>NW_027660864.1:0-375062 GCF_963280865.1 Gymnoscopelus braueri
CTGACTTTGTGAGGTCTCTAAAAGTGGGTTTTAGGAGCCCAACACAAAATACATGAGCCCCAATGCCTTCCTTCATACAAAACTGACACCCACTTTCTTAAAAAATCGTGGCTCAAAATGGGCATTTTTGGGCTGAGATAAGCACTTTGGTGACATTTTCCTGTAACTTGTTCCCAGTACATTCTAAGTGGCTGCTGACTTTGTGAGGTCTCTAAAAGTGGGTTTTAGGAGCCCAACACAAAATACATGAGCCCTAATGCCTTCTTTCAGACAAAACTGACTTCCACTTTCTTAAAAAAATCTTGGGTCAAAATAGCATTATTAGACTGAGATAAGCACTTTGGTGACATTTTCCTGTAACTTGTTCCCAGTACATTCTAGTGGCTCTGACTTTGTGAGGTCTCTAAAAGTGGGTTTTAGGAGCCCAACACAAAATACATGAGCCCCAATGCCTTCCTTCATACAAAACTGACACCCACTTTCCTTAAAAAATCGTGGCTCAAAATGGCATTTTTGGGCTGAGATAAGCACTTTGGTGACATTTTCCTGTAACTTGTTCCCAGTACATTCTAAGTGGCTGCTGACTTTGTGAGGTCTCTAAAAGTGGGTTTTAGGAGCCCAACACAAAATACATGAGCCCTAATGCCTTCTTTCAGACAAAACTGACTTCCACTTTCTTAAAAAAATCTTGGGTCAAAATAGCATTATTAGACTGAGATAAGCACTTTGGTGACATTTTCCTGTAACTTGTTCCCAGTACATTCTAAGTGGCTGCTGACTTTGTGAGGTCTCTAAAAGTGGGTTTTAGGAGCCCAACACAAAATACATGAGCCCCAATGCCTTCCTTCATACAAAACTGACACCCACTTTCCTTAAAAAATCGTGGCTCAAAATGGCATTTTTGGGCTGAGATAAGCACTTTGGTGACATTTTCCTGTAACTTGTTCCCAGTACATTCTAAGTGGCTGCTGACTTTGTGAGGTCTCTAAAAGTGGGTTTTAGGAGCCCAACACAAAATACATGAGCCCTAATGCCTTCTTTCAGACAAAACTGACTTCCACTTTCTTAAAAAAATCTTGGGTCAAAATAGCATTATTAGACTGAGATAAGCACTTTGGTGACATTTTCCTGTAACTTGTTCCCAGTACATTCTAAGTGGCTGCTGACTTTGTGAGGTCTCTAAAAGTGGGTTTTAGGAGCCCAACACAAAATACATGAGCCCCAATGCCTTCCTTCATACAAAACTGACACCCACTTTCCTTAAAAAATCGTGGCTCAAAATGGCATTTTTGGGCTGAGATAAGCACTTTGGTGACATTTTCCTGTAACTTGTTCCCAGTACATTCTAAGTGGCTGCTGACTTTGTGAGGTCTCTAAAAGTGGGTTTTAGGAGCCCAACACAAAATACATGAGCCCTAATGCCTTCTTTCAGACAAAACTGACTTCCACTTTCTTAAAAAAATCTTGGGTCAAAATAGCATTATTAGACTGAGATAAGCACTTTGGTGACATTTTCCTGTAACTTGTTCCCAGTACATTCTAAGTGGCTGCTGACTTTGTGAGGTCTCTAAAAGTGGGTTTTAGGAGCCCAACACAAAATACATGAGCCCCAATGCCTTCCTTCATACAAAACTGACACCCACTTTCCTTAAAAAATCGTGGCTCAAAATGGCATTTTTGGGCTGAGATAAGCACTTTGGTGACATTTTCCTGTAACTTGTTCCCAGTACATTCTAAGTGGCTGCTGACTTTGTGAGGTCTCTAAAAGTGGGTTTTAGGAGCCCAACACAAAATACATGAGCCCTAATGCCTTCTTTCAGACAAAACTGACTTCCACTTTCTTAAAAAAATCTTGGGTCAAAATAGCATTATTAGACTGAGATAAGCACTTTGGTGACATTTTCCTGTAACTTGTTCCCAGTACATTCTAAGTGGCTGCTGACTTTGTGAGGTCTCTAAAAGTGGGTTTTAGGAGCCCAACACAAAATACATGAGCCCTAATGCCTTCTTTCAGACAAAACTGACTTCCACTTTCTTAAAAAATCTTGGGTCAAAATAGCATTATTAGACTGAGATAAGCACTTTGGTGACATTTTCCTGTAACTTGTTCCCAGTACATTCTAAGTGGCTGCTGACTTTGTGAGGTCTCTAAAAGTGGGTTTTAGGAGCCCAACACAAAATACATGAGCCCCAATGCCTTCCTTCATACAAAACTGACACCCACTTTCTTAAAAAATCGTGGCTCAAAATGGCATTTTTGGGCTGAGATAAGCACTTTGGTGACATTTTCCTGTAACTTGTTCCCAGTACATTCTAAGTGGCTGCTGACTTTGTGAGGTCTCTAAAAGTGGGTTTTAGGAGCCCAACACAAAATACATGAGCCCTAATGCCTTCTTTCAGACAAAACTGACTTCCACTTTCTTAAAAAAATCTTGGGTCAAAATAGCATTATTAGACTGAGATAAGCACTTTGGTGACATTTTCCTGTAACTTGTTCCCAGTACATTCTAAGTGGCTGCTGACTTTGTGAGGTCTCTAAAAGTGGGTTTTAGGAGCCCAACACAAAATACATGAGCCCCAATGCCTTCCTTCATACAAAACTGACACCCACTTTCCTTAAAAAATCGTGGCTCAAAATGGCATTTTTGGGCTGAGATAAGCACTTTGGTGACATTTTCCTGTAACTTGTTCCCAGTACATTCTAAGTGGCTGCTGACTTTGTGAGGTCTCTAAAAGTGGGTTTTAGGAGCCCAACACAAAATACATGAGCCCTAATGCCTTCTTTCAGACAAAACTGACTTCCACTTTCTTAAAAAAATCTTGGGTCAAAATAGCATTATTAGACTGAGATAAGCACTTTGGTGACATTTTCCTGTAACTTGTTCCCAGTACATTCTAAGTGGCTGCTGACTTTGTGAGGTCTCTAAAAGTGGGTTTTAGGAGCCCAACACAAAATACATGAGCCCCAATGCCTTCCTTCATACAAAACTGACACCCACTTTCCTTAAAAAATCGTGGCTCAAAATGGCATTTTTGGGCTGAGATAAGCACTTTGGTGACATTTTCCTGTAACTTGTTCCCAGTACATTCTAAGTGGCTGCTGACTTTGTGAGGTCTCTAAAAGTGGGTTTTAGGAGCCCAACACAAAATACATGAGCCCTAATGCCTTCTTTCAGACAAAACTGACTTCCACTTTCTTAAAAAAATCTTGGGTCAAAATAGCATTATTAGACTGAGATAAGCACTTTGGTGACATTTTCCTGTAACTTGTTCCCAGTACATTCTAAGTGGCTGCTGACTTTGTGAGGTCTCTAAAAGTGGGTTTTAGGAGCCCAACACAAAATACATGAGCCCCAATGCCTTCCTTCATACAAAACTGACACCCACTTTCCTTAAAAAATCGTGGCTCAAAATGGCATTTTTGGGCTGAGATAAGCACTTTGGTGACATTTTCCTGTAACTTGTTCCCAGTACATTCTAAGTGGCTGCTGACTTTGTGAGGTCTCTAAAAGTGGGTTTTAGGAGCCCAACACAAAATACATGAGCCCTAATGCCTTCTTTCAGACAAAACTGACTTCCACTTTCTTAAAAAAATCTTGGGTCAAAATAGCATTATTAGACTGAGATAAGCACTTTGGTGACATTTTCCTGTAACTTGTTCCCAGTACATTCTAAGTGGCTGCTGACTTTGTGAGGTCTCTAAAAGTGGGTTTTAGGAGCCCAACACAAAATACATGAGCCCCAATGCCTTCCTTCATACAAAACTGACACCCACTTTCCTTAAAAAATCGTGGCTCAAAATGGCATTTTTGGGCTGAGATAAGCACTTTGGTGACATTTTCCTGTAACTTGTTCCCAGTACATTCTAAGTGGCTGCTGACTTTGTGAGGTCTCTAAAAGTGGGTTTTAGGAGCCCAACACAAAATACATGAGCCCTAATGCCTTCTTTCAGACAAAACTGACTTCCACTTTCTTAAAAAAATCTTGGGTCAAAATAGCATTATTAGACTGAGATAAGCACTTTGGTGACATTTTCCTGTAACTTGTTCCCAGTACATTCTAAGTGGCTGCTGACTTTGTGAGGTCTCTAAAAGTGGGTTTTAGGAGCCCAACACAAAATACATGA
The DNA here is from genome assembly GCF_963280865.1 of Gymnoscopelus braueri. Taxonomy (NCBI): domain Eukaryota; kingdom Metazoa; phylum Chordata; class Actinopteri; order Myctophiformes; family Myctophidae; genus Gymnoscopelus; species Gymnoscopelus braueri. Next base: position 4,127 of record NW_027660864.1, read on the forward strand.
GCCCCAATGCCTTCCTTCATACAAAACTGACACCCACTTTCCTTAAAAAATCGTGGCTCAAAATGACATTTTTGGGCTGAGATAAGCACTTTGGTGACATTTTCCTGTAACTTGTTCCCAGTACATTCTAAGTGGCTGCTGACTTTGTGAGGTCTCTAAAAGTGGGTTTTAGGAGCCCAACACAAAATACATGAGCCCTAATGCCTTCTTTCAGACAAAACTGACTTCCACTTTCTTAAAAAAATCTTGGGTCAAAATAGCATTATTAGACTGAGATAAGCACTTTGGTGACATTTTCCTGTAACTTGTTCCCAGTACATTCTAAGTGGCTGCTGACTTTGTGAGGTCTCTAAAAGTGGGTTTTAGGAGCCCAACACAAAATACATGAGCCCCAATGCCTTCCTTCATACAAAACTGACACCCACTTTCCTTAAAAAATCGTGGCTCAAAATGGCATTTTTGGGCTGAGATAAGCACTTTGGTGACATTTTCCTGTAACTTGTTCCCAGTACATTCTAAGTGGCTGCTGACTTTGTGAGGTCTCTAAAAGTGGGTTTTAGGAGCCCAACACAAAATACATGAGCCCTAATGCCTTCTTTCAGACAAAACTGACTTCCACTTTCTTAAAAAAATCTTGGGTCAAAATAGCATTATTAGACTGAGATAAGCACTTTGGTGACATTTTCCTGTAACTTGTTCCCAGTACATTCTAAGTGGCTGCTGACTTTGTGAGGTCTCTAAAAGTGGGTTTTAGGAGCCCAACACAAAATACATGAGCCCCAATGCCTTCCTTCATACAAAACTGACACCCACTTTCCTTAAAAAATCGTGGCTCAAAATGGCATTTTTGGGCTGAGATAAGCACTTTGGTGACATTTTCCTGTAACTTGTTCCCAATACATTCTAAGTGGCTGCTGACTTTGTGAGGTCTCTAAAAGTGGGTTTTAGGAGCCCAACACAAAATACATGAGCCCTAATGCCTTCTTTCAGACAAAACTGACTTCCACTTTCTTAAAAAAATCTTGGGTCAAAATAGCATTATTAGACTGAGATAAGCACTTTGGTGACATTTTCCTGTAACTTGTTCCCAGTACATTCTAAGTGGCTGCTGACTTTGTGAGGTCTCTAAAAGTGGGTTTTAGGAGCCCAACACAAAATACATGAGCCCCAATGCCTTCCTTCATACAAAACTGACACCCACTTTCCTTAAAAAATCGTGGCTCAAAATGGCATTTTTGGGCTGAGATAAGCACTTTGGTGACATTTTCCTGTAACTTGTTCCCAGTACATTCTAAGTGGCTGCTGACTTTGTGAGGTCTCTAAAAGTGGGTTTTAGGAGCCCAACACAAAATACATGAGCCCTAATGCCTTCTTTCAGACAAAACTGACTTCCACTTTCTTAAAAAAATCTTGGGTCAAAATAGCATTATTAGACTGAGATAAGCACTTTGGTGACATTTTCCTGTAACTTGTTCCCAGTACATTCTAAGTGGCTGCTGACTTTGTGAGGTCTCTAAAAGTGGGTTTTAGGAGCCCAACACAAAATACATGAGCCCCAATGCCTTCCTTCATACAAAACTGACACCCACTTTCCTTAAAAAATCGTGGCTCAAAATGGCATTTTTGGGCTGAGATAAGCACTTTGGTGACATTTTCCTGTAACTTGTTCCCAGTACATTCTAAGTGGCTGCTGACTTTGTGAGGTCTCTAAAAGTGGGTTTTAGGAGCCCAACACAAAATACATGAGCCCCAATGCCTTCCTTCATACAAAACTGACACCCACTTTCCTTAAAAAATCGTGGCTCAAAATGGCATTTTTGGGCTGAGATAAGCACTTTGGTGACATTTTCCTGTAACTTGTTCCCAGTACATTCTAAGTGGCTGCTGACTTTGTGAGGTCTCTAAAAGTGGGTTTTAGGAGCCCAACACAAAATACATGAGCCCTAATGCCTTCCTTCAGACAGAACTGACACCCACTTTCTTTAAAAAATCGTGGTTCAAAATAGCATTTTTGGGCTGAGATAAGCACTTTGGTGACATTTTCCTGTAACTTGTTCCCAGTACATTCTAAGTGGCTGCTGACTTTGTGAGGTCTCTAAAAGTGGGTTTTAGGAGCCCAACACAAAATACATGAGCCCTAATGCCTTCTTTCAGACAAAACTGACTTCCACTTTCTTAAAAAAATCTTGGGTCAAAATAGCATTATTAGACTGAGATAAGCACTTTGGTGACATTTTCCTGTAACTTGTTCCCAGTACATTCTAAGTGGCTGCTGACTTTGTGAGGTCTCTAAAAGTGGGTTTTAGGAGCCCAACACAAAATACATGAGCCCCAATGCCTTCCTTCATACAAAACTGACACCCACTTTCCTTAAAAAATCGTGGCTCAAAATGGCATTTTTGGGCTGAGATAAGCACTTTGGTGACATTTTCCTGTAACTTGTTCCCAGTACATTCTAAGTGGCTGCTGACTTTGTGAGGTCTCTAAAAGTGGGTTTTAGGAGCCCAACACAAAATACATGAGCCCTAATGCCTTCTTTCAGACAAAACTGACTTCCACTTTCTTAAAAAAATCTTGGGTCAAAATAGCATTATTAGACTGAGATAAGCACTTTGGTGACATTTTCCTGTAACTTGTTCCCAGTACATTCTAAGTGGCTGCTGACTTTGTGAGGTCTCTAAAAGTGGGTTTTAGGAGCCCAACACAAAATACATGAGCCCCAATGCCTTCCTTCATACAAAACTGACACCCACTTTCCTTAAAAAATCGTGGCTCAAAATGGCATTTTTGGGCTGAGATAAGCACTTTGGTGACATTTTCCTGTAACTTGTTCCCAGTACATTCTAAGTGGCTGCTGACTTTGTGAGGTCTCTAAAAGTGGGTTTTAGGAGCCCAACACAAAATACATGAGCCCTAATGCCTTCTTTCAGACAAAACTGACTTCCACTTTCTTAAAAAAATCTTGGGTCAAAATAGCATTATTAGACTGAGATAAGCACTTTGGTGACATTTTCCTGTAACTTGTTCCCAGTACATTCTAAGTGGCTGCTGACTTTGTGAGGTCTCTAAAAGTGGGTTTTAGGAGCCCAACACAAAATACATGAGCCCCAATGCCTTCCTTCATACAAAACTGACACCCACTTTCCTTAAAAAATCGTGGCTCAAAATGGCATTTTTGGGCTGAGATAAGCACTTTGGTGACATTTTCCTGTAACTTGTTCCCAGTACATTCTAAGTGGCTGCTGACTTTGTGAGGTCTCTAAAAGTGGGTTTTAGGAGCCCAACACAAAATACATGAGCCCTAATGCCTTCTTTCAGACAAAACTGACTTCCACTTTCTTAAAAAAATCTTGGGTCAAAATAGCATTATTAGACTGAGATAAGCACTTTGGTGACATTTTCCTGTAACTTGTTCCCAGTACATTCTAAGTGGCTGCTGACTTTGTGAGGTCTCTAAAAGTGGGTTTTAGGAGCCCAACACAAAATACATGAGCCCCAATGCCTTCCTTCATACAAAACTGACACCCACTTTCCTTAAAAAATCGTGGCTCAAAATGGCATTTTTGGGCTGAGATAAGCACTTTGGTGACATTTTCCTGTAACTTGTTCCCAGTACATTCTAAGTGGCTGCTGACTTTGTGAGGTCTCTAAAAGTGGGTTTTAGGAGCCCAACACAAAATACATGAGCCCTAATGCCTTCTTTCAGACAAAACTGACTTCCACTTTCTTAAAAAAATCTTGGGTCAAAATAGCATTATTAGACTGAGATAAGCACTTTGGTGACATTTTCCTGTAACTTGTTCCCAGTACATTCTAAGTGGCTGCTGACTTTGTGAGGTCTCTAAAAGTGGGTTTTAGGAGCCCAACACAAAATACATGAGCCCCAATGCCTTCCTTCATACAAAACTGACACCCACTTTCCTTAAAAAATCGTGGCTCAAAATGGCATTTTTGGGCTGAGATAAGCACTTTGGTGACATTTTCCTGTAACTTGTTCCCAGTACATTCTAAGTGGCTGCTGACTTTGTGAGGTCTCTAAAAGTGGGTTTTAGGAGCCCAACACAAAATACATGAGCCCTAATGCCTTCTTTCAGACAAAACTGACTTCCACTTTCTTAAAAAAATCTTGGGTCAAAATAGCATTATTAGACTGAGATAAGCACTTTGGTGACATTTTCCTGTAACTTGTTCCCAGTACATTCTAAGTGGCTGCTGACTTTGTGAGGTCTCTAAAAGTGGGTTTTAGGAGCCCAACACAAAATACATGAGCCCTAATGCCTTCTTTCAGACAAAACTGACTTCCACTTTCTTAAAAAAATCTTGGGTCAAAATAGCATTATTAGACTGAGATAAGCACTTTGGTGACATTTTCCTGTAACTTGTTCCCAGTACATTCTAAGTGGCTGCTGACTTTGTGAGGTCTCTAAAAGTGGGTTTTAGGAGCCCAACACAAAATACATGAGCCCCAATGCCTTCCTTCATACAAAACTGACACCCACTTTCCTTAAAAAATCGTGGCTCAAAATGGCATTTTTGGGCTGAGATAAGCACTTTGGTGACATTTTCCTGTAACTTGTTCCCAGTACATTCTAAGTGGCTGCTGACTTTGTGAGGTCTCTAAAAGTGGGTTTTAGGAGCCCAACACAAAATACATGAGCCCTAATGCCTTCTTTCAGACAAAACTGACTTCCACTTTCTTAAAAAAATCTTGGGTCAAAATAGCATTATTAGACTGAGATAAGCACTTTGGTGACATTTTCCTGTAACTTGTTCCCAGTACATTCTAAGTGGCTGCTGACTTTGTGAGGTCTCTAAAAGTGGGTTTTAGGAGCCCAACACAAAATACATGAGCCCCAATGCCTTCCTTCATACAAAACTGACACCCACTTTCCTTAAAAAATCGTGGCTCAAAATGGCATTTTTGGGCTGAGATAAGCACTTTGGTGACATTTTCCTGTAACTTGTTCCCAGTACATTCTAAGTGGCTGCTGACTTTGTGAGGTCTCTAAAAGTGGGTTTTAGGAGCCCAACACAAAATACATGAGCCCTAATGCCTTCTTTCAGACAAAACTGACTTCCACTTTCTTAAAAAAATCTTGGGTCAAAATAGCATTATTAGACTGAGATAAGCACTTTGGTGACATTTTCCTGTAACTTGTTCCCAGTACATTCTAAGTGGCTGCTGACTTTGTGAGGTCTCTAAAAGTGGGTTTTAGGAGCCCAACACAAAATACATGAGCCCCAATGCCTTCCTTCATACAAAACTGACACCCACTTTCCTTAAAAAATCGTGGCTCAAAATGGCATTTTTGGGCTGAGATAAGCACTTTGGTGACATTTTCCTGTAACTTGTTCCCAGTACATTCTAAGTGGCTGCTGACTTTGTGAGGTCTCTAAAAGTGGGTTTTAGGAGCCCAACACAAAATACATGAGCCCTAATGCCTTCTTTCAGACAAAACTGACTTCCACTTTCTTAAAAAAATCTTGGGTCAAAATAGCATTATTAGACTGAGATAAGCACTTTGGTGACATTTTCCTGTAACTTGTTCCCAGTACATTCTAAGTGGCTGCTGACTTTGTGAGGTCTCTAAAAGTGGGTTTTAGGAGCCCAACACAAAATACATGAGCCCCAATGCCTTCCTTCATACAAAACTGACAACCACTTTCCTTAAAAAATCGTGGCTCAAAATGGCATTTTTGGGCTGAGATAAGCACTTTGGTGACATTTTCCTGTAACTTGTTCCCAGTACATTCTAAGTGGCTGCTGACTTTGTGAGGTCTCTAAAAGTGGGTTTTAGGAGCCCAACACAAAATACATGAGCCCTAATGCCTTCTTTCAGACAAAACTGACTTCCACTTTCTTAAAAAAATCTTGGGTCAAAATAGCATTATTAGACTGAGATAAGCACTTTGGTGACATTTTCCTGTAACTTGTTCCAGTACATTCTAAGTGGCTGCTGACTTTGTGAGGTCTCTAAAAGTGGGTTTTAGGAGCCCAACACAAAATACATGAGCCCCAATGCCTTCCTTCATACAAAACTGACACCCACTTTCCTTAAAAAATCGTGGCTCAAAATGGCATTTTTGGGCTGAGATAAGCACTTTGGTGACATTTTCCTGTAACTTGTTCCCAGTACATTCTAAGTGGCTGCTGACTTTGTGAGGTCTCTAAAAGTGGGTTTTAGGAGCCCAACACAAAATACATGAGCCCTAATGCCTTCTTTCAGACAAAACTGACTTCCACTTTCTTAAAAAAATCTTGGGTCAAAATAGCATTATTAGACTGAGATAAGCACTTTGGTGACATTTTCCTGTAACTTGTTCCCAGTACATTCTAAGTGGCTGCTGACTTTGTGAGGTCTCTAAAAGTGGGTTTTAGGAGCCCAACACAAAATACATGAGCCCCAATGCCTTCCTTCATACAAAACTGACACCCACTTTCCTTAAAAAATCGTGGCTCAAAATGGCATTTTTGGGCTGAGATAAGCACTTTGGTGACATTTTCCTGTAACTTGTTCCCAGTACATTCTAAGTGGCTGCTGACTTTGTGAGGTCTCTAAAAGTGGGTTTTAGGAGCCCAACACAAAATACATGAGCCCCAATGCCTTCCTTCATACAAAACTGACACCCACTTTCCTTAAAAAATCGTGGCTCAAAATGGCATTTTTGGGCTGAGATAAGCACTTTGGTGACATTTTCCTGTAACTTGTTCCCAGTACATTCTAAGTGGCTGCTGACTTTGTGAGGTCTCTAAAAGTGGGTTTTAGGAGCCCAACACAAAATACATGAGCCCTAATGCCTTCTTTCAGACAAAACTGACACCCACTTTCTTTAAAAAATCGTGGTTCAAAATAGCATTTTTGGGCTGAGATAAGCACTTTGGTGACATTTTCCTGTAACTTGTTCCCAGTACATTTTAAGTGGCTGCTGACTTTGTGAGGTCTGTAAAATTGGGTTTTAGGAGCCCAACACAAAATACATGAGCCCTAATGCCTTCTTTCAGACAAAACTGACTTCCACTTTCTTAAAAAAATCTTGGGTCAAAATAGCATTATTAGACTGAGATAAGCACTTTGGTGACATTTTCCTGTAACTTGTTCCCAGTACATTCTAAGTGGCTGCTGACTTTGTGAGGTCTCTAAAAGTGGGTTTTAGGAGCCCAACACAAAATACATGAGCCCTAATGCCTTCTTTCAGACAAAACTGACACCCACTTTCTTTAAAAAATCTTGGGTCAAAATAGCATTTTTAGACTGAGATAAGCACTTTGGTGACATTTTCCTGTAACTTGTTCCCAGTACATTCTAAGTGGCTGCTGACTTTGTGAGGTCTCTAAAAGTGGGTTTTAGGAGCCCAACACAAAATACATGAGCCCCAATGCCTTCCTTCATACAAAACTGACACCCACTTTCCTTAAAAAATCGTGGCTCAAAATGGCATTTTTGGGCTGAGATAAGCACTTTGGTGACATTTTCCTGTAACTTGTTCCCAGTACATTCTAAGTGGCTGCTGACTTTGTGAGGTCTCTAAAAGTGGGTTTTAGGAGCCCAACACAAAATACATGAGCCCTAATGCCTTCTTTCAGACAAAACTGACTTCCACTTTCTTAAAAAAATCTTGGGTCAAAATAGCATTATTAGACTGAGATAAGCACTTTGGTGACATTTTCCTGTAACTTGTTCCCAGTACATTCTAAGTGGCTGCTGACTTTGTGAGGTCTCTAAAAGTGGGTTTTAGGAGCCCAACACAAAATACATGAGCCCCAATGCCTTCCTTCATACAAAACTGACACCCACTTTCCTTAAAAAATCGTGGCTCAAAATGGCATTTTTGGGCTGAGATAAGCACTTTGGTGACATTTTCCTGTAACTTGTTCCCAGTACATTCTAAGTGGCTGCTGACTTTGTGAGGTCTCTAAAAGTGGGTTTTAGGAGCCCAACACAAAATACATGAGCCCCAATGCCTTCCTTCATACAAAACTGACACCCACTTTCCTTAAAAAATCGTGGCTCAAAATGGCATTTTTGGGCTGAGATAAGCACTTTGGTGACATTTTCCTGTAACTTGTTCCCAGTACATTCTAAGTGGCTGCTGACTTTGTGAGGTCTCTAAAAGTGGGTTTTAGGAGCCCAACACAAAATACATGAGCCCTAATGCCTTCTTTCAGACAAAACTGACTTCCACTTTCTTAAAAAAATCTTGGGTCAAAATAGCATTATTAGACTGAGATAAGCACTTTGGTGACATTTTCCTGTAACTTGTTCCCAGTACATTCTAAGTGGCTGCTGACTTTGTGAGGTCTCTAAAAGTGGGTTTTAGGAGCCCAACACAAAATACATGAGCCCCAATGCCTTCCTTCATACAAAACTGACACCCACTTTCCTTAAAAAATCGTGGCTCAAAATGGCATTTTTGGGCTGAGATAAGCACTTTGGTGACATTTTCCTGTAACTTGTTCCCAGTACATTCTAAGTGGCTGCTGACTTTGTGAGGTCTCTAAAAGTGGGTTTTAGGAGCCCAACACAAAATACATGAGCCCTAATGCCTTCTTTCAGACAAAACTGACTTCCACTTTCTTAAAAAAATCTTGGGTCAAAATAGCATTATTAGACTGAGATAAGCACTTTGGTTGACATTTTCCTGTAACTTGTTCCCAGTACATTCTAAGTGGCTGCTGACTTTGTGAGGTCTCTAAAAGTGGGTTTTAGGAGCCCAACACAAAATACATGAGCCCCAATGCCTTCCTTCATACAAAACTGACACCCACTTTCCTTAAAAAATCGTGGCTCAAAATGGCATTTTTGGGCTGAGATAAGCACTTTGGTGACATTTTCCTGTAACTTGTTCCCAGTACATTCTAAGTGGCTGCTGACTTTGTGAGGTCTCTAAAAGTGGGTTTTAGGAGCCCAACACAAAATACATGAGCCCTAATGCCTTCTTTCAGACAAAACTGACTTCCACTTTCTTAAAAAAATCTTGGGTCAAAATAGCATTATTAGACTGAGATAAGCACTTTGGTGACATTTTCCTGTAACTTGTTCCCAGTACATTCTAAGTGGCTGCTGACTTTGTGAGGTCTCTAAAAGTGGGTTTTAGGAGCCCAACACAAAATACATGAGCCCCAATGCCTTCCTTCATACAAAACTGACACCCACTTTCCTTAAAAAATCGTGGCTCAAAATGGCATTTTTGGGCTGAGATAAGCACTTTGGTGACATTTTCCTGTAACTTGTTCCCAGTACATTCTAAGTGGCTGCTGACTTTGTGAGGTCTCTAAAAGTGGGTTTTAGGAGCCCAACACAAAATACATGAGCCCTAATGCCTTCTTTCAGACAAAACTGACTTCCACTTTCTTAAAAAAATCTTGGGTCAAAATAGCATTATTAGACTGAGATAAGCACTTTGGTGACATTTTCCTGTAACTTGTTCCCAGTACATTCTAAGTGGCTGCTGACTTTGTGAGGTCTCTAAAAGTGGGTTTTAGGAGCCCAACACAAAATACATGAGCCCCAATGCCTTCCTTCATACAAAACTGACACCCACTTTCCTTAAAAAATCGTGGCTCAAAATGGCATTTTTGGGCTGAGATAAGCACTTTGGTGACATTTTCCTGTGACTTGTTCCCAGTACATTCTAAGTGGCTGCTGACTTTGTGAGGTCTCTAAAAGTGGGTTTTAGGAGCCCAACACAAAATACATGAGCCCCAATGCCTTCCTTCATACAAAACTGACACCCACTTTCCTTAAAAAATCGTGGCTCAAAATGGCATTTTTGGGCTGAGATAAGCACTTTGGTGACATTTTCCTGTAACTTGTTCCCAGTACATTCTAAGTGGCTGCTGACTTTGTGAGGTCTCTAAAAGTGGGTTTTAGGAGCCCAACACAAAATACATGAGCCCTAATGCCTTCTTTCAGACAAAACTGACTTCCACTTTCTTAAAAAAATCTTGGGTCAAAATAGCATTATTAGACTGAGATAAGCACTTTGGTGACATTTTCCTGTAACTTGTTCCCAGTACATTCTAAGTGGCTGCTGACTTTGTGAGGTCTCTAAAAGTGGGTTTTAGGAGCCCAACACAAAATACATGAGCCCCAATGCCTTCCTTCATACAAAACTGACACCCACTTTCCTTAAAAAATCGTGGCTCAAAATGGCATTTTTGGGCTGAGATAAGCACTTTGGTGACATTTTCCTGTAACTTGTTCCCAGTACATTCTAAGTGGCTGCTGACTTTGTGAGGTCTCTAAAAGTGGGTTTTAGGAGCCCAACACAAAATACATGAGCCCTAATGCCTTCTTTCAGACAAAACTGACTTCCACTTTCTTAAAAAAATCTTGGGTCAAAATAGCATTATTAGACTGAGATAAGCACTTTGGTGACATTTTCCTGTAACTTGTTCCCAGTACATTCTAAGTGGCTGCTGACTTTGTGAGGTCTCTAAAAGTGGGTTTTAGGAGCCCAACACAAAATACATGAGCCCCAATGCCTTCCTTCATACAAAACTGACACCCACTTTCCTTAAAAAATCGTGGCTCAAAATGGCATTTTTGGGCTGAGATAAGCACTTTGGTGACATTTTCCTGTAACTTGTTCCCAGTACATTCTAAGTGGCTGCTGACTTTGTGAGGTCTCTAAAAGTGGGTTTTAGGAGCCCAACACAAAATACATGAGCCCCAATGCCTTCCTTCATACAAAACTGACACCCACTTTCCTTAAAAAATCGTGGCTCAAAATGGCATTTTTGGGCTGAGATAAGCACTTTGGTGACATTTTCCTGTAACTTGTTCCCAGTACATTCTAAGTGGCTGCTGACTTTGTGAGGTCTCTAAAAGTGGGTTTTAGGAGCCCAACACAAAATACATGAGCCCTAATGCCTTCTTTCAGACAAAACTGACTTCCACTTTCTTAAAAAAATCTTGGGTCAAAATAGCATTATTAGACTGAGATAAGCACTTTGGTGACATTTTCCTGTAACTTGTTCCCAGTACATTCTAAGTGGCTGCTGACTTTGTGAGGTCTCTAAAAGTGGGTTTTAGGAGCCCAACACAAAATACATGAGCCCCAATGCCTTCCTTCATACAAAACTGACACCCACTTTCCTTAAAAAATCGTGGCTCAAAATGGCATTTTTGGGCTGAGATAAGCACTTTGGTGACATTTTCCTGTAACTTGTTCCCAGTACATTCTAAGTGGCTGCTGACTTTGTGAGGTCTCTAAAAGTGGGTTTTAGGAGCCCAACACAAAATACATGAGCCCCAATGCCTTCCTTCATACAAAACTGACACCCACTTTCCTTAAAAAATCGTGGCTCAAAATGGCATTTTTGGGCTGAGATAAGCACTTTGGTGACATTTTCCTGTAACTTGTTCCCAGTACATTCTAAGTGGCTGCTGACTTTGTGAGGTCTCTAAAAGTGGGTTTTAGGAGCCCAACACAAAATACATGAGCCCTAATGCCTTCTTTCAGACAAAACTGACTTCCACTTTCTTAAAAAAATCTTGGGTCAAAATAGCATTATTAGACTGAGATAAGCACTTTGGTGACATTTTCCTGTAACTTGTTCCCAGTACATTCTAAGTGGCTGCTGACTTTGTGAGGTCTCTAAAAGTGGGTTTTAGGAGCCCAACACAAAATACATGAGCCCCAATGCCTTCCTTCATACAAAACTGACACCCACTTTCCTTAAAAAATCGTGGCTCAAAATGGCATTTTTGGGCTGAGATAAGCACTTTGGTGACATTTTCCTGTAACTTGTTCCCAGTACATTCTAAGTGGCTGCTGACTTTGTGAGGTCTCTAAAAGTGGGTTTTAGGAGCCCAACACAAAATACATGAGCCCTAATGCCTTCTTTCAGACAAAACTGACTTCCACTTTCTTAAAAAAATCTTGGGTCAAAATAGCATTATTAGACTGAGATAAGCACTTTGGTGACATTTTCCTGTAACTTGTTCCCAGTACATTCTAAGTGGCTGCTGACTTTGTGAGGTCTCTAAAAGTGGGTTTTAGGAGCCCAACACAAAATACATGAGCCCCAATGCCTTCCTTCATACAAAACTGACACCCACTTTCCTTAAAAAATCGTGGCTCAAAATGGCATTTTTGGGCTGAGATAAGCACTTTGGTGACATTTTCCTGTAACTTGTTCCCAGTACATTCTAAGTGGCTGCTGACTTTGTGAGGTCTCTAAAAGTGGGTTTTAGGAGCCCAACACAAAATACATGAGCCCCAATGCCTTCCTTCATACAAAACTGACACCCACTTTCCTTAAAAAATCGTGGCTCAAAATGGCATTTTTGGGCTGAGATAAGCACTTTGGTGACATTTTCCTGTAACTTGTTCCCAGTACATTCTAAGTGGCTGCTGACTTTGTGAGGTCTCTAAAAGTGGGTTTTAGGAGCCCAACACAAAATACATGAGCCCTAATGCCTTCTTTCAGACAAAACTGACTTCCACTTTCTTAAAAAAATCTTGGGTCAAAATAGCATTATTAGACTGAGATAAGCACTTTGGTGACATTTTCCTGTAACTTGTTCCCAGTACATTCTAAGTGGCTGCTGACTTTGTGAGGTCTCTAAAAGTGGGTTTTAGGAGCCCAACACAAAATACATGAGCCCCAATGCCTTCCTTCATACAAAACTGACACCCACTTTCCTTAAAAAATCGTGGCTCAAAATGGCATTTTTGGGCTGAGATAAGCACTTTGGTGACATTTTCCTGTAACTTGTTCCCAGTACATTCTAAGTGGCTGCTGACTTTGTGAGGTCTCTAAAAGTGGGTTTTAGGAGCCCAACACAAAATACATGAGCCCTAATGCCTTCTTTCAGACAAAACTGACTTCCACTTTCTTAAAAAAATCTTGGGTCAAAATAGCATTATTAGACTGAGATAAGCACTTTGGTGACATTTTCCTGTAACTTGTTCCCAGTACATTCTAAGTGGCTGCTGACTTTGTGAGGTCTCTAAAAGTGGGTTTTAGGAGCCCAACACAAAATACATGAGCCCCAATGCCTTCCTTCATACAAAACTGACACCCACTTTCCTTAAAAAATCGTGGCTCAAAATGGCATTTTTGGGCTGAGATAAGCACTTTGGTGACATTTTCCTGTAACTTGTTCCCAGTACATTCTAAGTGGCTGCTGACTTTGTGAGGTCTCTAAAAGTGGGTTTTAGGAGCCCAACACAAAATACATGAGCCCTAATGCCTTCTTTCAGACAAAACTGACTTCCACTTTCTTAAAAAAATCTTGGGTCAAAATAGCATTATTAGACTGAGATAAGCACTTTGGTGACATTTTCCTGTAACTTGTTCCCAGTACATTCTAAGTGGCTGCTGACTTTGTGAGGTCTCTAAAAGTGGGTTTTAGGAGCCCAACACAAAATACATGAGCCCCAATGCCTTCCTTCATACAAAACTGACACCCACTTTCCTTAAAAAATCGTGGCTCAAAATGGCATTTTTGGGCTGAGATAAGCACTTTGGTGACATTTTCCTGTAACTTGTTCCCAGTACATTCTAAGTGGCTGCTGACTTTGTGAGGTCTCTAAAAGTGGGTTTTAGGAGCCCAACACAAAATACATGAGCCCTAATGCCTTCTTTCAGACAAAACTGACTTCCACTTTCTTAAAAAAATCTTGGGTCAAAATAGCATTATTAGACTGAGATAAGCACTTTGGTGACATTTTCCTGTAACTTGTTCCCAGTACATTCTAAGTGGCTGCTGACTTTGTGAGGTCTCTAAAAGTGGGTTTTAGGAGCCCAACACAAAATACATGAGCCCCAATGCCTTCCTTCATACAAAACTGACAACCACTTTCCTTAAAAAATCGTGGCTCAAAATGGCATTTTTGGGCTGAGATAAGCACTTTGGTGACATTTTCCTGTAACTTGTTCCCAGTACATTCTAAGTGGCTGCTGACTTTGTGAGGTCTCTAAAAGTGGGTTTTAGGAGCCCAACACAAAATACATGAGCCCTAATGCCTTCTTTCAGACAAAACTGACTTCCACTTTCTTAAAAAAATCTTGGGTCAAAATAGCATTATTAGACTGAGATAAGCACTTTGGTGACATTTTCCTGTAACTTGTTCCCAGTACATTCTAAGTGGCTGCTGACTTTGTGAGGTCTCTAAAAGTGGGTTTTAGGAGCCCAACACAAAATACATGAGCCCCAATGCCTTCCTTCATACAAAACTGACACCCACTTTCCTTAAAAAATCGTGGCTCAAAATGGCATTTTTGGGCTGAGATAAGCACTTTGGTGACATTTTCCTGTAACTTGTTCCCAGTACATTCTAAGTGGCTGCTGACTTTGTGAGGTCTCTAAAAGTGGGTTTTAGGAGCCCAACACAAAATACATGAGCCCCAATGCCTTCCTTCATACAAAACTGACACCCACTTTCCTTAAAAAATCGTGGCTCAAAATGGCATTTTTGGGCTGAGATAAGCACTTTGGTGACATTTTCCTGTAACTTGTTCCCAGTACATTCTAAGTGGCTGCTGACTTTGTGAGGTCTCTAAAAGTGGGTTTTAGGAGCCCAACACAAAATACATGAGCCCTAATGCCTTCTTTCAGACAAAACTGACACCCACTTTCTTTAAAAAATCGTGGTTCAAAATAGCATTTTTGGGCTGAGATAAGCACTTTGGTGACATTTTCCTGTAACTTGTTCCCAGTACATTCTAAGTGGCTGCTGACTTTGTGAGGTCTCTAAAAGTGGGTTTTAGGAGCCCAACACAAAATACATGAGCCCTAATGCCTTCCTTCAGACAGAACTGACACCCACTTTCTTTAAAAAATCGTGGTTCAAAATAGCATTTTTGGGCTGAGATAAGCACTTTGGTGACATTTTCCTGTAACTTGTTCCCAGTACATTTTAAGTGGCTGCTGACTTTGTGAGGTCTGTAAAATTGGGTTTTAGGAGCCCAACACAAAATACATGAGCCCTAATGCCTTCTTTCAGACAAAACTGACTTCCACTTTCTTAAAAAAATCTTGGGTCAAAATAGCATTATTAGACTGAGATAAGCACTTTGGTGACATTTTCCTGTAACTTGTTCCCAGTACATTCTAAGTGGCTGCTGACTTTGTGAGGTCTCTAAAAGTGGGTTTTAGGAGCCCAACACAAAATACATGAGCCCTAATGCCTTCTTTCAGACAAAACTGACACCCACTTTCTTTAAAAAATCTTGGGTCAAAATAGCATTTTTAGACTGAGATAAGCACTTTGGTGACATTTTCCTGTAACTTGTTCCCAGTACATTCTAAGTGGCTGCTGACTTTGTGAGGTCTCTAAAAGTGGGTTTTAGGAGCCCAACACAAAATACATGAGCCCCAATACCTTCCTTCATACGAAACTGACACCCACTTTCCTTAAAAAATCGTGGCTCAAAATGGCATTTTTGGGCTGAGATAAGCACTTTGGTGACATTTTCCTGTAACTTGTTCCCAGTACATTCTAAGTGGCTGCTGACTTTGTGAGGTCTCTAAAAGTGGGTTTTAGGAGCCCAACACAAAATACATGAGCCCTAATGCCTTCTTTCAGACAAAACTGACTTCCACTTTCTTAAAAAAATCTTGGGTCAAAATAGCATTATTAGACTGAGATAAGCACTTTGGTGACATTTTCCTGTAACTTGTTCCCAGTACATTCTAAGTGGCTGCTGACTTTGTGAGGTCTCTAAAAGTGGGTTTTAGGAGCCCAACACAAAATACATGAGCCCCAATGCCTTCCTTCATACAAAACTGACACCCACTTTCCTTAAAAAATCGTGGCTCAAAATGGCATTTTTGGGCTGAGATAAGCACTTTGGTGACATTTTCCTGTAACTTGTTCCCAGTACATTCTAAGTGGCTGCTGACTTTGTGAGGTCTCTAAAAGTGGGTTTTAGGAGCCCAACACAAAATACATGAGCCCCAATGCCTTCCTTCATACAAAACTGACACCCACTTTCCTTAAAAAATCGTGGCTCAAAATGGCATTTTTGGGCTGAGATAAGCACTTTGGTGACATTTTCCTGTAACTTGTTCCCAGTACATTCTAAGTGGCTGCTGACTTTGTGAGGTCTCTAAAAGTGGGTTTTAGGAGCCCAACACAAAATACATGAGCCCTAATGCCTTCTTTCAGACAAAACTGACTTCCACTTTCTTAAAAAAATCTTGGGTCAAAATAGCATTATTAGACTGAGATAAGCACTTTGGTGACATTTTCCTGTAACTTGTTCCCAGTACATTCTAAGTGGCTGCTGACTTTGTGAGGTCTCTAAAAGTGGGTTTTAGGAGCCCAACACAAAATACATGAGCCCTAATGCCTTCTTTCAGACAAAACTGACTTCCACTTTCTTAAAAAAATCTTGGGTCAAAATAGCATTATTAGACTGAGATAAGCACTTTGGTGACATTTTCCTGTAACTTGTTCCCAGTACATTCTAAGTGGCTGCTGACTTTGTGAGGTCTCTAAAAGTGGGTTTTAGGAGCCCAACACAAAATACATGAGCCCCAATGCCTTCCTTCATACAAAACTGACACCCACTTTCCTTAAAAAATCGTGGCTCAAAATGGCATTTTTGGGCTGAGATAAGCACTTTGGTGACATTTTCCTGTAACTTGTTCCCAGTACATTCTAAGTGGCTGCTGACTTTGTGAGGTCTCTAAAAGTGGGTTTTAGGAGCCCAACACAAAATACATGAGCCCTAATGCCTTCTTTCAGACAAAACTGACTTCCACTTTCTTAAAAAAATCTTGGGTCAAAATAGCATTATTAGACTGAGATAAGCACTTTGGTGACATTTTCCTGTAACTTGTTCCCAGTACATTCTAAGTGGCTGCTGACTTTGTGAGGTCTCTAAAAGTGGGTTTTAGGAGCCCAACACAAAATACATGAGCCCCAATGCCTTCCTTCATACAAAACTGACACCCACTTTCCTTAAAAAATCGTGGCTCAAAATGGCATTTTTGGGCTGAGATAAGCACTTTGGTGACATTTTCCTGTAACTTGTTCCCAGTACATTCTAAGTGGCTGCTGACTTTGTGAGGTCTCTAAAAGTGGGTTTTAGGAGCCCAACACAAAATACATGAGCCCCAATGCCTTCCTTCATACAAAACTGACACCCACTTTCCTTAAAAAATCGTGGCTCAAAATGGCATTTTTGGGCTGAGATAAGCACTTTGGTGACATTTTCCTGTAACTTGTTCCCAGTACATTCTAAGTGGCTGCTGACTTTGTGAGGTCTCTAAAAGTGGGTTTTAGGAGCCCAACACAAAATACATGAGCCCTAATGCCTTCTTTCAGACAAAACTGACTTCCACTTTCTTAAAAAAATCTTGGGTCAAAATAGCATTATTAGACTGAGATAAGCACTTTGGTGACATTTTCCTGTAACTTGTTCCCAGTACATTCTAAGTGGCTGCTGACTTTGTGAGGTCTCTAAAAGTGGGTTTTAGGAGCCCAACACAAAATACATGAGCCCCAATGCCTTCCTTCATACAAAACTGACACCCACTTTCCTTAAAAAATCGTGGCTCAAAATGGCATTTTTGGGCTGAGATAAGCACTTTGGTGACATTTTCCTGTAACTTGTTCCCAGTACATTCTAAGTGGCTGCTGACTTTGTGAGGTCTCTAAAAGTGGGTTTTAGGAGCCCAACACAAAATACATGAGCCCTAATGCCTTCTTTCAGACAAAACTGACTTCCACTTTCTTAAAAAAATCTTGGGTCAAAATAGCATTATTAGACTGAGATAAGCACTTTGGTGACATTTTCCTGTAACTTGTTCCCAGTACATTCTAAGTGGCTGCTGACTTTGTGAGGTCTCTAAAAGTGGGTTTTAGGAGCCCAACACAAAATACATGAGCCCCAATGCCTTCCTTCATACAAAACTGACACCCACTTTCCTTAAAAAATCGTGGCTCAAAATGGCATTTTTGGGCTGAGATAAGCACTTTGGTGACATTTTCCTGTAACTTGTTCCCAGTACATTCTAAGTGGCTGCTGACTTTGTGAGGTCTCTAAAAGTGGGTTTTAGGAGCCCAACACAAAATACATGAGCCCTAATGCCTTCTTTCAGACAAAACTGACTTCCACTTTCTTAAAAAAATCTTGGGTCAAAATAGCATTATTAGACTGAGATAAGCACTTTGGTGACATTTTCCTGTAACTTGTTCCCAGTACATTCTAAGTGGCTGCTGACTTTGTGAGGTCTCTAAAAGTGGGTTTTAGGAGCCCAACACAAAATACATGAGCCCCAATGCCTTCCTTCATACAAAACTGACACCCACTTTCCTTAAAAAATCGTGGCTCAAAATGGCATTTTTGGGCTGAGATAAGCACTTTGGTGACATTTTCCTGTAACTTGTTCCCAGTACATTCTAAGTGGCTGCTGACTTTGTGAGGTCTCTAAAAGTGGGTTTTAGGAGCCCAACACAAAATACATGAGCCCTAATGCCTTCTTTCAGACAAAACTGACTTCCACTTTCTTAAAAAAATCTTGGGTCAAAATAGCATTATTAGACTGAGATAAGCACTTTGGTGACATTTTCCTGTAACTTGTTCCCAGTACATTCTAAGTGGCTGCTGACTTTGTGAGGTCTCTAAAAGTGGGTTTTAGGAGCCCAACACAAAATACATGAGCCCCAATGCCTTCCTTCATACAAAACTGACAACCACTTTCCTTAAAAAATCGTGGCTCAAAATGGCATTTTTGGGCTGAGATAAGCACTTTGGTGACATTTTCCTGTAACTTGTTCCCAGTACATTCTAAGTGGCTGCTGACTTTGTGAGGTCTCTAAAAGTGGGTTTTAGGAGCCCAACACAAAATACATGAGCCCTAATGCCTTCTTTCAGACAAAACTGACTTCCACTTTCTTAAAAAAATCTTGGGTCAAAATAGCATTATTAGACTGAGATAAGCACTTTGGTGACATTTTCCTGTAACTTGTTCCCAGTACATTCTAAGTGGCTGCTGACTTTGTGAGGTCTCTAAAAGTGGGTTTTAGGAGCCCAACACAAAATACATGAGCCCCAATGCCTTCCTTCATACAAAACTGACACCCACTTTCCTTAAAAAATCGTGGCTCAAAATGGCATTTTTGGGCTGAGATAAGCACTTTGGTGACATTTTCCTGTAACTTGTTCCCAGTACATTCTAAGTGGCTGCTGACTTTGTGAGGTCTCTAAAAGTGGGTTTTAGGAGCCCAACACAAAATACATGAGCCCCAATGCCTTCCTTCATACAAAACTGACACCCACTTTCCTTAAAAAATCGTGGCTCAAAATGGCATTTTTGGGCTGAGATAAGCACTTTGGTGACATTTTCCTGTAACTTGTTCCCAGTACATTCTAAGTGGCTGCTGACTTTGTGAGGTCTCTAAAAGTGGGTTTTAGGAGCCCAACACAAAATACATGAGCCCTAATGCCTTCTTTCAGACAAAACTGACACCCACTTTCTTTAAAAAATCGTGGTTCAAAATAGCATTTTTGGGCTGAGATAAGCACTTTGGTGACATTTTCCTGTAACTTGTTCCCAGTACATTCTAAGTGGCTGCTGACTTTGTGAGGTCTCTAAAAGTGGGTTTTAGGAGCCCAACACAAAATACATGAGCCCTAATGCCTTCCTTCAGACAGAACTGACACCCACTTTCTTTAAAAAATCGTGGTTCAAAATAGCATTTTTGGGCTGAGATAAGCACTTTGGTGACATTTTCCTGTAACTTGTTCCCAGTACATTTTAAGTGGCTGCTGACTTTGTGAGGTCTGTAAAATTGGGTTTTAGGAGCCCAACACAAAATACATGAGCCCTAATGCCTTCTTTCAGACAAAACTGACTTCCACTTTCTTAAAAAAATCTTGGGTCAAAATAGCATTATTAGACTGAGATAAGCACTTTGGTGACATTTTCCTGTAACTTGTTCCCAGTACATTCTAAGTGGCTGCTGACTTTGTGAGGTCTCTAAAAGTGGGTTTTAGGAGCCCAACACAAAATACATGAGCCCTAATGCCTTCTTTCAGACAAAACTGACACCCACTTTCTTTAAAAAATCTTGGGTCAAAATAGCATTTTTAGACTGAGATAAGCACTTTGGTGACATTTTCCTGTAACTTGTTCCCAGTACATTCTAAGTGGCTGCTGACTTTGTGAGGTCTCTAAAAGTGGGTTTTAAGGAGCCCAACACAAAATACATGAGCCCCAATACCTTCCTTCATACGAAACTGACACCCACTTTCCTTAAAAAATCGTGGCTCAAAATGGCATTTTTGGGCTGAGATAAGCACTTTGGTGACATTTTCCTGTAACTTGTTCCCAGTACATTCTAAGTGGCTGCTGACTTTGTGAGGTCTCTAAAAGTGGGTTTTAGGAGCCCAACACAAAATACATGAGCCCTAATGCCTTCTTTCAGACAAAACTGACTTCCACTTTCTTAAAAAAATCTTGGGTCAAAATAGCATTATTAGACTGAGATAAGCACTTTGGTGACATTTTCCTGTAACTTGTTCCCAGTACATTCTAAGTGGCTGCTGACTTTGTGAGGTCTCTAAAAGTGGGTTTTAGGAGCCCAACACAAAATACATGAGCCCCAATGCCTTCCTTCATACAAAACTGACACCCACTTTCCTTAAAAAATCGTGGCTCAAAATGGCATTTTTGGGCTGAGATAAGCACTTTGGTGACATTTTCCTGTAACTTGTTCCCAGTACATTCTAAGTGGCTGCTGACTTTGTGAGGTCTCTAAAAGTGGGTTTTAGGAGCCCAACACAAAATACATGAGCCCCAATGCCTTCCTTCATACAAAACTGACACCCACTTTCCTTAAAAAATCGTGGCTCAAAATGGCATTTTTGGGCTGAGATAAGCACTTTGGTGACATTTTCCTGTAACTTGTTCCCAGTACATTCTAAGTGGCTGCTGACTTTGTGAGGTCTCTAAAAGTGGGTTTTAGGAGCCCAACACAAAATACATGAGCCCTAATGCCTTCTTTCAGACAAAACTGACTTCCACTTTCTTAAAAAAATCTTGGGTCAAAATAGCATTATTAGACTGAGATAAGCACTTTGGTGACATTTTCCTGTAACTTGTTCCCAGTACATTCTAAGTGGCTGCTGACTTTGTGAGGTCTCTAAAAGTGGGTTTTAGGAGCCCAACACAAAATACATGAGCCCCAATGCCTTCCTTCATACAAAACTGACACCCACTTTCCTTAAAAAATCGTGGCTCAAAATGGCATTTTTGGGCTGAGATAAGCACTTTGGTGACATTTTCCTGTAACTTGTTCCCAGTACATTCTAAGTGGCTGCTGACTTTGTGAGGTCTCTAAAAGTGGGTTTTAGGAGCCCAACACAAAATACATGAGCCCTAATGCCTTCTTTCAGACAAAACTGACTTCCACTTTCTTAAAAAAATCTTGGGTCAAAATAGCATTATTAGACTGAGATAAGCACTTTGGTGACATTTTCCTGTAACTTGTTCCCAGTACATTCTAAGTGGCTGCTGACTTTGTGAGGTCTCTAAAAGTGGGTTTTAGGAGCCCAACACAAAATACATGAGCCCCAATGCCTTCCTTCATACAAAACTGACACCCACTTTCCTTAAAAAATCGTGGCTCAAAATGGCATTTTTGGGCTGAGATAAGCACTTTGGTGACATTTTCCTGTAACTTGTTCCCAGTACATTCTAAGTGGCTGCTGACTTTGTGAGGTCTCTAAAAGTGGGTTTTAGGAGCCCAACACAAAATACATGAGCCCTAATGCCTTCTTTCAGACAAAACTGACTTCCACTTTCTTAAAAAAATCTTGGGTCAAAATAGCATTATTAGACTGAGATAAGCACTTTGGTGACATTTTCCTGTAACTTGTTCCCAGTACATTCTAAGTGGCTGCTGACTTTGTGAGGTCTCTAAAAGTGGGTTTTAGGAGCCCAACACAAAATACATGAGCCCCAATGCCTTCCTTCATACAAAACTGACACCCACTTTCCTTAAAAAATCGTGGCTCAAAATGGCATTTTTGGGCTGAGATAAGCACTTTGGTGACATTTTCCTGTGACTTGTTCCCAGTACATTCTAAGTGGCTGCTGACTTTGTGAGGTCTCTAAAAGTGGGTTTTAGGAGCCCAACACAAAATACATGAGCCCCAATGCCTTCCTTCATACAAAACTGACACCCACTTTCCTTAAAAAATCGTGGCTCAAAATGGCATTTTTGGGCTGAGATAAGCACTTTGGTGACATTTTCCTGTAACTTGTTCCCAGTACATTCTAAGTGGCTGCTGACTTTGTGAGGTCTCTAAAAGTGGGTTTTAGGAGCCCAACACAAAATACATGAGCCCTAATGCCTTCTTTCAGACAAAACTGACTTCCACTTTCTTAAAAAAATCTTGGGTCAAAATAGCATTATTAGACTGAGATAAGCACTTTGGTGACATTTTCCTGTAACTTGTTCCCAGTACATTCTAAGTGGCTGCTGACTTTGTGAGGTCTCTAAAAGTGGGTTTTAGGAGCCCAACACAAAATACATGAGCCCCAATGCCTTCCTTCATACAAAACTGACACCCACTTTCCTTAAAAAATCGTGGCTCAAAATGGCATTTTTGGGCTGAGATAAGCACTTTGGTGACATTTTCCTGTAACTTGTTCCCAGTACATTCTAAGTGGCTGCTGACTTTGTGAGGTCTCTAAAAGTGGGTTTTAGGAGCCCAACACAAAATACATGAGCCCTAATGCCTTCTTTCAGACAAAACTGACTTCCACTTTCTTAAAAAAATCTTGGGTCAAAATAGCATTATTAGACTGAGATAAGTACTTTGGTGACATTTTCCTGTAACTTGTTCCCAGTACATTCTAAGTGGCTGCTGACTTTGTGAGGTCTCTAAAAGTGGGTTTTAGGAGCCCAACACAAAATACATGAGCCCCAATGCCTTCCTTCATACAAAACTGACACCCACTTTCCTTAAAAAATCGTGGCTCAAAATGGCATTTTTGGGCTGAGATAAGCACTTTGGTGACATTTTCCTGTAACTTGTTCCCAGTACATTCTAAGTGGCTGCTGACTTTGTGAGGTCTCTAAAAGTGGGTTTTAGGAGCCCAACACAAAATACATGAGCCCTAATGCCTTCTTTCAGACAAAACTGACTTCCACTTTCTTAAAAAAATCTTGGGTCAAAATAGCATTATTAGACTGAGATAAGCACTTTGGTGACATTTTCCTGTAACTTGTTCCCAGTACATTCTAAGTGGCTGCTGACTTTGTGAGGTCTCTAAAAGTGGGTTTTAGGAGCCCAACACAAAATACATGAGCCCCAATGCCTTCCTTCATACAAAACTGACACCCACTTTCCTTAAAAAATCGTGGCTCAAAATGGCATTTTTGGGCTGAGATAAGCACTTTGGTGACATTTTCCTGTAACTTGTTCCCAGTACATTCTAAGTGGCTGCTGACTTTGTGAGGTCTCTAAAAGTGGGTTTTAGGAGCCCAACACAAAATACATGAGCCCTAATGCCTTCTTTCAGACAAAACTGACTTCCACTTTCTTAAAAAAATCTTGGGTCAAAATAGCATTATTAGACTGAGATAAGCACTTTGGTGACATTTTCCTGTAACTTGTTCCCAGTACATTCTAAGTGGCTGCTGACTTTGTGAGGTCTCTAAAAGTGGGTTTTAGGAGCCCAACACAAAATACATGAGCCCCAATGCCTTCCTTCATACAAAACTGACACCCACTTTCCTTAAAAAATCGTGGCTCAAAATGGCATTTTTGGGCTGAGATAAGCACTTTGGTGACATTTTCCTGTAACTTGTTCCCAGTACATTCTAAGTGGCTGCTGACTTTGTGAGGTCTCTAAAAGTGGGTTTTAGGAGCCCAACACAAAATACATGAGCCCTAATGCCTTCTTTCAGACAAAACTGACTTCCACTTTCTTAAAAAAATCTTGGGTCAAAATAGCATTATTAGACTGAGATAAGCACTTTGGTGACATTTTCCTGTAACTTGTTCCCAGTACATTCTAAGTGGCTGCTGACTTTGTGAGGTCTCTAAAAGTGGGTTTTAGGAGCCCAACACAAAATACATGAGCCCCAATGCCTTCCTTCATACAAAACTGACACCCACTTTCCTTAAAAAATCGTGGCTCAAAATGGCATTTTTGGGCTGAGATAAGCACTTTGGTGACATTTTCCTGTAACTTGTTCCCAGTACATTCTAAGTGGCTGCTGACTTTGTGAGGTCTCTAAAAGTGGGTTTTAGGAGCCCAACACAAAATACATGAGCCCCAATGCCTTCCTTCATACAAAACTGACACCCACTTTCCTTAAAAAATCGTGGCTCAAAATGGCATTTTTGGGCTGAGATAAGCACTTTGGTGACATTTTCCTGTAACTTGTTCCCAGTACATTCTAAGTGGCTGCTGACTTTGTGAGGTCTCTAAAAGTGGGTTTTAGGAGCCCAACACAAAATACATGAGCCCTAATGCCTTCTTTCAGACAAAACTGACTTCCACTTTCTTAAAAAAATCTTGGGTCAAAATAGCATTATTAGACTGAGATAAGCACTTTGGTGACATTTTCCTGTAACTTGTTCCCAGTACATTCTAAGTGGCTGCTGACTTTGTGAGGTCTCTAAAAGTGGGTTTTAGGAGCCCAACACAAAATACATGAGCCCCAATGCCTTCCTTCATACAAAACTGACACCCACTTTCCTTAAAAAATCGTGGCTCAAAATGGCATTTTTGGGCTGAGATAAGCACTTTGGTGACATTTTCCTGTAACTTGTTCCCAGTACATTCTAAGTGGCTGCTGACTTTGTGAGGTCTCTAAAAGTGGGTTTTAGGAGCCCAACACAAAATACATGAGCCCTAATGCCTTCTTTCAGACAAAACTGACTTCCACTTTCTTAAAAAAATCTTGGGTCAAAATAGCATTATTAGACTGAGATAAGCACTTTGGTGACATTTTCCTGTAACTTGTTCCCAGTACATTCTAAGTGGCTGCTGACTTTGTGAGGTCTCTAAAAGTGGGTTTTAGGAGCCCAACACAAAATACATGAGCCCCAATGCCTTCCTTCATACAAAACTGACACCCACTTTCCTTAAAAAATCGTGGCTCAAAATGGCATTTTTGGGCTGAGATAAGCACTTTGGTGACATTTTCCTGTAACTTGTTCCCAGTACATTCTAAGTGGCTGCTGACTTTGTGAGGTCTCTAAAAGTGGGTTTTAGGAGCCCAACACAAAATACATGAGCCCTAATGCCTTCTTTCAGACAAAACTGACTTCCACTTTCTTAAAAAAATCTTGGGTCAAAATAGCATTATTAGACTGAGATAAGCACTTTGGTGACATTTTCCTGTAACTTGTTCCCAGTACATTCTAAGTGGCTGCTGACTTTGTGAGGTCTCTAAAAGTGGGTTTTAGGAGCCCAACACAAAATACATGAGCCCTAATGCCTTTTTTCAGACAAAACTGACTTCCACTTTCTTAAAAAAATCTTGGGTCAAAATAGCATTATTAGACTGAGATAAGCACTTTGGTGACATTTTCCTGTAACTTGTTCCCAGTACATTCTAAGTGGCTGCTGACTTTGTGAGGTCTCTAAAAGTGGGTTTTAGGAGCCCAACACAAAATACATGAGCCCCAATGCCTTCCTTCATACAAAACTGACACCCACTTTCCTTAAAAAATCGTGGCTCAAAATGGCATTTTTGGGCTGAGATAAGCACTTTGGTGACATTTTCCTGTAACTTGTTCCCAGTACATTCTAAGTGGCTGCTGACTTTGTGAGGTCTCTAAAAGTGGGTTTTAGGAGCCCAACACAAAATACATGAGCCCTAATGCCTTCTTTCAGACAAAACTGACTTCCACTTTCTTAAAAAAATCTTGGGTCAAAATAGCATTATTAGACTGAGATAAGCACTTTGGTGACATTTTCCTGTAACTTGTTCCCAGTACATTCTAAGTGGCTGCTGACTTTGTGAGGTCTCTAAAAGTGGGTTTTAGGAGCCCAACACAAAATACATGAGCCCCAATGCCTTCCTTCATACAAAACTGACACCCACTTTCCTTAAAAAATCGTGGCTCAAAATGGCATTTTTGGGCTGAGATAAGCACTTTGGTGACATTTTCCTGTAACTTGTTCCCAGTACATTCTAAGTGGCTGCTGACTTTGTGAGGTCTCTAAAAGTGGGTTTTAGGAGCCCAACACAAAATACATGAGCCCTAATGCCTTCTTTCAGACAAAACTGACTTCCACTTTCTTAAAAAAATCTTGGGTCAAAATAGCATTATTAGACTGAGATAAGCACTTTGGTGACATTTTCCTGTAACTTGTTCCCAGTACATTCTAAGTGGCTGCTGACTTTGTGAGGTCTCTAAAAGTGGGTTTTAGGAGCCCAACACAAAATACATGAGCCCCAATGCCTTCCTTCATACAAAACTGACACCCACTTTCCTTAAAAAATCGTGGCTCAAAATGGCATTTTTGGGCTGAGATAAGCACTTTGGTGACATTTTCCTGTAACTTGTTCCCAGTACATTCTAAGTGGCTGCTGACTTTGTGAGGTCTCTAAAAGTGGGTTTTAGGAGCCCAACACAAAATACATGAGCCCTAATGCCTTCTTTCAGACAAAACTGACTTCCACTTTCTTAAAAAAATCTTGGGTCAAAATAGCATTATTAGACTGAGATAAGCACTTTGGTGACATTTTCCTGTAACTTGTTCCCAGTACATTCTAAGTGGCTGCTGACTTTGTGAGGTCTCTAAAAGTGGGTTTTAGGAGCCCAACACAAAATACATGAGCCCCAATGCCTTCCTTCATACAAAACTGACACCCACTTTCCTTAAAAAATCGTGGCTCAAAATGGCATTTTTGGGCTGAGATAAGCACTTTGGTGACATTTTCCTGTAACTTGTTCCCAGTACATTCTAAGTGGCTGCTGACTTTGTGAGGTCTCTAAAAGTGGGTTTTAGGAGCCCAACACAAAATACATGAGCCCTAATGCCTTCTTTCAGACAAAACTGACTTCCACTTTCTTAAAAAAATCTTGGGTCAAAATAGCATTATTAGACTGAGATAAGCACTTTGGTGACATTTTCCTGTAACTTGTTCCCAGTACATTCTAAGTGGCTGCTGACTTTGTGAGGTCTCTAAAAGTGGGTTTTAGGAGCCCAACACAAAATACATGAGCCCCAATGCCTTCCTTCATACAAAACTGACACCCACTTTCCTTAAAAAATCGTGGCTCAAAATGGCATTTTTGGGCTGAGATAAGCACTTTGGTGACATTTTCCTGTAACTTGTTCCCAGTACATTCTAAGTGGCTGCTGACTTTGTGAGGTCTCTAAAAGTGGGTTTTAGGAGCCCAACACAAAATACATGAGCCCTAATGCCTTCTTTCAGACAAAACTGACTTCCACTTTCTTAAAAAAATCTTGGGTCAAAATAGCATTATTAGACTGAGATAAGCACTTTGGTGACATTTTCCTGTAACTTGTTCCCAGTACATTCTAAGTGGCTGCTGACTTTGTGAGGTCTCTAAAAGTGGGTTTTAGGAGCCCAACACAAAATACATGAGCCCCAATGCCTTCCTTCATACAAAACTGACACCCACTTTCCTTAAAAAATCGTGGCTCAAAATGGCATTTTTGGGCTGAGATAAGCACTTTGGTGACATTTTCCTGTAACTTGTTCCCAGTACATTCTAAGTGGCTGCTGACTTTGTGAGGTCTCTAAAAGTGGGTTTTAGGAGCCCAACACAAAATACATGAGCCCTAATGCCTTCTTTCAGACAAAACTGACTTCCACTTTCTTAAAAAAATCTTGGGTCAAAATAGCATTATTAGACTGAGATAAGCACTTTGGTGACATTTTCCTGTAACTTGTTCCCAGTACATTCTAAGTGGCTGCTGACTTTGTGAGGTCTCTAAAAGTGGGTTTTAGGAGCCCAACACAAAATACATGAGCCCCAATGCCTTCCTTCATACAAAACTGACACCCACTTTCCTTAAAAAATCGTGGCTCAAAATGGCATTTTTGGGCTGAGATAAGCACTTTGGTGACATTTTCCTGTAACTTGTTCCCAGTACATTCTAAGTGGCTGCTGACTTTGTGAGGTCTCTAAAAGTGGGTTTTAGGAGCCCAACACAAAATACATGAGCCCTAATGCCTTCTTTCAGACAAAACTGACTTCCACTTTCTTAAAAAAATCTTGGGTCAAAATAGCATTATTAGACTGAGATAAGCACTTTGGTGACATTTTCCTGTAACTTGTTCCCAGTACATTCTAAGTGGCTGCTGACTTTGTGAGGTCTCTAAAAGTGGGTTTTAGGAGCCCAACACAAAATACATGAGCCCCAATGCCTTCCTTCATACAAAACTGACACCCACTTTCCTTAAAAAATCGTGGCTCAAAATGGCATTTTTGGGCTGAGATAAGCACTTTGGTGACATTTTCCTGTAACTTGTTCCCAGTACATTCTAAGTGGCTGCTGACTTTGTGAGGTCTCTAAAAGTGGGTTTTAGGAGCCCAACACAAAATACATGAGCCCTAATGCCTTCTTTCAGACAAAACTGACTTCCACTTTCTTAAAAAAATCTTGGGTCAAAATAGCATTATTAGACTGAGATAAGCACTTTGGTGACATTTTCCTGTAACTTGTTCCCAGTACATTCTAAGTGGCTGCTGACTTTGTGAGGTCTCTAAAAGTGGGTTTTAGGAGCCCAACACAAAATACATGAGCCCCAATGCCTTCCTTCATACAAAACTGACACCCACTTTCCTTAAAAAATCGTGGCTCAAAATGGCATTTTTGGGCTGAGATAAGCACTTTGGTGACATTTTCCTGTAACTTGTTCCCAGTACATTCTAAGTGGCTGCTGACTTTGTGAGGTCTCTAAAAGTGGGTTTTAGGAGCCCAACACAAAATACATGAGCCCTAATGCCTTCTTTCAGACAAAACTGACTTCCACTTTCTTAAAAAAATCTTGGGTCAAAATAGCATTATTAGACTGAGATAAGCACTTTGGTGACATTTTCCTGTAACTTGTTCCCAGTACATTCTAAGTGGCTGCTGACTTTGTGAGGTCTCTAAAAGTGGGTTTTAGGAGCCCAACACAAAATACATGAGCCCCAATGCCTTCCTTCATACAAAACTGACACCCACTTTCCTTAAAAAATCGTGGCTCAAAATGGCATTTTTGGGCTGAGATAAGCACTTTGGTGACATTTTCCTGTAACTTGTTCCCAGTACATTCTAAGTGGCTGCTGACTTTGTGAGGTCTCTAAAAGTGGGTTTTAGGAGCCCAACACAAAATACATGAGCCCTAATGCCTTCTTTCAGACAAAACTGACTTCCACTTTCTTAAAAAAATCTTGGGTCAAAATAGCATTATTAGACTGAGATAAGCACTTTGGTGACATTTTCCTGTAACTTGTTCCCAGTACATTCTAAGTGGCTGCTGACTTTGTGAGGTCTCTAAAAGTGGGTTTTAGGAGCCCAACACAAAATACATGAGCCCCAATGCCTTCCTTCATACAAAACTGACACCCACTTTCCTTAAAAAATCGTGGCTCAAAATGGCATTTTTGGGCTGAGATAAGCACTTTGGTGACATTTTCCTGTAACTTGTTCCCAGTACATTCTAAGTGGCTGCTGACTTTGTGAGGTCTCTAAAAGTGGGTTTTAGGAGCCCAACACAAAATACATGAGCCCTAATGCCTTCTTTCAGACAAAACTGACTTCCACTTTCTTAAAAAAATCTTGGGTCAAAATAGCATTATTAGACTGAGATAAGCACTTTGGTGACATTTTCCTGTAACTTGTTCCCAGTACATTCTAAGTGGCTGCTGACTTTGTGAGGTCTCTAAAAGTGGGTTTTAGGAGCCCAACACAAAATACATGAGCCCCAATGCCTTCCTTCATACAAAACTGACACCCACTTTCCTTAAAAAATCGTGGCTCAAAATGGCATTTTTGGGCTGAGATAAGCACTTTGGTGACATTTTCCTGTAACTTGTTCCCAGTACATTCTAAGTGGCTGCTGACTTTGTGAGGTCTCTAAAAGTGGGTTTTAGGAGCCCAACACAAAATACATGAGCCCTAATGCCTTCTTTCAGACAAAACTGACTTCCACTTTCTTAAAAAAATCTTGGGTCAAAATAGCATTATTAGACTGAGATAAGCACTTTGGTGACATTTTCCTGTAACTTGTTCCCAGTACATTCTAAGTGGCTGCTGACTTTGTGAGGTCTCTAAAAGTGGGTTTTAGGAGCCCAACACAAAATACATGAGCCCCAATGCCTTCCTTCATACAAAACTGACACCCACTTTCCTTAAAAAATCGTGGCTCAAAATGGCATTTTTGGGCTGAGATAAGCACTTTGGTGACATTTTCCTGTAACTTGTTCCCAGTACATTC
Organism: Gymnoscopelus braueri; assembly: GCF_963280865.1. Lineage (NCBI taxonomy): Eukaryota > Metazoa > Chordata > Actinopteri > Myctophiformes > Myctophidae > Gymnoscopelus > Gymnoscopelus braueri. Next base: position 34,520 of record NW_027660864.1, read on the forward strand.
TAAGTGGCTGCTGACTTTGTGAGGTCTCTAAAAGTGGGTTTTAGGAGCCCAACACAAAATACATGAGCCCTAATGCCTTCTTTCAGACAAAACTGACTTCCACTTTCTTAAAAAAATCTTGGGTCAAAATAGCATTATTAGACTGAGATAAGCACTTTGGTGACATTTTCCTGTAACTTGTTCCCAGTACATTCTAAGTGGCTGCTGACTTTGTGAGGTATCTAAAAGTGGGTTTTAGGAGCCCAACACAAAATACATGAGCCCCAATGCCTTCCTTCATACAAAACTGACACCCACTTTCCTTAAAAAATCGTGGCTCAAAATGGCATTATTAGACTGAGATAAGCACTTTGGTGACATTTTCCTGTAACTTGTTCCCAGTACATTCTAAGTGGCTGCTGACTTTGTGAGGTCTCTAAAAGTGGGTTTTAGGAGCCCAACACAAAATACATGAGCCCCAATGCCTTCCTTCATACAAAACTGACACCCACTTTCCTTAAAAAATCGTGGCTCAAAATGGCATTTTTGGGCTGAGATAAGCACTTTGGTGACATTTTCCTGTAACTTGTTCCCAGTACATTCTAAGTGGCTGCTGACTTTGTGAGGTCTCTAAAAGTGGGTTTTAGGAGCCCAACACAAAATACATGAGCCCTAATGCCTTCTTTCAGACAAAACTGACTTCCACTTTCTTAAAAAAATCTTGGGTCAAAATAGCATTATTAGACTGAGATAAGCACTTTGGTGACATTTTCCTGTAACTTGTTCCCAGTACATTCTAAGTGGCTGCTGACTTTGTGAGGTCTCTAAAAGTGGGTTTTAGGAGCCCAACACAAAATACATGAGCCCCAATGCCTTCCTTCATACAAAACTGACACCCACTTTCCTTAAAAAATCGTGGCTCAAAATGGCATTTTTGGGCTGAGATAAGCACTTTGGTGACATTTTCCTGTAACTTGTTCCCAGTACATTCTAAGTGGCTGCTGACTTTGTGAGGTCTCTAAAAGTGGGTTTTAGGAGCCCAACACAAAATACATGAGCCCTAATGCCTTCTTTCAGACAAAACTGACTTCCACTTTCTTAAAAAAATCTTGGGTCAAAATAGCATTATTAGACTGAGATAAGCACTTTGGTGACATTTTCCTGTAACTTGTTCCCAGTACATTCTAAGTGGCTGCTGACTTTGTGAGGTCTCTAAAAGTGGGTTTTAGGAGCCCAACACAAAATACATGAGCCCCAATGCCTTCCTTCATACAAAACTGACACCCACTTTCCTTAAAAAATCGTGGCTCAAAATGGCATTTTTGGGCTGAGATAAGCACTTTGGTGACATTTTCCTGTAACTTGTTCCCAGTACATTCTAAGTGGCTGCTGACTTTGTGAGGTCTCTAAAAGTGGGTTTTAGGAGCCCAACACAAAATACATGAGCCCTAATGCCTTCTTTCAGACAAAACTGACTTCCACTTTCTTAAAAAAATCTTGGGTCAAAATAGCATTATTAGACTGAGATAAGCACTTTGGTGACATTTTCCTGTAACTTGTTCCCAGTACATTCTAAGTGGCTGCTGACTTTGTGAGGTATCTAAAAGTGGGTTTTAGGAGCCCAACACAAAATACATGAGCCCCAATGCCTTCCTTCATACAAAACTGACACCCACTTTCCTTAAAAAATCGTGGCTCAAAATGGCATTATTAGACTGAGATAAGCACTTTGGTGACATTTTCCTGTAACTTGTTCCCAGTACATTCTAAGTGGCTGCTGACTTTGTGAGGTCTCTAAAAGTGGGTTTTAGGAGCCCAACACAAAATACATGAGCCCCAATGCCTTCCTTCATACAAAACTGACACCCACTTTCCTTAAAAAATCGTGGCTCAAAATGGCATTTTTGGGCTGAGATAAGCACTTTGGTGACATTTTCCTGTAACTTGTTCCCAGTACATTCTAAGTGGCTGCTGACTTTGTGAGGTCTCTAAAAGTGGGTTTTAGGAGCCCAACACAAAATACATGAGCCCTAATGCCTTCTTTCAGACAAAACTGACTTCCACTTTCTTAAAAAAATCTTGGGTCAAAATAGCATTATTAGACTGAGATAAGCACTTTGGTGACATTTTCCTGTAACTTGTTCCCAGTACATTCTAAGTGGCTGCTGACTTTGTGAGGTCTCTAAAAGTGGGTTTTAGGAGCCCAACACAAAATACATGAGCCCCAATGCCTTCCTTCATACAAAACTGACACCCACTTTCCTTAAAAAATCGTGGCTCAAAATGGCATTTTTGGGCTGAGATAAGCACTTTGGTGACATTTTCCTGTAACTTGTTCCCAGTACATTCTAAGTGGCTGCTGACTTTGTGAGGTCTCTAAAAGTGGGTTTTAGGAGCCCAACACAAAATACATGAGCCCTAATGCCTTCTTTCAGACAAAACTGACTTCCACTTTCTTAAAAAAATCTTGGGTCAAAATAGCATTATTAGACTGAGATAAGCACTTTGGTGACATTTTCCTGTAACTTGTTCCCAGTACATTCTAAGTGGCTGCTGACTTTGTGAGGTCTCTAAAAGTGGGTTTTAGGAGCCCAACACAAAATACATGAGCCCTAATGCCTTCTTTCAGACAAAACTGACTTCCACTTTCTTAAAAAAATCTTGGGTCAAAATAGCATTATTAGACTGAGATAAGCACTTTGGTGACATTTTCCTGTAACTTGTTCCCAGTACATTCTAAGTGGCTGCTGACTTTGTGAGGTATCTAAAAGTGGGTTTTAGGAGCCCAACACAAAATACATGAGCCCCAATGCCTTCCTTCATACAAAACTGACACCCACTTTCCTTAAAAAATCGTGGCTCAAAATGGCATTATTAGACTGAGATAAGCACTTTGGTGACATTTTCCTGTAACTTGTTCCCAGTACATTCTAAGTGGCTGCTGACTTTGTGAGGTCTCTAAAAGTGGGTTTTAGGAGCCCAACACAAAATACATGAGCCCCAATGCCTTCCTTCATACAAAACTGACACCCACTTTCCTTAAAAAATCGTGGCTCAAAATGGCATTTTTGGGCTGAGATAAGCACTTTGGTGACATTTTCCTGTAACTTGTTCCCAGTACATTCTAAGTGGCTGCTGACTTTGTGAGGTCTCTAAAAGTGGGTTTTAGGAGCCCAACACAAAATACATGAGCCCTAATGCCTTCTTTCAGACAAAACTGACTTCCACTTTCTTAAAAAAATCTTGGGTCAAAATAGCATTATTAGACTGAGATAAGCACTTTGGTGACATTTTCCTGTAACTTGTTCCCAGTACATTCTAAGTGGCTGCTGACTTTGTGAGGTCTCTAAAAGTGGGTTTTAGGAGCCCAACACAAAATACATGAGCCCCAATGCCTTCCTTCATACAAAACTGACACCCACTTTCCTTAAAAAATCGTGGCTCAAAATGGCATTTTTGGGCTGAGATAAGCACTTTGGTGACATTTTCCTGTAACTTGTTCCCAGTACATTCTAAGTGGCTGCTGACTTTGTGAGGTCTCTAAAAGTGGGTTTTAGGAGCCCAACACAAAATACATGAGCCCTAATGCCTTCTTTCAGACAAAACTGACTTCCACTTTCTTAAAAAAATCTTGGGTCAAAATAGCATTATTAGACTGAGATAAGCACTTTGGTGACATTTTCCTGTAACTTGTTCCCAGTACATTCTAAGTGGCTGCTGACTTTGTGAGGTCTCTAAAAGTGGGTTTTAGGAGCCCAACACAAAATACATGAGCCCTAATGCCTTCTTTCAGACAAAACTGACTTCCACTTTCTTAAAAAAATCTTGGGTCAAAATAGCATTATTAGACTGAGATAAGCACTTTGGTGACATTTTCCTGTAACTTGTTCCCAGTACATTCTAAGTGGCTGCTGACTTTGTGAGGTCTCTAAAAGTGGGTTTTAGGAGCCCAACACAAAATACATGAGCCCCAATGCCTTCCTTCATACAAAACTGACACCCACTTTCCTTAAAAAATCGTGGCTCAAAATGGCATTTTTGGGCTGAGATAAGCACTTTGGTGACATTTTCCTGTAACTTGTTCCCAGTACATTCTAAGTGGCTGCTGACTTTGTGAGGTCTCTAAAAGTGGGTTTTAGGAGCCCAACACAAAATACATGAGCCCTAATGCCTTCTTTCAGACAAAACTGACTTCCACTTTCTTAAAAAAATCTTGGGTCAAAATAGCATTATTAGACTGAGATAAGCACTTTGGTGACATTTTCCTGTAACTTGTTCCCAGTACATTCTAAGTGGCTGCTGACTTTGTGAGGTCTCTAAAAGTGGGTTTTAGGAGCCCAACACAAAATACATGAGCCCCAATGCCTTCCTTCATACAAAACTGACACCCACTTTCCTTAAAAAATCGTGGCTCAAAATGGCATTTTTGGGCTGAGATAAGCACTTTGGTGACATTTTCCTGTAACTTGTTCCCAGTACATTCTAAGTGGCTGCTGACTTTGTGAGGTCTCTAAAAGTGGGTTTTAGGAGCCCAACACAAAATACATGAGCCCTAATGCCTTCTTTCAGACAAAACTGACTTCCACTTTCTTAAAAAAATCTTGGGTCAAAATAGCATTATTAGACTGAGATAAGCACTTTGGTGACATTTTCCTGTAACTTGTTCCCAGTACATTCTAAGTGGCTGCTGACTTTGTGAGGTCTCTAAAAGTGGGTTTTAGGAGCCCAACACAAAATACATGAGCCCCAATGCCTTCCTTCATACAAAACTGACACCCACTTTCCTTAAAAAATCGTGGCTCAAAATGGCATTTTTGGGCTGAGATAAGCACTTTGGTGACATTTTCCTGTAACTTGTTCCCAGTACATTCTAAGTGGCTGCTGACTTTGTGAGGTCTCTAAAAGTGGGTTTTAGGAGCCCAACACAAAATACATGAGCCCTAATGCCTTCTTTCAGACAAAACTGACTTCCACTTTCTTAAAAAAATCTTGGGTCAAAATAGCATTATTAGACTGAGATAAGCACTTTGGTGACATTTTCCTGTAACTTGTTCCCAGTACATTCTAAGTGGCTGCTGACTTTGTGAGGTCTCTAAAAGTGGGTTTTAGGAGCCCAACACAAAATACATGAGCCCCAATGCCTTCCTTCATACAAAACTGACACCCACTTTCCTTAAAAAATCGTGGCTCAAAATGGCATTTTTGGGCTGAGATAAGCACTTTGGTGACATTTTCCTGTAACTTGTTCCCAGTACATTCTAAGTGGCTGCTGACTTTGTGAGGTCTCTAAAAGTGGGTTTTAGGAGCCCAACACAAAATACATGAGCCCTAATGCCTTCTTTCAGACAAAACTGACTTCCACTTTCTTAAAAAAATCTTGGGTCAAAATAGCATTATTAGACTGAGATAAGCACTTTGGTGACATTTTCCTGTAACTTGTTCCCAGTACATTCTAAGTGGCTGCTGACTTTGTGAGGTCTCTAAAAGTGGGTTTTAGGAGCCCAACACAAAATACATGAGCCCCAATGCCTTCCTTCATACAAAACTGACACCCACTTTCCTTAAAAAATCGTGGCTCAAAATGGCATTTTTGGGCTGAGATAAGCACTTTGGTGACATTTTCCTGTAACTTGTTCCCAGTACATTCTAAGTGGCTGCTGACTTTGTGAGGTCTCTAAAAGTGGGTTTTAGGAGCCCAACACAAAATACATGAGCCCTAATGCCTTCTTTCAGACAAAACTGACTTCCACTTTCTTAAAAAAATCTTGGGTCAAAATAGCATTATTAGACTGAGATAAGCACTTTGGTGACATTTTCCTGTAACTTGTTCCCAGTACATTCTAAGTGGCTGCTGACTTTGTGAGGTCTCTAAAAGTGGGTTTTAGGAGCCCAACACAAAATACATGAGCCCCAATGCCTTCCTTCATACAAAACTGACACCCACTTTCCTTAAAAAATCGTGGCTCAAAATGGCATTTTTGGGCTGAGATAAGCACTTTGGTGACATTTTCCTGTAACTTGTTCCCAGTACATTCTAAGTGGCTGCTGACTTTGTGAGGTCTCTAAAAGTGGGTTTTAGGAGCCCAACACAAAATACATGAGCCCTAATGCCTTCTTTCAGACAAAACTGACTTCCACTTTCTTAAAAAAATCTTGGGTCAAAATAGCATTATTAGACTGAGATAAGCACTTTGGTGACATTTTCCTGTAACTTGTTCCCAGTACATTCTAAGTGGCTGCTGACTTTGTGAGGTCTCTAAAAGTGGGTTTTAGGAGCCCAACACAAAATACATGAGCCCCAATGCCTTCCTTCATACAAAACTGACACCCACTTTCCTTAAAAAATCGTGGCTCAAAATGGCATTTTTGGGCTGAGATAAGCACTTTGGTGACATTTTCCTGTAACTTGTTCCCAGTACATTCTAAGTGGCTGCTGACTTTGTGAGGTCTCTAAAAGTGGGTTTTAGGAGCCCAACACAAAATACATGAGCCCTAATGCCTTCTTTCAGACAAAACTGACTTCCACTTTCTTAAAAAAATCTTGGGTCAAAATAGCATTATTAGACTGAGATAAGCACTTTGGTGACATTTTCCTGTAACTTGTTCCCAGTACATTCTAAGTGGCTGCTGACTTTGTGAGGTCTCTAAAAGTGGGTTTTAGGAGCCCAACACAAAATACATGAGCCCCAATGCCTTCCTTCATACAAAACTGACACCCACTTTCCTTAAAAAATCGTGGCTCAAAATGGCATTATTAGACTGAGATAAGCACTTTGGTGACATTTTCCTGTAACTTGTTCCCAGTACATTCTAAGTGGCTGCTGACTTTGTGAGGTCTCTAAAAGTGGGTTTTAGGAGCCCAACACAAAATACATGAGCCCCAATGCCTTCCTTCATACAAAACTGACACCCACTTTCCTTAAAAAATCGTGGCTCAAAATGGCATTTTTGGGCTGAGATAAGCACTTTGGTGACATTTTCCTGTAACTTGTTCCCAGTACATTCTAAGTGGCTGCTGACTTTGTGAGGTCTCTAAAAGTGGGTTTTAGGAGCCCAACACAAAATACATGAGCCCTAATGCCTTCTTTCAGACAAAACTGACTTCCACTTTCTTAAAAAAATCTTGGGTCAAAATAGCATTATTAGACTGAGATAAGCACTTTGGTGACATTTTCCTGTAACTTGTTCCCAGTACATTCTAAGTGGCTGCTGACTTTGTGAGGTCTCTAAAAGTGGGTTTTAGGAGCCCAACACAAAATACATGAGCCCCAATGCCTTCCTTCATACAAAACTGACACCCACTTTCCTTAAAAAATCGTGGCTCAAAATGGCATTTTTGGGCTGAGATAAGCACTTTGGTGACATTTTCCTGTAACTTGTTCCCAGTACATTCTAAGTGGCTGCTGACTTTGTGAGGTCTCTAAAAGTGGGTTTTAGGAGCCCAACACAAAATACATGAGCCCTAATGCCTTCTTTCAGACAAAACTGACTTCCACTTTCTTAAAAAAATCTTGGGTCAAAATAGCATTATTAGACTGAGATAAGCACTTTGGTGACATTTTCCTGTAACTTGTTCCCAGTACATTCTAAGTGGCTGCTGACTTTGTGAGGTCTCTAAAAGTGGGTTTTAGGAGCCCAACACAAAATACATGAGCCCCAATGCCTTCCTTCATACAAAACTGACACCCACTTTCCTTAAAAAATCGTGGCTCAAAATGGCATTTTTGGGCTGAGATAAGCACTTTGGTGACATTTTCCTGTAACTTGTTCCCAGTACATTCTAAGTGGCTGCTGACTTTGTGAGGTCTCTAAAAGTGGGTTTTAGGAGCCCAACACAAAATACATGAGCCCTAATGCCTTCTTTCAGACAAAACTGACTTCCACTTTCTTAAAAAAATCTTGGGTCAAAATAGCATTATTAGACTGAGATAAGCACTTTGGTGACATTTTCCTGTAACTTGTTCCCAGTACATTCTAAGTGGCTGCTGACTTTGTGAGGTCTCTAAAAGTGGGTTTTAGGAGCCCAACACAAAATACATGAGCCCCAATGCCTTCCTTCATACAAAACTGACACCCACTTTCCTTAAAAAATCGTGGCTCAAAATGGCATTATTAGACTGAGATAAGCACTTTGGTGACATTTTCCTGTAACTTGTTCCCAGTACATTCTAAGTGGCTGCTGACTTTGTGAGGTCTCTAAAAGTGGGTTTTAGGAGCCCAACACAAAATACATGAGCCCCAATGCCTTCCTTCATACAAAACTGACACCCACTTTCCTTAAAAAATCGTGGCTCAAAATGGCATTTTTGGGCTGAGATAAGCACTTTGGTGACATTTTCCTGTAACTTGTTCCCAGTACATTCTAAGTGGCTGCTGACTTTGTGAGGTCTCTAAAAGTGGGTTTTAGGAGCCCAACACAAAATACATGAGCCCCAATGCCTTCCTTCATACAAAACTGACACCCACTTTCCTTAAAAAATCGTGGCTCAAAATGGCATTTTTGGGCTGAGATAAGCACTTTGGTGACATTTTCCTGTAACTTGTTCCCAGTACATTCTAAGTGGCTGCTGACTTTGTGAGGTCTCTAAAAGTGGGTTTTAGGAGCCCAACACAAAATACATGAGCCCTAATGCCTTCTTTCAGACAAAACTGACTTCCACTTTCTTAAAAAAATCTTGGGTCAAAATAGCATTATTAGACTGAGATAAGCACTTTGGTGACATTTTCCTGTAACTTGTTCCCAGTACATTCTAAGTGGCTGCTGACTTTGTGAGGTCTCTAAAAGTGGGTTTTAGGAGCCCAACACAAAATACATGAGCCCCAATGCCTTCCTTCATACAAAACTGACACCCACTTTCCTTAAAAAATCGTGGCTCAAAATGGCATTTTTGGGCTGAGATAAGCACTTTGGTGACATTTTCCTGTAACTTGTTCCCAGTACATTCTAAGTGGCTGCTGACTTTGTGAGGTCTCTAAAAGTGGGTTTTAGGAGCCCAACACAAAATACATGAGCCCTAATGCCTTCTTTCAGACAAAACTGACTTCCACTTTCTTAAAAAAATCTTGGGTCAAAATAGCATTATTAGACTGAGATAAGCACTTTGGTGACATTTTCCTGTAACTTGTTCCCAGTACATTCTAAGTGGCTGCTGACTTTGTGAGGTCTCTAAAAGTGGGTTTTAGGAGCCCAACACAAAATACATGAGCCCCAATGCCTTCCTTCATACAAAACTGACACCCACTTTCCTTAAAAAATCGTGGCTCAAAATGGCATTTTTGGGCTGAGATAAGCACTTTGGTGACATTTTCCTGTAACTTGTTCCCAGTACATTCTAAGTGGCTGCTGACTTTGTGAGGTCTCTAAAAGTGGGTTTTAGGAGCCCAACACAAAATACATGAGCCCTAATGCCTTCTTTCAGACAAAACTGACTTCCACTTTCTTAAAAAATCTTGGGTCAAAATAGCATTATTAGACTGAGATAAGCACTTTGGTGACATTTTCCTGTAACTTGTTCCCAGTACATTCTAAGTGGCTGCTGACTTTGTGAGGTCTCTAAAAGTGGGTTTTAGGAGCCCAACACAAAATACATGAGCCCCAATGCCTTCCTTCATACAAAACTGACACCCACTTTCCTTAAAAAATCGTGGCTCAAAATGGCATTATTAGACTGAGATAAGCACTTTGGTGACATTTTCCTGTAACTTGTTCCCAGTACATTCTAAGTGGCTGCTGACTTTGTGAGGTCTCTAAAAGTGGGTTTTAGGAGCCCAACACAAAATACATGAGCCCCAATGCCTTCCTTCATACAAAACTGACACCCACTTTCCTTAAAAAATCGTGGCTCAAAATGGCATTTTTGGGCTGAGATAAGCACTTTGGTGACATTTTCCTGTAACTTGTTCCCAGTACATTCTAAGTGGCTGCTGACTTTGTGAGGTCTCTAAAAGTGGGTTTTAGGAGCCCAACACAAAATACATGAGCCCCAATGCCTTCCTTCATACAAAACTGACACCCACTTTCCTTAAAAAATCGTGGCTCAAAATGGCATTTTTGGGCTGAGATAAGCACTTTGGTGACATTTTCCTGTAACTTGTTCCCAGTACATTCTAAGTGGCTGCTGACTTTGTGAGGTCTCTAAAAGTGGGTTTTAGGAGCCCAACACAAAATACATGAGCCCTAATGCCTTCTTTCAGACAAAACTGACTTCCACTTTCTTAAAAAAATCTTGGGTCAAAATAGCATTATTAGACTGAGATAAGCACTTTGGTGACATTTTCCTGTAACTTGTTCCCAGTACATTCTAAGTGGCTGCTGACTTTGTGAGGTCTCTAAAAGTGGGTTTTAGGAGCCCAACACAAAATACATGAGCCCCAATGCCTTCCTTCATACAAAACTGACACCCACTTTCCTTAAAAAATCGTGGCTCAAAATGGCATTTTTGGGCTGAGATAAGCACTTTGGTGACATTTTCCTGTAACTTGTTCCCAGTACATTCTAAGTGGCTGCTGACTTTGTGAGGTCTCTAAAAGTGGGTTTTAGGAGCCCAACACAAAATACATGAGCCCTAATGCCTTCTTTCAGACAAAACTGACTTCCACTTTCTTAAAAAAATCTTGGGTCAAAATAGCATTATTAGACTGAGATAAGCACTTTGGTGACATTTTCCTGTAACTTGTTCCCAGTACATTCTAAGTGGCTGCTGACTTTGTGAGGTCTCTAAAAGTGGGTTTTAGGAGCCCAACACAAAATACATGAGCCCCAATGCCTTCCTTCATACAAAACTGACACCCACTTTCCTTAAAAAATCGTGGCTCAAAATGGCATTTTTGGGCTGAGATAAGCACTTTGGTGACATTTTCCTGTAACTTGTTCCCAGTACATTCTAAGTGGCTGCTGACTTTGTGAGGTCTCTAAAAGTGGGTTTTAGGAGCCCAACACAAAATACATGAGCCCTAATGCCTTCTTTCAGACAAAACTGACTTCCACTTTCTTAAAAAAATCTTGGGTCAAAATAGCATTATTAGACTGAGATAAGCACTTTGGTGACATTTTCCTGTAACTTGTTCCCAGTACATTCTAAGTGGCTGCTGACTTTGTGAGGTCTCTAAAAGTGGGTTTTAGGAGCCCAACACAAAATACATGAGCCCCAAATGCCTTCCTTCATACAAAACTGACACCCACTTTCCTTAAAAAATCGTGGCTCAAAATGGCATTTTTGGGCTGAGATAAGCACTTTGGTGACATTTTCCTGTAACTTGTTCCCAGTACATTCTAAGTGGCTGCTGACTTTGTGAGGTCTCTAAAAGTGGGTTTTAGGAGCCCAACACAAAATACATGAGCCCTAATGCCTTCTTTCAGACAAAACTGACTTCCACTTTCTTAAAAAATCTTGGGTCAAAATAGCATTATTAGACTGAGATAAGCACTTTGGTGACATTTTCCTGTAACTTGTTCCCAGTACATTCTAAGTGGCTGCTGACTTTGTGAGGTCTCTAAAAGTGGGTTTTAGGAGCCCAACACAAAATACATGAGCCCCAATGCCTTCCTTCATACAAAACTGACACCCACTTTCCTTAAAAAATCGTGGCTCAAAATGGCATTTTTGGGCTGAGATAAGCACTTTGGTGACATTTTCCTGTAACTTGTTCCCAGTACATTCTAAGTGGCTGCTGACTTTGTGAGGTCTCTAAAAGTGGGTTTTAGGAGCCCAACACAAAATACATGAGCCCTAATGCCTTCTTTCAGACAAAACTGACTTCCACTTTCTTAAAAAAATCTTGGGTCAAAATAGCATTATTAGACTGAGATAAGCACTTTGGTGACATTTTCCTGTAACTTGTTCCCAGTACATTCTAAGTGGCTGCTGACTTTGTGAGGTCTCTAAAAGTGGGTTTTAGGAGCCCAACACAAAATACATGAGCCCCAATGCCTTCCTTCATACAAAACTGACACCCACTTTCCTTAAAAAATCGTGGCTCAAAATGGCATTTTTGGGCTGAGATAAGCACTTTGGTGACATTTTCCTGTAACTTGTTCCCAGTACATTCTAAGTGGCTGCTGACTTTGTGAGGTCTCTAAAAGTGGGTTTTAGGAGCCCAACACAAAATACATGAGCCCTAATGCCTTCTTTCAGACAAAACTGACTTCCACTTTCTTAAAAAAATCTTGGGTCAAAATAGCATTATTAGACTGAGATAAGCACTTTGGTGACATTTTCCTGTAACTTGTTCCCAGTACATTCTAAGTGGCTGCTGACTTTGTGAGGTCTCTAAAAGTGGGTTTTAGGAGCCCAACACAAAATACATGAGCCCCAATGCCTTCCTTCATACAAAACTGACACCCACTTTCCTTAAAAAATCGTGGCTCAAAATGGCATTATTAGACTGAGATAAGCACTTTGGTGACATTTTCCTGTAACTTGTTCCCAGTACATTCTAAGTGGCTGCTGACTTTGTGAGGTCTCTAAAAGTGGGTTTTAGGAGCCCAACACAAAATACATGAGCCCCAATGCCTTCCTTCATACAAAACTGACACCCACTTTCCTTAAAAAATCGTGGCTCAAAATGGCATTTTTGGGCTGAGATAAGCACTTTGGTGACATTTTCCTGTAACTTGTTCCCAGTACATTCTAAGTGGCTGCTGACTTTGTGAGGTCTCTAAAAGTGGGTTTTAGGAGCCCAACACAAAATACATGAGCCCTAATGCCTTCTTTCAGACAAAACTGACTTCCACTTTCTTAAAAAAATCTTGGGTCAAAATAGCATTATTAGACTGAGATAAGCACTTTGGTGACATTTTCCTGTAACTTGTTCCCAGTACATTCTAAGTGGCTGCTGACTTTGTGAGGTCTCTAAAAGTGGGTTTTAGGAGCCCAACACAAAATACATGAGCCCCAATGCCTTCCTTCATACAAAACTGACACCCACTTTCCTTAAAAAATCGTGGCTCAAAATGGCATTTTTGGGCTGAGATAAGCACTTTGGTGACATTTTCCTGTAACTTGTTCCCAGTACATTCTAAGTGGCTGCTGACTTTGTGAGGTCTCTAAAAGTGGGTTTTAGGAGCCCAACACAAAATACATGAGCCCTAATGCCTTCTTTCAGACAAAACTGACTTCCACTTTCTTAAAAAAATCTTGGGTCAAAATAGCATTATTAGACTGAGATAAGCACTTTGGTGACATTTTCCTGTAACTTGTTCCCAGTACATTCTAAGTGGCTGCTGACTTTGTGAGGTCTCTAAAAGTGGGTTTTAGGAGCCCAACACAAAATACATGAGCCCCAATGCCTTCCTTCATACAAAACTGACACCCACTTTCCTTAAAAAATCGTGGCTCAAAATGGCATTTTTGGGCTGAGATAAGCACTTTGGTGACATTTTCCTGTAACTTGTTCCCAGTACATTCTAAGTGGCTGCTGACTTTGTGAGGTCTCTAAAAGTGGGTTTTAGGAGCCCAACACAAAATACATGAGCCCTAATGCCTTCTTTCAGACAAAACTGACTTCCACTTTCTTAAAAAAATCTTGGGTCAAAATAGCATTATTAGACTGAGATAAGCACTTTGGTGACATTTTCCTGTAACTTGTTCCCAGTACATTCTAAGTGGCTGCTGACTTTGTGAGGTCTCTAAAAGTGGGTTTTAGGAGCCCAACACAAAATACATGAGCCCCAATGCCTTCCTTCATACAAAACTGACACCCACTTTCCTTAAAAAATCGTGGCTCAAAATGGCATTATTAGACTGAGATAAGCACTTTGGTGACATTTTCCTGTAACTTGTTCCCAGTACATTCTAAGTGGCTGCTGACTTTGTGAGGTCTCTAAAAGTGGGTTTTAGGAGCCCAACACAAAATACATGAGCCCCAATGCCTTCCTTCATACAAAACTGACACCCACTTTCCTTAAAAAATCGTGGCTCAAAATGGCATTTTTGGGCTGAGATAAGCACTTTGGTGACATTTTCCTGTAACTTGTTCCCAGTACATTCTAAGTGGCTGCTGACTTTGTGAGGTCTCTAAAAGTGGGTTTTAGGAGCCCAACACAAAATACATGAGCCCCAATGCCTTCCTTCATACAAAACTGACACCCACTTTCCTTAAAAAATCGTGGCTCAAAATGGCATTTTTGGGCTGAGATAAGCACTTTGGTGACATTTTCCTGTAACTTGTTCCCAGTACATTCTAAGTGGCTGCTGACTTTGTGAGGTCTCTAAAAGTGGGTTTTAGGAGCCCAACACAAAATACATGAGCCCTAATGCCTTCTTTCAGACAAAACTGACTTCCACTTTCTTAAAAAAATCTTGGGTCAAAATAGCATTATTAGACTGAGATAAGCACTTTGGTGACATTTTCCTGTAACTTGTTCCCAGTACATTCTAAGTGGCTGCTGACTTTGTGAGGTCTCTAAAAGTGGGTTTTAGGAGCCCAACACAAAATACATGAGCCCCAATGCCTTCCTTCATACAAAACTGACACCCACTTTCCTTAAAAAATCGTGGCTCAAAATGGCATTTTTGGGCTGAGATAAGCACTTTGGTGACATTTTCCTGTAACTTGTTCCCAGTACATTCTAAGTGGCTGCTGACTTTGTGAGGTCTCTAAAAGTGGGTTTTAGGAGCCCAACACAAAATACATGAGCCCTAATGCCTTCTTTCAGACAAAACTGACTTCCACTTTCTTAAAAAAATCTTGGGTCAAAATAGCATTATTAGACTGAGATAAGCACTTTGGTGACATTTTCCTGTAACTTGTTCCCAGTACATTCTAAGTGGCTGCTGACTTTGTGAGGTCTCTAAAAGTGGGTTTTAGGAGCCCAACACAAAATACATGAGCCCCAATGCCTTCCTTCATACAAAACTGACACCCACTTTCCTTAAAAAATCGTGGCTCAAAATGGCATTTTTGGGCTGAGATAAGCACTTTGGTGACATTTTCCTGTAACTTGTTCCCAGTACATTCTAAGTGGCTGCTGACTTTGTGAGGTCTCTAAAAGTGGGTTTTAGGAGCCCAACACAAAATACATGAGCCCTAATGCCTTCTTTCAGACAAAACTGACTTCCACTTTCTTAAAAAAATCTTGGGTCAAAATAGCATTATTAGACTGAGATAAGCACTTTGGTGACATTTTCCTGTAACTTGTTCCCAGTACATTCTAAGTGGCTGCTGACTTTGTGAGGTCTCTAAAAGTGGGTTTTAGGAGCCCAACACAAAATACATGAGCCCCAATGCCTTCCTTCATACAAAACTGACACCCACTTTCCTTAAAAAATCGTGGCTCAAAATGGCATTATTAGACTGAGATAAGCACTTTGGTGACATTTTCCTGTAACTTGTTCCCAGTACATTCTAAGTGGCTGCTGACTTTGTGAGGTCTCTAAAAGTGGGTTTTAGGAGCCCAACACAAAATACATGAGCCCCAATGCCTTCCTTCATACAAAACTGACACCCACTTTCCTTAAAAAATCGTGGCTCAAAATGGCATTTTTGGGCTGAGATAAGCACTTTGGTGACATTTTCCTGTAACTTGTTCCCAGTACATTCTAAGTGGCTGCTGACTTTGTGAGGTCTCTAAAAGTGGGTTTTAGGAGCCCAACACAAAATACATGAGCCCTAATGCCTTCTTTCAGACAAAACTGACTTCCACTTTCTTAAAAAAATCTTGGGTCAAAATAGCATTATTAGACTGAGATAAGCACTTTGGTGACATTTTCCTGTAACTTGTTCCCAGTACATTCTAAGTGGCTGCTGACTTTGTGAGGTCTCTAAAAGTGGGTTTTAGGAGCCCAACACAAAATACATGAGCCCCAATGCCTTCCTTCATACAAAACTGACACCCACTTTCCTTAAAAAATCGTGGCTCAAAATGGCATTATTAGACTGAGATAAGCACTTTGGTGACATTTTCCTGTAACTTGTTCCCAGTACATTCTAAGTGGCTGCTGACTTTGTGAGGTCTCTAAAAGTGGGTTTTAGGAGCCCAACACAAAATACATGAGCCCCAATGCCTTCCTTCATACAAAACTGACACCCACTTTCCTTAAAAAATCGTGGCTCAAAATGGCATTTTTGGGCTGAGATAAGCACTTTGGTGACATTTTCCTGTAACTTGTTCCCAGTACATTCTAAGTGGCTGCTGACTTTGTGAGGTCTCTAAAAGTGGGTTTTAGGAGCCCAACACAAAATACATGAGCCCTAATGCCTTCTTTCAGACAAAACTGACTTCCACTTTCTTAAAAAAATCTTGGGTCAAAATAGCATTATTACACTGAGATAAGCACTTTGGTGACATTTTCCTGTAACTTGTTCCCAGTACATTCTAAGTGGCTGCTGACTTTGTGAGGTCTCTAAAAGTGGGTTTTAGGAGCCCAACACAAAATACATGAGCCCCAATGCCTTCCTTCATACAAAACTGACACCCACTTTCCTTAAAAAATCGTGGCTCAAAATGGCATTTTTGGGCTGAGATAAGCACTTTGGTGACATTTTCCTGTAACTTGTTCCCAGTACATTCTAAGTGGCTGCTGACTTTGTGAGGTCTCTAAAAGTGGGTTTTAGGAGCCCAACACAAAATACATGAGCCCTAATGCCTTCTTTCAGACAAAACTGACTTCCACTTTCTTAAAAAAATCTTGGGTCAAAATAGCATTATTAGACTGAGATAAGCACTTTGGTGACATTTTCCTGTAACTTGTTCCCAGTACATTCTAAGTGGCTGCTGACTTTGTGAGGTCTCTAAAAGTGGGTTTTAGGAGCCCAACACAAAATACATGAGCCCCAATGCCTTCCTTCATACAAAACTGACACCCACTTTCCTTAAAAAATCGTGGCTCAAAATGGCATTTTTGGGCTGAGATAAGCACTTTGGTGACATTTTCCTGTAACTTGTTCCCAGTACATTCTAAGTGGCTGCTGACTTTGTGAGGTCTCTAAAAGTGGGTTTTAGGAGCCCAACACAAAATACATGAGCCCCAATGCCTTCCTTCATACAAAACTGACACCCACTTTCCTTAAAAAATCGTGGCTCAAAATGGCATTTTTGGGCTGAGATAAGCACTTTGGTGACATTTTCCTGTAACTTGTTCCCAGTACATTCTAAGTGGCTGCTGACTTTGTGAGGTCTCTAAAAGTGGGTTTTAGGAGCCCAACACAAAATACATGAGCCCTAATGCCTTCCTTCAGACAGAACTGACACCCACTTTCTTTAAAAAATCGTGGTTCAAAATAGCATTTTTGGGCTGAGATAAGCACTTTGGTGACATTTTCCTGTAACTTGTTCCCAGTACATTCTAAGTGGCTGCTGACTTTGTGAGGTCTCTAAAAGTGGGTTTTAGGAGCCCAACACAAAATACATGAGCCCTAATGCCTTCTTTCAGACAAAACTGACTTCCACTTTCTTAAAAAAATCTTGGGTCAAAATAGCATTATTAGACTGAGATAAGCACTTTGGTGACATTTTCCTGTAACTTGTTCCCAGTACATTCTAAGTGGCTGCTGACTTTGTGAGGTCTCTAAAAGTGGGTTTTAGGAGCCCAACACAAAATACATGAGCCCCAATGCCTTCCTTCATACAAAACTGACACCCACTTTCCTTAAAAAATCGTGGCTCAAAATGGCATTTTTGGGCTGAGATAAGCACTTTGGTGACATTTTCCTGTAACTTGTTCCCAGTACATTCTAAGTGGCTGCTGACTTTGTGAGGTCTCTAAAAGTGGGTTTTAGGAGCCCAACACAAAATACATGAGCCCTAATGCCTTCTTTCAGACAAAACTGACTTCCACTTTCTTAAAAAAATCTTGGGTCAAAATAGCATTATTAGACTGAGATAAGCACTTTGGTGACATTTTCCTGTAACTTGTTCCCAGTACATTCTAAGTGGCTGCTGACTTTGTGAGGTCTCTAAAAGTGGGTTTTAGGAGCCCAACACAAAATACATGAGCCCCAATGCCTTCCTTCATACAAAACTGACACCCACTTTCCTTAAAAAATCGTGGCTCAAAATGGCATTTTTGGGCTGAGATAAGCACTTTGGTGACATTTTCCTGTAACTTGTTCCCAGTACATTCTAAGTGGCTGCTGACTTTGTGAGGTCTCTAAAAGTGGGTTTTAGGAGCCCAACACAAAATACATGAGCCCTAATGCCTTCTTTCAGACAAAACTGACTTCCACTTTCTTAAAAAAATCTTGGGTCAAAATAGCATTATTAGACTGAGATAAGCACTTTGGTGACATTTTCCTGTAACTTGTTCCCAGTACATTCTAAGTGGCTGCTGACTTTGTGAGGTATCTAAAAGTGGGTTTTAGGAGCCCAACACAAAATACATGAGCCCCAATGCCTTCCTTCATACAAAACTGACACCCACTTTCCTTAAAAAATCGTGGCTCAAAATGGCATTATTAGACTGAGATAAGCACTTTGGTGACATTTTCCTGTAACTTGTTCCCAGTACATTCTAAGTGGCTGCTGACTTTGTGAGGTCTCTAAAAGTGGGTTTTAGGAGCCCAACACAAAATACATGAGCCCCAATGCCTTCCTTCATACAAAACTGACACCCACTTTCCTTAAAAAATCGTGGCTCAAAATGGCATTTTTGGGCTGAGATAAGCACTTTGGTGACATTTTCCTGTAACTTGTTCCCAGTACATTCTAAGTGGCTGCTGACTTTGTGAGGTCTCTAAAAGTGGGTTTTAGGAGCCCAACACAAAATACATGAGCCCTAATGCCTTCTTTCAGACAAAACTGACTTCCACTTTCTTAAAAAAATCTTGGGTCAAAATAGCATTATTAGACTGAGATAAGCACTTTGGTGACATTTTCCTGTAACTTGTTCCCAGTACATTCTAAGTGGCTGCTGACTTTGTGAGGTCTCTAAAAGTGGGTTTTAGGAGCCCAACACAAAATACATGAGCCCCAATGCCTTCCTTCATACAAAACTGACACCCACTTTCCTTAAAAAATCGTGGCTCAAAATGGCATTTTTGGGCTGAGATAAGCACTTTGGTGACATTTTCCTGTAACTTGTTCCCAGTACATTCTAAGTGGCTGCTGACTTTGTGAGGTCTCTAAAAGTGGGTTTTAGGAGCCCAACACAAAATACATGAGCCCTAATGCCTTCTTTCAGACAAAACTGACTTCCACTTTCTTAAAAAAATCTTGGGTCAAAATAGCATTATTAGACTGAGATAAGCACTTTGGTGACATTTTCCTGTAACTTGTTCCCAGTACATTCTAAGTGGCTGCTGACTTTGTGAGGTCTCTAAAAGTGGGTTTTAGGAGCCCAACACAAAATACATGAGCCCCAATGCCTTCCTTCATACAAAACTGACACCCACTTTCCTTAAAAAATCGTGGCTCAAAATGGCATTTTTGGGCTGAGATAAGCACTTTGGTGACATTTTCCTGTAACTTGTTCCCAGTACATTCTAAGTGGCTGCTGACTTTGTGAGGTCTCTAAAAGTGGGTTTTAGGAGCCCAACACAAAATACATGAGCCCTAATGCCTTCTTTCAGACAAAACTGACTTCCACTTTCTTAAAAAAATCTTGGGTCAAAATAGCATTATTAGACTGAGATAAGCACTTTGGTGACATTTTCCTGTAACTTGTTCCCAGTACATTCTAAGTGGCTGCTGACTTTGTGAGGTCTCTAAAAGTGGGTTTTAGGAGCCCAACACAAAATACATGAGCCCCAATGCCTTCCTTCATACAAAACTGACACCCACTTTCCTTAAAAAATCGTGGCTCAAAATGGCATTTTTGGGCTGAGATAAGCACTTTGGTGACATTTTCCTGTAACTTGTTCCCAGTACATTCTAAGTGGCTGCTGACTTTGTGAGGTCTCTAAAAGTGGGTTTTAGGAGCCCAACACAAAATACATGAGCCCTAATGCCTTCTTTCAGACAAAACTGACTTCCACTTTCTTAAAAAAATCTTGGGTCAAAATAGCATTATTAGACTGAGATAAGCACTTTGGTGACATTTTCCTGTAACTTGTTCCCAGTACATTCTAAGTGGCTGCTGACTTTGTGAGGTCTCTAAAAGTGGGTTTTAGGAGCCCAACACAAAATACATGAGCCCCAATGCCTTCCTTCATACAAAACTGACACCCACTTTCCTTAAAAAATCTTGGCTCAAAATGGCATTATTAGACTGAGATAAGCACTTTGGTGACATTTTCCTGTAACTTGTTCCCAGTACATTCTAAGTGGCTGCTGACTTTGTGAGGTCTCTAAAAGTGGGTTTTAGGAGCCCAACACAAAATACATGAGCCCCAATGCCTTCCTTCATACAAAACTGACACCCACTTTCCTTAAAAAATCGTGGCTCAAAATGGCATTTTTGGGCTGAGATAAGCACTTTGGTGACATTTTCCTGTAACTTGTTCCCAGTACATTCTAAGTGGCTGCTGACTTTGTGAGGTCTCTAAAAGTGGGTTTTAGGAGCCCAACACAAAATACATGAGCCCTAATGCCTTCTTTCAGACAAAACTGACTTCCACTTTCTTAAAAAAATCTTGGGTCAAAATAGCATTATTAGACTGAGATAAGCACTTTGGTGACATTTTCCTGTAACTTGTTCCCAGTACATTCTAAGTGGCTGCTGACTTTGTGAGGTCTCTAAAAGTGGGTTTTAGGAGCCCAACACAAAATACATGAGCCCCAATGCCTTCCTTCATACAAAACTGACACCCACTTTCCTTAAAAAATCGTGGCTCAAAATGGCATTTTTGGGCTGAGATAAGCACTTTGGTGACATTTTCCTGTAACTTGTTCCCAGTACATTCTAAGTGGCTGCTGACTTTGTGAGGTCTCTAAAAGTGGGTTTTAGGAGCCCAACACAAAATACATGAGCCCTAATGCCTTCTTTCAGACAAAACTGACTTCCACTTTCTTAAAAAAATCTTGGGTCAAAATAGCATTATTAGACTGAGATAAGCACTTTGGTGACATTTTCCTGTAACTTGTTCCCAGTACATTCTAAGTGGCTGCTGACTTTGTGAGGTCTCTAAAAGTGGGTTTTAGGAGCCCAACACAAAATACATGAGCCCCAATGCCTTCCTTCATACAAAACTGACACCCACTTTCCTTAAAAAATCGTGGCTCAAAATGGCATTTTTGGGCTGAGATAAGCACTTTGGTGACATTTTCCTGTAACTTGTTCCCAGTACATTCTAAGTGGCTGCTGACTTTGTGAGGTCTCTAAAAGTGGGTTTTAGGAGCCCAACACAAAATACATGAGCCCTAATGCCTTCTTTCAGACAAAACTGACTTCCACTTTCTTAAAAAAATCTTGGGTCAAAATAGCATTATTAGACTGAGATAAGCACTTTGGTGACATTTTCCTGTAACTTGTTCCCAGTACATTCTAAGTGGCTGCTGACTTTGTGAGGTCTCTAAAAGTGGGTTTTAGGAGCCCAACACAAAATACATGAGCCCCAATGCCTTCCTTCATACAAAACTGACACCCACTTTCCTTAAAAAATCGTGGCTCAAAATGGCATTTTTGGGCTGAGATAAGCACTTTGGTGACATTTTCCTGTAACTTGTTCCCAGTACATTCTAAGTGGCTGCTGACTTTGTGAGGTCTCTAAAAGTGGGTTTTAGGAGCCCAACACAAAATACATGAGCCCTAATGCCTTCTTTCAGACAAAACTGACTTCCACTTTCTTAAAAAAATCTTGGGTCAAAATAGCATTATTAGACTGAGATAAGCACTTTGGTGACATTTTCCTGTAACTTGTTCCCAGTACATTCTAAGTGGCTGCTGACTTTGTGAGGTCTCTAAAAGTGGGTTTTAGGAGCCCAACACAAAATACATGAGCCCCAATGCCTTCCTTCATACAAAACTGACACCCACTTTCCTTAAAAAATCGTGGCTCAAAATGGCATTTTTGGGCTGAGATAAGCACTTTGGTGACATTTTCCTGTAACTTGTTCCCAGTACATTCTAAGTGGCTGCTGACTTTGTGAGGTCTCTAAAAGTGGGTTTTAGGAGCCCAACACAAAATACATGAGCCCTAATGCCTTCTTTCAGACAAAACTGACTTCCACTTTCTTAAAAAAATCTTGGGTCAAAATAGCATTATTAGACTGAGATAAGCACTTTGGTGACATTTTCCTGTAACTTGTTCCCAGTACATTCTAAGTGGCTGCTGACTTTGTGAGGTCTCTAAAAGTGGGTTTTAGGAGCCCAACACAAAATACATGAGCCCCAATGCCTTCCTTCATACAAAACTGACACCCACTTTCCTTAAAAAATCGTGGCTCAAAATGGCATTTTTGGGCTGAGATAAGCACTTTGGTGACATTTTCCTGTAACTTGTTCCCAGTACATTCTAAGTGGCTGCTGACTTTGTGAGGTCTCTAAAAGTGGGTTTTAGGAGCCCAACACAAAATACATGAGCCCTAATGCCTTCTTTCAGACAAAACTGACTTCCACTTTCTTAAAAAAATCTTGGGTCAAAATAGCATTATTAGACTGAGATAAGCACTTTGGTGACATTTTCCTGTAACTTGTTCCCAGTACATTCTAAGTGGCTGCTGACTTTGTGAGGTCTCTAAAAGTGGGTTTTAGGAGCCCAACACAAAATACATGAGCCCCAATGCCTTCCTTCATACAAAACTGACACCCACTTTCCTTAAAAAATCGTGGCTCAAAATGGCATTTTTGGGCTGAGATAAGCACTTTGGTGACATTTTCCTGTAACTTGTTCCCAGTACATTCTAAGTGGCTGCTGACTTTGTGAGGTCTCTAAAAGTGGGTTTTAGGAGCCCAACACAAAATACATGAGCCCTAATGCCTTCTTTCAGACAAAACTGACTTCCACTTTCTTAAAAAAATCTTGGGTCAAAATAGCATTATTAGACTGAGATAAGCACTTTGGTGACATTTTCCTGTAACTTGTTCCCAGTACATTCTAAGTGGCTGCTGACTTTGTGAGGTCTCTAAAAGTGGGTTTTAGGAGCCCAACACAAAATACATGAGCCCCAATGCCTTCCTTCATACAAAACTGACACCCACTTTCCTTAAAAAATCGTGGCTCAAAATGGCATTATTAGACTGAGATAAGCACTTTGGTGACATTTTCCTGTAACTTGTTCCCAGTACATTCTAAGTGGCTGCTGACTTTGTGAGGTCTCTAAAAGTGGGTTTTAGGAGCCCAACACAAAATACATGAGCCCCAATGCCTTCCTTCATACAAAACTGACACCCACTTTCCTTAAAAAATCGTGGCTCAAAATGGCATTTTTGGGCTGAGATAAGCACTTTGGTGACATTTTCCTGTAACTTGTTCCCAGTACATTCTAAGTGGCTGCTGACTTTGTGAGGTCTCTAAAAGTGGGTTTTAGGAGCCCAACACAAAATACATGAGCCCTAATGCCTTCTTTCAGACAAAACTGACTTCCACTTTCTTAAAAAAATCTTGGGTCAAAATAGCATTATTAGACTGAGATAAGCACTTTGGTGACATTTTCCTGTAACTTGTTCCCAGTACATTCTAAGTGGCTGCTGACTTTGTGAGGTCTCTAAAAGTGGGTTTTAGGAGCCCAACACAAAATACATGAGCCCCAATGCCTTCCTTCATACAAAACTGACACCCACTTTCCTTAAAAAATCGTGGCTCAAAATGGCATTTTTGGGCTGAGATAAGCACTTTGGTGACATTTTCCTGTAACTTGTTCCCAGTACATTCTAAGTGGCTGCTGACTTTGTGAGGTCTCTAAAAGTGGGTTTTAGGAGCCCAACACAAAATACATGAGCCCCAATGCCTTCCTTCATACAAAACTGACACCCACTTTCCTTAAAAAATCGTGGCTCAAAATGGCATTTTTGGGCTGAGATAAGCACTTTGGTGACATTTTCCTGTAACTTGTTCCCAGTACATTCTAAGTGGCTGCTGACTTTGTGAGGTCTCTAAAAGTGGGTTTTAGGAGCCCAACACAAAATACATGAGCCCTAATGCCTTCCTTCAGACAGAACTGACACCCACTTTCTTTAAAAAATCGTGGTTCAAAATAGCATTTTTGGGCTGAGATAAGCACTTTGGTGACATTTTCCTGTAACTTGTTCCCAGTACATTCTAAGTGGCTGCTGACTTTGTGAGGTCTCTAAAAGTGGGTTTTAGGAGCCCAACACAAAATACATGAGCCCTAATGCCTTCTTTCAGACAAAACTGACTTCCACTTTCTTAAAAAAATCTTGGGTCAAAATAGCATTATTAGACTGAGATAAGCACTTTGGTGACATTTTCCTGTAACTTGTTCCCAGTACATTCTAAGTGGCTGCTGACTTTGTGAGGTCTCTAAAAGTGGGTTTTAGGAGCCCAACACAAAATACATGAGCCCCAATGCCTTCCTTCATACAAAACTGACACCCACTTTCCTTAAAAAATCGTGGCTCAAAATGGCATTTTTGGGCTGAGATAAGCACTTTGGTGACATTTTCCTGTAACTTGTTCCCAGTACATTCTAAGTGGCTGCTGACTTTGTGAGGTCTCTAAAAGTGGGTTTTAGGAGCCCAACACAAAATACATGAGCCCTAATGCCTTCTTTCAGACAAAACTGACTTCCACTTTCTTAAAAAAATCTTGGGTCAAAATAGCATTATTAGACTGAGATAAGCACTTTGGTGACATTTTCCTGTAACTTGTTCCCAGTACATTCTAAGTGGCTGCTGACTTTGTGAGGTCTCTAAAAGTGGGTTTTAGGAGCCCAACACAAAATACATGAGCCCCAATGCCTTCCTTCATACAAAACTGACACCCACTTTCCTTAAAAAATCGTGGCTCAAAATGGCATTTTTGGGCTGAGATAAGCACTTTGGTGACATTTTCCTGTAACTTGTTCCCAGTACATTCTAAGTGGCTGCTGACTTTGTGAGGTCTCTAAAAGTGGGTTTTAGGAGCCCAACACAAAATACATGAGCCCTAATGCCTTCTTTCAGACAAAACTGACTTCCACTTTCTTAAAAAAATCTTGGGTCAAAATAGCATTATTAGACTGAGATAAGCACTTTGGTGACATTTTCCTGTAACTTGTTCCCAGTACATTCTAAGTGGCTGCTGACTTTGTGAGGTCTCTAAAAGTGGGCTTTAGGAGCCCAACACAAAATACATGAGCCCCAATGCCTTCCTTCATACAAAACTGACACCCACTTTCCTTAAAAAATCGTGGCTCAAAATGGCATTTTTGGGCTGAGATAAGCACTTTGGTGACATTTTCCTGTAACTTGTTCCCAGTACATTCTAAGTGGCTGCTGACTTTGTGAGGTCTCTAAAAGTGGGTTTTAGGAGCCCAACACAAAATACATGAGCCCTAATGCCTTCCTTCAGACAGAACTGACACCCACTTTCTTTAAAAAATCGTGGTTCAAAATAGCATTTTTGGGCTGAGATAAGCACTTTGGTGACATTTTCCTGTAACTTGTTCCCAGTACATTTTAAGTGGCTGCTGACTTTGTGAGGTCTGTAAAATTGGGTTTTAGGAGCCCAACACAAAATACATGAGCCCTAATGCCTTCTTTCAGACAAAACTGACTTCCACTTTCTTAAAAAAATCTTGGGTCAAAATAGCATTATTAGACTGAGATAAGCACTTTGGTGACATTTTCCTGTAACTTGTTCCCAGTACATTCTAAGTGGCTGCTGACTTTGTGAGGTCTCTAAAAGTGGGTTTTAGGAGCCCAACACAAAATACATGAGCCCCAATGCCTTCCTTCATACAAAACTGACACCCACTTTCCTTAAAAAATTGTGGCTCAAAATGGCATTTTTGGGCTGAGATAAGCACTTTGGTGACATTTTCCTGTAACTTGTTCCCAGTACATTCTAAGTGGCTGCTGACTTTGTGAGGTCTCTAAAAGTGGGTTTTAGGAGCCCAACACAAAATACATGAGCCCTAATGCCTTCTTTCAGACAAAACTGACTTCCACTTTCTTAAAAAAATCTTGGGTCAAAATAGCATTATTAGACTGAGATAAGCACTTTGGTGACATTTTCCTGTAACTTGTTCCCAGTACATTCTAAGTGGCTGCTGACTTTGTGAGGTCTCTAAAAGTGGGTTTTAGGAGCCCAACACAAAATACATGAGCCCCAATGCCTTCCTTCATACAAAACTGACACCCACTTTCCTTAAAAAATCGTGGCTCAAAATGGCATTTTTGGGCTGAGATAAGCACTTTGGTGACATTTTCCTGTAACTTGTTCCCAGTACATTCTAAGTGGCTGCTGACTTTGTGAGGTCTCTAAAAGTGGGTTTTAGGAGCCCAACACAAAATACATGAGCCCTAATGCCTTCTTTCAGACAAAACTGACTTCCACTTTCTTAAAAAAATCTTGGGTCAAAATAGCATTATTAGACTGAGATAAGCACTTTGGTGACATTTTCCTGTAACTTGTTCCCAGTACATTCTAAGTGGCTGCTGACTTTGTGAGGTCTCTAAAAGTGGGTTTTAGGAGCCCAACACAAAATACATGAGCCCCAATGCCTTCCTTCATACAAAACTGACACCCACTTTCCTTAAAAAATCGTGGCTCAAAATGGCATTTTTGGGCTGAGATAAGCACTTTGGTGACATTTTCCTGCAACTTGTTCCCAGTACATTCTAAGTGGCTGCTGACTTTGTGAGGTCTCTAAAAGTGGGTTTTAGGAGCCCAACACAAAATACATGAGCCCTAATGCCTTCTTTCAGACAAAACTGACTTCCACTTTCTTAAAAAAATCTTGGGTCAAAATAGCATTATTAGACTGAGATAAGCACTTTGGTGACATTTTCCTGTAACTTGTTCCCAGTACATTCTAAGTGGCTGCTGACTTTGTGAGGTCTCTAAAAGTGGGTTTTAGGAGCCCAACACAAAATACATGAGCCCCAATGCCTTCCTTCATACAAAACTGACACCCACTTTCCTTAAAAAATCGTGGCTCAAAATGGCATTTTTGGGCTGAGATAAGCACTTTGGTGACATTTTCCTGTAACTTGTTCCCAGTATATTCTAAGTGGCTGCTGACTTTGTGAGGTCTCTAAAAGTGGGTTTTAGGAGCCCAACACAAAATACATGAGCCCTAATGCCTTCTTTCAGACAAAACTGACTTCCACTTTCTTAAAAAAATCTTGGGTCAAAATAGCATTATTAGACTGAGATAAGCACTTTGGTGACATTTTCCTGTAACTTGTTCCCAGTACATTCTAAGTGGCTGCTGACTTTGTGAGGTCTCTAAAAGTGGGTTTTAGGAGCCCAACACAAAATACATGAGCCCCAATGCCTTCCTTCATACAAAACTGACACCCACTTTCCTTAAAAAATCGTGGCTCAAAATGGCATTTTTGGGCTGAGATAAGCACTTTGGTGACATTTTCCTGTAACTTGTTCCCAGTACATTCTAAGTGGCTGCTGACTTTGTGAGGTCTCTAAAAGTGGGTTTTAGGAGCCCAACACAAAATACATGAGCCCTAATGCCTTCTTTCAGACAAAACTGACTTCCACTTTCTTAAAAAAATCTTGGGTCAAAATAGCATTATTAGACTGAGATAAGCACTTTGGTGACATTTTCCTGTAACTTGTTCCCAGTACATTCTAAGTGGCTGCTGACTTTGTGAGGTCTCTAAAAGTGGGTTTTAGGAGCCCAACACAAAATACATGAGCCCCAATGCCTTCCTTCATACAAAACTGACACCCACTTTCCTTAAAAAATCGTGGCTCAAAATGGCATTTTTGGGCTGAGATAAGCACTTTGGTGACATTTTCCTGTAACTTGTTCCCAGTACATTCTAAGTGGCTGCTGACTTTGTGAGGTCTCTAAAAGTGGGTTTTAGGAGCCCAACACAAAATACATGAGCCCTAATGCCTTCTTTCAGACAAAACTGACTTCCACTTTCTTAAAAAAATCTTGGGTCAAAATAGCATTATTAGACTGAGATAAGCACTTTGGTGACATTTTCCTGTAACTTGTTCCCAGTACATTCTAAGTGGCTGCTGACTTTGTGAGGTCTCTAAAAGTGGGCTTTAGGAGCCCAACACAAAATACATGAGCCCCAATGCCTTCCTTCATACAAAACTGACACCCACTTTCCTTAAAAAATCGTGGCTCAAAATGGCATTTTTGGGCTGAGATAAGCACTTTGGTGACATTTTCCTGTAACTTGTTCCCAGTACATTCTAAGTGGCTGCTGACTTTGTGAGGTCTCTAAAAGTGGGTTTTAGGAGCCCAACACAAAATACATGAGCCCTAATGCCTTCCTTCAGACAGAACTGACACCCACTTTCTTTAAAAAATCGTGGTTCAAAATAGCATTTTTGGGCTGAGATAAGCACTTTGGTGACATTTTCCTGTAACTTGTTCCCAGTACATTTTAAGTGGCTGCTGACTTTGTGAGGTCTGTAAAATTGGGTTTTAGGAGCCCAACACAAAATACATGAGCCCTAATGCCTTCTTTCAGACAAAACTGACTTCCACTTTCTTAAAAAAATCTTGGGTCAAAATAGCATTATTAGACTGAGATAAGCACTTTGGTGACATTTTCCTGTAACTTGTTCCCAGTACATTCTAAGTGGCTGCTGACTTTGTGAGGTCTCTAAAAGTGGGTTTTAGGAGCCCAACACAAAATACATGAGCCCCAATGCCTTCCTTCATACAAAACTGACACCCACTTTCCTTAAAAAATCGTGGCTCAAAATGGCATTTTTGGGCTGAGATAAGCACTTTGGTGACATTTTCCTGTAACTTGTTCCCAGTACATTCTAAGTGGCTGCTGACTTTGTGAGGTCTCTAAAAGTGGGTTTTAGGAGCCCAACACAAAATACATGAGCCCTAATGCCTTCTTTCAGACAAAACTGACTTCCACTTTCTTAAAAAAATCTTGGGTCAAAATAGCATTATTAGACTGAGATAAGCACTTTGGTGACATTTTCCTGTAACTTGTTCCCAGTACATTCTAAGTGGCTGCTGACTTTGTGAGGTCTCTAAAAGTGGGTTTTAGGAGCCCAACACAAAATACATGAGCCCCAATGCCTTCCTTCATACAAAACTGACACCCACTTTCCTTAAAAAATCGTGGCTCAAAATGGCATTTTTGGGCTGAGATAAGCACTTTGGTGACATTTTCCTGTAACTTGTTCCCAGTACATTCTAAGTGGCTGCTGACTTTGTGAGGTCTCTAAAAGTGGGTTTTAGGAGCCCAACACAAAATACATGAGCCCTAATGCCTTCTTTCAGACAAAACTGACTTCCACTTTCTTAAAAAAATCTTGGGTCAAAATAGCATTATTAGACTGAGATAAGCACTTTGGTGACATTTTCCTGTAACTTGTTCCCAGTACATTCTAAGTGGCTGCTGACTTTGTGAGGTCTCTAAAAGTGGGTTTTAGGAGCCCAACACAAAATACATGAGCCCCAATGCCTTCCTTCATACAAAACTGACACCCACTTTCCTTAAAAAATCGTGGCTCAAAATGGCATTTTTGGGCTGAGATAAGCACTTTGGTGACATTTTCCTGCAACTTGTTCCCAGTACATTCTAAGTGGCTGCTGACTTTGTGAGGTCTCTAAAAGTGGGTTTTAGGAGCCCAACACAAAATACATGAGCCCTAATGCCTTCTTTCAGACAAAACTGACTTCCACTTTCTTAAAAAAATCTTGGGTCAAAATAGCATTATTAGACTGAGATAAGCACTTTGGTGACATTTTCCTGTAACTTGTTCCCAGTACATTCTAAGTGGCTGCTGACTTTGTGAGGTCTCTAAAAGTGGGTTTTAGGAGCCCAACACAAAATACATGAGCCCCAATGCCTTCCTTCATACAAAACTGACACCCACTTTCCTTAAAAAATCGTGGCTCAAAATGGCATTTTTGGGCTGAGATAAGCACTTTGGTGACATTTTCCTGTAACTTGTTCCCAGTACATTCTAAGTGGCTGCTGACTTTGTGAGGTCTCTAAAAGTGGGTTTTAGGAGCCCAACACAAAATACATGAGCCCTAATGCCTTCTTTCAGACAAAACTGACTTCCACTTTCTTAAAAAAATCTTGGGTCAAAATAGCATTATTAGACTGAGATAAGCACTTTGGTGACATTTTCCTGTAACTTGTTCCCAGTACATTCTAAGTGGCTGCTGACTTTGTGAGGTCTCTAAAAGTGGGTTTTAGGAGCCCAACACAAAATACATGAGCCCCAATGCCTTCCTTCATACAAAACTGACACCCACTTTCCTTAAAAAATCGTGGCTCAAAATGGCATTTTTGGGCTGAGATAAGCACTTTGGTGACATTTTCCTGTAACTTGTTCCCAGTACATTCTAAGTGGCTGCTGACTTTGTGAGGTCTCTAAAAGTGGGTTTTAGGAGCCCAACACAAAATACATGAGCCCTAATGCCTTCTTTCAGACAAAACTGACTTCCACTTTCTTAAAAAAATCTTGGGTCAAAATAGCATTATTAGACTGAGATAAGCACTTTGGTGACATTTTCCTGTAACTTGTTCCCAGTACATTCTAAGTGGCTGCTGACTTTGTGAGGTCTCTAAAAGTGGGTTTTAGGAGCCCAACACAAAATACATGAGCCCCAATGCCTTCCTTCATACAAAACTGACACCCACTTTCCTTAAAAAATCGTGGCTCAAAATGGCATTTTTGGGCTGAGATAAGCACTTTGGTGACATTTTCCTGTAACTTGTTCCCAGTACATTCTAAGTGGCTGCTGACTTTGTGAGGTCTCTAAAAGTGGGTTTTAGGAGCCCAACACAAAATACATGAGCCCTAATGCCTTCTTTCAGACAAAACTGACTTCCACTTTCTTAAAAAAATCTTGGGTCAAAATAGCATTATTAGACTGAGATAAGCACTTTGGTGACATTTTCCTGTAACTTGTTCCCAGTACATTCTAAGTGGCTGCTGACTTTGTGAGGTCTCTAAAAGTGGGCTTTAGGAGCCCAACACAAAATACATGAGCCCCAATGCCTTCCTTCATACAAAACTGACACCCACTTTCCTTAAAAAATCGTGGCTCAAAATGGCATTTTTGGGCTGAGATAAGCACTTTGGTGACATTTTCCTGTAACTTGTTCCCAGTACATTCTAAGTGGCTGCTGACTTTGTGAGGTCTCTAAAAGTGGGTTTTAGGAGCCCAACACAAAATACATGAGCCCTAATGCCTTCCTTCAGACAGAACTGACACCCACTTTCTTTAAAAAATCGTGGTTCAAAATAGCATTTTTGGGCTGAGATAAGCACTTTGGTGACATTTTCCTGTAACTTGTTCCCAGTACATTTTAAGTGGCTGCTGACTTTGTGAGGTCTGTAAAATTGGGTTTTAGGAGCCCAACACAAAATACATGAGCCCTAATGCCTTCTTTCAGACAAAACTGACTTCCACTTTCTTAAAAAAATCTTGGGTCAAAATAGCATTATTAGACTGAGATAAGCACTTTGGTGACATTTTCCTGTAACTTGTTCCCAGTACATTCTAAGTGGCTGCTGACTTTGTGAGGTCTCTAAAAGTGGGTTTTAGGAGCCCAACACAAAATACATGAGCCCCAATGCCTTCCTTCATACAAAACTGACACCCACTTTCCTTAAAAAATCGTGGCTCAAAATGGCATTTTTGGGCTGAGATAAGCACTTTGGTGACATTTTCCTGTAACTTGTTCCCAGTACATTCTAAGTGGCTGCTGACTTTGTGAGGTCTCTAAAAGTGGGTTTTAGGAGCCCAACACAAAATACATGAGCCCTAATGCCTTCTTTCAGACAAAACTGACTTCCACTTTCTTAAAAAAATCTTGGGTCAAAATAGCATTATTAGACTGAGATAAGCACTTTGGTGACATTTTCCTGTAACTTGTTCCCAGTACATTCTAAGTGGCTGCTGACTTTGTGAGGTCTCTAAAAGTGGGTTTTAGGAGCCCAACACAAAATACATGAGCCCCAATGCCTTCCTTCATACAAAACTGACACCCACTTTCCTTAAAAAATCGTGGCTCAAAATGGCATTTTTGGGCTGAGATAAGCACTTTGGTGACATTTTCCTGTAACTTGTTCCCAGTACATTCTAAGTGGCTGCTGACTTTGTGAGGTCTCTAAAAGTGGGTTTTAGGAGCCCAACACAAAATACATGAGCCCTAATGCCTTCTTTCAGACAAAACTGACTTCCACTTTCTTAAAAAAATCTTGGGTCAAAATAGCATTATTAGACTGAGATAAGCACTTTGGTGACATTTTCCTGTAACTTGTTCCCAGTACATTCTAAGTGGCTGCTGACTTTGTGAGGTCTCTAAAAGTGGGTTTTAGGAGCCCAACACAAAATACATGAGCCCCAATGCCTTCCTTCATACAAAACTGACACCCACTTTCCTTAAAAAATCGTGGCTCAAAATGGCATTTTTGGGCTGAGATAAGCACTTTGGTGACATTTTCCTGCAACTTGTTCCCAGTACATTCTAAGTGGCTGCTGACTTTGTGAGGTCTCTAAAAGTGGGTTTTAGGAGCCCAACACAAAATACATGAGCCCTAATGCCTTCTTTCAGACAAAACTGACTTCCACTTTCTTAAAAAAATCTTGGGTCAAAATAGCATTATTAGACTGAGATAAGCACTTTGGTGACATTTTCCTGTAACTTGTTCCCAGTACATTCTAAGTGGCTGCTGACTTTGTGAGGTCTCTAAAAGTGGGTTTTAGGAGCCCAACACAAAATACATGAGCCCCAATGCCTTCCTTCATACAAAACTGACACCCACTTTCCTTAAAAAATCGTGGCTCAAAATGGCATTTTTGGGCTGAGATAAGCACTTTGGTGACATTTTCCTGTAACTTGTTCCCAGTACATTCTAAGTGGCTGCTGACTTTGTGAGGTCTCTAAAAGTGGGTTTTAGGAGCCCAACACAAAATACATGAGCCCTAATGCCTTCTTTCAGACAAAACTGACTTCCACTTTCTTAAAAAAATCTTGGGTCAAAATAGCATTATTAGACTGAGATAAGCACTTTGGTGACATTTTCCTGTAACTTGTTCCCAGTACATTCTAAGTGGCTGCTGACTTTGTGAGGTCTCTAAAAGTGGGTTTTAGGAGCCCAACACAAAATACATGAGCCCCAATGCCTTCCTTCATACAAAACTGACACCCACTTTCCTTAAAAAATCGTGGCTCAAAATGGCATTTTTGGGCTGAGATAAGCACTTTGGTGACATTTTCCTGTAACTTGTTCCCAGTACATTCTAAGTGGCTGCTGACTTTGTGAGGTCTCTAAAAGTGGGTTTTAGGAGCCCAACACAAAATACATGAGCCCTAATGCCTTCTTTCAGACAAAACTGACTTCCACTTTCTTAAAAAAATCTTGGGTCAAAATAGCATTATTAGACTGAGATAAGCACTTTGGTGACATTTTCCTGTAACTTGTTCCCAGTACATTCTAAGTGGCTGCTGACTTTGTGAGGTCTCTAAAAGTGGGTTTTAGGAGCCCAACACAAAATACATGAGCCCTAATGCCTTCTTTCAGACAAAACTGACTTCCACTTTCTTAAAAAAATCTTGGGTCAAAATAGCATTATTAGACTGAGATAAGCACTTTGGTGACATTTTCCTGTAACTTGTTCCCAGTACATTCTAAGTGGCTGCTGACTTTGTGAGGTCTCTAAAAGTGGGTTTTAGGAGCCCAACACAAAATACATGAGCCCCAATGCCTTCCTTCATACAAAACTGACACCCACTTTCCTTAAAAAATCGTGGCTCAAAATGGCATTATTAGACTGAGATAAGCACTTTGGTGACATTTTCCTGTAACTTGTTCCCAGTACATTCTAAGTGGCTGCTGACTTTGTGAGGTCTCTAAAAGTGGGTTTTAGGAGCCCAACACAAAATACATGAGCCCCAATGCCTTCCTTCATACAAAACTGACACCCACTTTCCTTAAAAAATCGTGGCTCAAAATGGCATTTTTGGGCTGAGATAAGCACTTTGGTGACATTTTCCTGTAACTTGTTCCCAGTACATTCTAAGTGGCTGCTGACTTTGTGAGGTCTCTAAAAGTGGGTTTTAGGAGCCCAACACAAAATACATGAGCCCTAATGCCTTCCTTCAGACAGAACTGACACCCACTTTCTTTAAAAAATCGTGGTTCAAAATAGCATTTTTGGGCTGAGATAAGCACTTTGGTGACATTTTCCTGTAACTTGTTCCCAGTACATTTTAAGTGGCTGCTGACTTTGTGAGGTCTGTAAAATTGGGTTTTAGGAGCCCAACACAAAATACATGAGCCCTAATGCCTTCTTTCAGACAAAACTGACTTCCACTTTCTTAAAAAAATCTTGGGTCAAAATAGCATTATTAGACTGAGATAAGCACTTTGGTGACATTTTCCTGTAACTTGTTCCCAGTACATTCTAAGTGGCTGCTGACTTTGTGAGGTCTCTAAAAGTGGGTTTTAGGAGCCCAACACAAAATACATGAGCCCCAATGCCTTCCTTCATACAAAACTGACACCCACTTTCCTTAAAAAATCGTGGCTCAAAATGGCATTATTAGACTGAGATAAGCACTTTGGTGACATTTTCCTGTAACTTGTTCCCAGTACATTCTAAGTGGCTGCTGACTTTGTGAGGTCTCTAAAAGTGGGTTTTAGGAGCCCAACACAAAATACATGAGCCCCAATGCCTTCCTTCATACAAAACTGACACCCACTTTCTTAAAAAAATCTTGGGTCAAAATAGCATTATTAGACTGAGATAAGCACTTTGGTGACATTTTCCTGTAACTTGTTCCCAGTACATTCTAAGTGGCTGCTGACTTTGTGAGGTCTCTAAAAGTGGGTTTTAGGAGCCCAACACAAAATACATGAGCCCCAATGCCTTCCTTCATACAAAACTGACACCCACTTTCCTTAAAAAATCGTGGCTCAAAATGGCATTTTTGGGCTGAGATAAGCACTTTGGTGACATTTTCCTGTAACTTGTTCCCAGTACATTCTAAGTGGCTGCTGACTTTGTGAGGTCTCTAAAAGTGGGTTTTAGGAGCCCAACACAAAATACATGAGCCCTAATGCCTTCTTTCAGACAAAACTGACTTCCACTTTCTTAAAAAAATCTTGGGTCAAAATAGCATTATTAGACTGAGATAAGCACTTTGGTGACATTTTCCTGTAACTTGTTCCCAGTACATTCTAAGTGGCTGCTGACTTTGTGAGGTCTCTAAAAGTGGGTTTTAGGAGCCCAACACAAAATACATGAGCCCCAATGCCTTCCTTCATACAAAACTGACACCCACTTTCCTTAAAAAATCGTGGCTCAAAATGGCATTTTTGGGCTGAGATAAGCACTTTGGTGACATTTTCCTGTAACTTGTTCCCAGTACATTCTAAGTGGCTGCTGACTTTGTGAGGTCTCTAAAAGTGGGTTTTAGGAGCCCAACACAAAATACATGAGCCCTAATGCCTTCTTTCAGACAAAACTGACTTCCACTTTCTTAAAAAAATCTTGGGTCAAAATAGCATTATTAGACTGAGATAAGCACTTTGGTGACATTTTCCTGTAACTTGTTCCCAGTACATTCTAAGTGGCTGCTGACTTTGTGAGGTCTCTAAAAGTGGGTTTTAGGAGCCCAACACAAAATACATGAGCCCCAATGCCTTCCTTCATACAAAACTGACACCCACTTTCCTTAAAAAATCGTGGCTCAAAATGGCATTTTTGGGCTGAGATAAGCACTTTGGTGACATTTTCCTGTAACTTGTTCCCAGTACATTCTAAGTGGCTGCTGACTTTGTGAGGTCTCTAAAAGTGGGTTTTAGGAGCCCAACACAAAATACATGAGCCCTAATGCCTTCTTTCAGACAAAACTGACTTCCACTTTCTTAAAAAAATCTTGGGTCAAAATAGCATTATTAGACTGAGATAAGCACTTTGGTGACATTTTCCTGTAACTTGTTCCCAGTACATTCTAAGTGGCTGCTGACTTTGTGAGGTCTCTAAAAGTGGGTTTTAGGAGCCCAACACAAAATACATGAGCCCCAATGCCTTCCTTCATACAAAACTGACACCCACTTTCCTTAAAAAATCGTGGCTCAAAATGGCATTTTTGGGCTGAGATAAGCACTTTGGTGACATTTTCCTGTAACTTGTTCCCAGTACATTCTAAGTGGCTGCTGACTTTGTGAGGTCTCTAAAAGTGGGTTTTAGGAGCCCAACACAAAATACATGAGCCCTAATGCCTTCTTTCAGACAAAACTGACTTCCACTTTCTTAAAAAAATCTTGGGTCAAAATAGCATTATTAGACTGAGATAAGCACTTTGGTGACATTTTCCTGTAACTTGTTCCCAGTACATTCTAAGTGGCTGCTGACTTTGTGAGGTCTCTAAAAGTGGGTTTTAGGAGCCCAACACAAAATACATGAGCCCCAATGCCTTCCTTCATACAAAACTGACACCCACTTTCCTTAAAAAATCGTGGCTCAAAATGGCATTTTTGGGCTGAGATAAGCACTTTGGTGACATTTTCCTGTAACTTGTTCCCAGTACATTCTAAGTGGCTGCTGACTTTGTGAGGTCTCTAAAAGTGGGTTTTAGGAGCCCAACACAAAATACATGAGCCCTAATGCCTTCTTTCAGACAAAACTGACTTCCACTTTCTTAAAAAAATCTTGGGTCAAAATAGCATTATTAGACTGAGATAAGCACTTTGGTGACATTTTCCTGTAACTTGTTCCCAGTACATTCTAAGTGGCTGCTGACTTTGTGAGGTCTCTAAAAGTGGGTTTTAGGAGCCCAACACAAAATACATGAGCCCTAATGCCTTCTTTCAGACAAAACTGACTTCCACTTTCTTAAAAAAATCTTGGGTCAAAATAGCATTATTAGACTGAGATAAGCACTTTGGTGACATTTTCCTGTAACTTGTTCCCAGTACATTCTAAGTGGCTGCTGACTTTGTGAGGTCTCTAAAAGTGGGTTTTAGGAGCCCAACACAAAATACATGAGCCCCAATGCCTTCCTTCATACAAAACTGACACCCACTTTCCTTAAAAAATCGTGGCTCAAAATGGCATTTTTGGGCTGAGATAAGCACTTTGGTGACATTTTCCTGTAACTTGTTCCCAGTACATTCTAAGTGGCTGCTGACTTTGTGAGGTCTCTAAAAGTGGGTTTTAGGAGCCCAACACAAAATACATGAGCCCCAATGCCTTCCTTCATACAAAACTGACACCCACTTTCCTTAAAAAATCGTGGCTCAAAATGGCATTTTTGGGCTGAGATAAGCACTTTGGTGACATTTTCCTGTAACTTGTTCCCAGTACATTCTAAGTGGCTGCTGACTTTGTGAGGTCTCTAAAAGTGGGTTTTAGGAGCCCAACACAAAATACATGAGCCCTAATGCCTTCTTTCAGACAAAACTGACTTCCACTTTCTTAAAAAAATCTTGGGTCAAAATAGCATTATTAGACTGAGATAAGCACTTTGGTGACATTTTCCTGTAACTTGTTCCCAGTACATTCTAAGTGGCTGCTGACTTTGTGAGGTCTCTAAAAGTGGGTTTTAGGAGCCCAACACAAAATACATGAGCCCCAATGCCTTCCTTCATACAAAACTGACACCCACTTTCCTTAAAAAATCGTGGCTCAAAATGGCATTTTTGGGCTGAGATAAGCACTTTGGTGACATTTTCCTGTAACTTGTTCCCAGTACATTCTAAGTGGCTGCTGACTTTGTGAGGTCTCTAAAAGTGGGTTTTAGGAGCCCAACACAAAATACATGAGCCCCAATGCCTTCCTTCATACAAAACTGACACCCACTTTCCTTAAAAAATCGTGGCTCAAAATGGCATTTTTGGGCTGAGATAAGCACTTTGGTGACATTTTCCTGTAACTTGTTCCCAGTACATTCTAAGTGGCTGCTGACTTTGTGAGGTCTCTAAAAGTGGGTTTTAGGAGCCCAACACAAAATACATGAGCCCTAATGCCTTCTTTCAGACAAAACTGACTTCCACTTTCTTAAAAAAATCTTGGGTCAAAATAGCATTATTAGACTGAGATAAGCACTTTGGTGACATTTTCCTGTAACTTGTTCCCAGTACATTCTAAGTGGCTGCTGACTTTGTGAGGTCTCTAAAAGTGGGTTTTAGGAGCCCAACACAAAATACATGAGCCCCAATGCCTTCCTTCATACAAAACTGACACCCACTTTCCTTAAAAAATCGTGGCTCAAAATGGCATTTTTGGGCTGAGATAAGCACTTTGGTGACATTTTCCTGTAACTTGTTCCCAGTACATTCTAAGTGGCTGCTGACTTTGTGAGGTCTCTAAAAGTGGGTTTTAGGAGCCCAACACAAAATACATGAGCCCTAATGCCTTCTTTCAGACAAAACTGACTTCCACTTTCTTAAAAAAATCTTGGGTCAAAATAGCATTATTAGGCTGAGATAAGCACTTTGGTGACATTTTCCTGTAACTTGTTCCCAGTACATTCTAAGTGGCTGCTGACTTTGTGAGGTCTCTAAAAGTGGGTTTTAGGAGCCCAACACAAAATACATGAGCCCCAATGCCTTCCTTCATACAAAACTGACACCCACTTTCCTTAAAAAATCGTGGCTCAAAATGGCATTTTTGGGCTGAGATAAGCACTTTGGTGACATTTTCCTGTAACTTGTTCCCAGTACATTCTAAGTGGCTGCTGACTTTGTGAGGTCTCTAAAAGTGGGTTTTAGGAGCCCAACACAAAATACATGAGCCCTAATGCCTTCTTTCAGACAAAACTGACTTCCACTTTCTTAAAAAAATCTTGGGTCAAAATAGCATTATTAGACTGAGATAAGCACTTTGGTGACATTTTCCTGTAACTTGTTCCCAGTACATTCTAAGTGGCTGCTGACTTTGTGAGGTCTCTAAAAGTGGGTTTTAGGAGCCCAACACAAAATACATGAGCCCCAATGCCTTCCTTCATACAAAACTGACACCCACTTTCCTTAAAAAATCGTGGCTCAAAATGGCATTTTTGGGCTGAGATAAGCACTTTGGTGACATTTTCCTGTAACTTGTTCCCAGTACATTCTAAGTGGCTGCTGACTTTGTGAGGTCTCTAAAAGTGGGTTTTAGGAGCCCAACACAAAATACATGAGCCCTAATGCCTTCTTTCAGACAAAACTGACTTCCACTTTCTTAAAAAAATCTTGGGTCAAAATAGCATTATTAGACTGAGATAAGCACTTTGGTGACATTTTCCTGTAACTTGTTCCCAGTACATTCTAAGTGGCTGCTGACTTTGTGAGGTCTCTAAAAGTGGGTTTTAGGAGCCCAACACAAAATACATGAGCCCTAATGCCTTCTTTCAGACAAAACTGACTTCCACTTTCTTAAAAAAATCTTGGGTCAAAATAGCATTATTAGACTGAGATAAGCACTTTGGTGACATTTTCCTGTAACTTGTTCCCAGTACATTCTAAGTGGCTGCTGACTTTGTGAGGTCTCTAAAAGTGGGTTTTAGGAGCCCAACACAAAATACATGAGCCCCAATGCCTTCCTTCATACAAAACTGACACCCACTTTCCTTAAAAAATCGTGGCTCAAAATGGCATTTTTGGGCTGAGATAAGCACTTTGGTGACATTTTCCTGTAACTTGTTCCCAGTACATTCTAAGTGGCTGCTGACTTTGTGAGGTCTCTAAAAGTGGGTTTTAGGAGCCCAACACAAAATACATGAGCCCCAATGCCTTCCTTCATACAAAACTGACACCCACTTTCCTTAAAAAATCGTGGCTCAAAATGGCATTTTTGGGCTGAGATAAGCACTTTGGTGACATTTTCCTGTAACTTGTTCCCAGTACATTCTAAGTGGCTGCTGACTTTGTGAGGTCTCTAAAAGTGGGTTTTAGGAGCCCAACACAAAATACATGAGCCCTAATGCCTTCTTTCAGACAAAACTGACTTCCACTTTCTTAAAAAAATCTTGGGTCAAAATAGCATTATTAGACTGAGATAAGCACTTTGGTGACATTTTCCTGTAACTTGTTCCCAGTACATTCTAAGTGGCTGCTGACTTTGTGAGGTCTCTAAAAGTGGGTTTTAGGAGCCCAACACAAAATACATGAGCCCTAATGCCTTCTTTCAGACAAAACTGACTTCCACTTTCTTAAAAAAATCTTGGGTCAAAATAGCATTATTAGACTGAGATAAGCACTTTGGTGACATTTTCCTGTAACTTGTTCCCAGTACATTCTAAGTGGCTGCTGACTTTGTGAGGTCTCTAAAAGTGGGTTTTAGGAGCCCAACACAAAATACATGAGCCCCAATGCCTTCCTTCATACAAAACTGACACCCACTTTCCTTAAAAAATCGTGGCTCAAAATGGCATTTTTGGGCTGAGATAAGCACTTTGGTGACATTTTCCTGTAACTTGTTCCCAGTACATTCTAAGTGGCTGCTGACTTTGTGAGGTCTCTAAAAGTGGGTTTTAGGAGCCCAACACAAAATACATGAGCCCTAATGCCTTCTTTCAGACAAAACTGACTTCCACTTTCTTAAAAAAATCTTGGGTCAAAATAGCATTATTAGACTGAGATAAGCACTTTGGTGACATTTTCCTGTAACTTGTTCCCAGTACATTCTAAGTGGCTGCTGACTTTGTGAGGTCTCTAAAAGTGGGTTTTAGGAGCCCAACACAAAATACATGAGCCCCAATGCCTTCCTTCATACAAAACTGACACCCACTTTCCTTAAAAAATCGTGGCTCAAAATGGCATTTTTGGGCTGAGATAAGCACTTTGGTGACATTTTCCTGTAACTTGTTCCCAGTACATTCTAAGTGGCTGCTGACTTTGTGAGGTCTCTAAAAGTGGGTTTTAGGAGCCCAACACAAAATACATGAGCCCTAATGCCTTCCTTCAGACAGAACTGACACCCACTTTCTTTAAAAAATCGTGGTTCAAAATAGCATTTTTGGGCTGAGATAAGCACTTTGGTGACATTTTCCTGTAACTTGTTCCCAGTACATTTTAAGTGGCTGCTGACTTTGTGAGGTCTGTAAAATTGGGTTTTAGGAGCCCAACACAAAATACATGAGCCCTAATGCCTTCTTTCAGACAAAACTGACTTCCACTTTCTTAAAAAAATCTTGGGTCAAAATAGCATT
This sequence comes from Gymnoscopelus braueri, assembly GCF_963280865.1. Classification (NCBI taxonomy): domain Eukaryota; kingdom Metazoa; phylum Chordata; class Actinopteri; order Myctophiformes; family Myctophidae; genus Gymnoscopelus; species Gymnoscopelus braueri. The sequence continues at coordinate 75,589 of NW_027660864.1, forward strand.
ATTAGACTGAGATAAGCACTTTGGTGACATTTTCCTGTAACTTGTTCCCAGTACATTCTAAGTGGCTGCTGACTTTGTGAGGTCTCTAAAAGTGGGTTTTAGGAGCCCAACACAAAATAAATGAGCCCCAATGCCTTCCTTCATACAAAACTGACACCCACTTTCCTTAAAAAATCGTGGCTCAAAATGGCATTTTTGGGCTGAGATAAGCACTTTGGTGACATTTTCCTGTAACTTGTTCCCAGTACATTCTAAGTGGCTGCTGACTTTGTGAGGTCTCTAAAAGTGGGTTTTAGGAGCCCAACACAAAATACATGAGCCCCAATGCCTTCCTTCATACAAAACTGACACCCACTTTCCTTAAAAAATCGTGGCTCAAAATGGCATTTTTGGGCTGAGATAAGCACTTTGGTGACATTTTCCTGTAACTTGTTCCCAGTACATTCTAAGTGGCTGCTGACTTTGTGAGGTCTCTAAAAGTGGGTTTTAGGAGCCCAACACAAAATACATGAGCCCTAATGCCTTCTTTCAGACAAAACTGACTTCCACTTTCTTAAAAAAATCTTGGGTCAAAATAGCATTATTAGACTGAGATAAGCACTTTGGTGACATTTTCCTGTAACTTGTTCCCAGTACATTCTAAGTGGCTGCTGACTTTGTGAGGTCTCTAAAAGTGGGTTTTAGGAGCCCAACACAAAATACATGAGCCCCAATGCCTTCCTTCATACAAAACTGACACCCACTTTCCTTAAAAAATCGTGGCTCAAAATGGCATTTTTGGGCTGAGATAAGCACTTTGGTGACATTTTCCTGTAACTTGTTCCCAGTACATTCTAAGTGGCTGCTGACTTTGTGAGGTCTCTAAAAGTGGGTTTTAGGAGCCCAACACAAAATACATGAGCCCTAATGCCTTCTTTCAGACAAAACTGACTTCCACTTTCTTAAAAAAATCTTGGGTCAAAATAGCATTATTAGACTGAGATAAGCACTTTGGTGACATTTTCCTGTAACTTGTTCCCAGTACATTCTAAGTGGCTGCTGACTTTGTGAGGTCTCTAAAAGTGGGTTTTAGGAGCCCAACACAAAATACATGAGCCCCAATGCCTTCCTTCATACAAAACTGACACCCACTTTCCTTAAAAAATCGTGGCTCAAAATGGCATTTTTGGGCTGAGATAAGCACTTTGGTGACATTTTCCTGTAACTTGTTCCCAGTACATTCTAAGTGGCTGCTGACTTTGTGAGGTCTCTAAAAGTGGGTTTTAGGAGCCCAACACAAAATACATGAGCCCTAATGCCTTCTTTCAGACAAAACTGACTTCCACTTTCTTAAAAAAATCTTGGGTCAAAATAGCATTATTAGACTGAGATAAGCACTTTGGTGACATTTTCCTGTAACTTGTTCCCAGTACATTCTAAGTGGCTGCTGACTTTGTGAGGTCTCTAAAAGTGGGTTTTAGGAGCCCAACACAAAATACATGAGCCCCAATGCCTTCCTTCATACAAAACTGACACCCACTTTCCTTAAAAAATCGTGGCTCAAAATGGCATTTTTGGGCTGAGATAAGCACTTTGGTGACATTTTCCTGTAACTTGTTCCCAGTACATTCTAAGTGGCTGCTGACTTTGTGAGGTCTCTAAAAGTGGGTTTTAGGAGCCCAACACAAAATACATGAGCCCTAATGCCTTCCTTCAGACAGAACTGACACCCACTTTCTTTAAAAAATCGTGGTTCAAAATAGCATTTTTGGGCTGAGATAAGCACTTTGGTGACATTTTCCTGTAACTTGTTCCCAGTACATTTTAAGTGGCTGCTGACTTTGTGAGGTCTGTAAAATTGGGTTTTAGGAGCCCAACACAAAATACATGAGCCCTAATGCCTTCTTTCAGACAAAACTGACTTCCACTTTCTTAAAAAAATCTTGGGTCAAAATAGCATTATTAGACTGAGATAAGCACTTTGGTGACATTTTCCTGTAACTTGTTCCCAGTACATTCTAAGTGGCTGCTGACTTTGTGAGGTCTCTAAAAGTGGGTTTTAGGAGCCCAACACAAAATACATGAGCCCCAATGCCTTCCTTCATACAAAACTGACACCCACTTTCCTTAAAAAATCGTGGCTCAAAATGGCATTTTTGGGCTGAGATAAGCACTTTGGTGACATTTTCCTGTAACTTGTTCCCAGTACATTCTAAGTGGCTGCTGACTTTGTGAGGTCTCTAAAAGTGGGTTTTAGGAGCCCAACACAAAATACATGAGCCCTAATGCCTTCCTTCAGACAGAACTGACACCCACTTTCTTTAAAAAATCGTGGTTCAAAATAGCATTTTTGGGCTGAGATAAGCACTTTGGTGACATTTTCCTGTAACTTGTTCCCAGTACATTTTAAGTGGCTGCTGACTTTGTGAGGTCTGTAAAATTGGGTTTTAGGAGCCCAACACAAAATACATGAGCCCTAATGCCTTCTTTCAGACAAAACTGACTTCCACTTTCTTAAAAAAATCTTGGGTCAAAATAGCATTATTAGACTGAGATAAGCACTTTGGTGACATTTTCCTGTAACTTGTTCCCAGTACATTCTAAGTGGCTGCTGACTTTGTGAGGTCTCTAAAAGTGGGTTTTAGGAGCCCAACAAAAAATACATGAGCCCCAATGCCTTCCTTCATACAAAACTGACACCCACTTTCCTTAAAAAATCGTGGCTCAAAATGGCATTTTTGGGCTGAGATAAGCACTTTGGTGACATTTTCCTGTAACTTGTTCCCAGTACATTCTAAGTGGCTGCTGACTTTGTGAGGTCTCTAAAAGTGGGTTTTAGGAGCCCAACACAAAATACATGAGCCCTAATGCCTTCCTTCAGACAGAACTGACACCCACTTTCTTTAAAAAAATCGTGGTTCAAAATAGCCTTTTTGGGCTGAGATAAGCACTTTGGTGACATTTTCCTGTAACTTGTTCCCAGTACATTTTAAGTGGCTGCTGACTTTGTGAGGTCTGTAAAATTGGGTTTTAGGAGCCCAACACAAAATACATGAGCCCTAATGCCTTCTTTCAGACAAAACTGACTTCCACTTTCTTAAAAAAATCTTGGGTCAAAATAGCATTATTAGACTGAGATAAGCACTTTGGTGACATTTTCCTGTAACTTGTTCCCAGTACATTCTAAGTGGCTGCTGACTTTGTGAGGTCTCTAAAAGTGGGTTTTAGGAGCCCAACACAAAATACATGAGCCCCAATGCCTTCCTTCATACAAAACTGACACCCACTTTCCTTAAAAAATCGTGGCTCAAAATGGCATTTTTGGGCTGAGATAAGCACTTTGGTGACATTTTCCTGTAACTTGTTCCCAGTACATTCTAAGTGGCTGCTGACTTTGTGAGGTCTCTAAAAGTGGGTTTTAGGAGCCCAACACAAAATACATGAGCCCTAATGCCTTCTTTCAGACAAAACTGACTTCCACTTTCTTAAAAAAATCTTGGGTCAAAATAGCATTATTAGACTGAGATAAGCACTTTGGTGACATTTTCCTGTAACTTGTTCCCAGTACATTCTAAGTGGCTGCTGACTTTGTGAGGTCTCTAAAAGTGGGTTTTAGGAGCCCAACACAAAATACATGAGCCCCAATGCCTTCCTTCATACAAAACTGACACCCACTTTCCTTAAAAAATCGTGGCTCAAAATGGCATTTTTGGGCTGAGATAAGCACTTTGGTGACATTTTCCTGTAACTTGTACCCAGTACATTCTAAGTGGCTGCTGACTTTGTGAGGTCTCTAAAAGTGGGTTTTAGGAGCCCAACACAAAATACATGAGCCCTAATGCCTTCCTTCAGACAGAACTGACACCCACTTTCTTTAAAAAATCGTGGTTCAAAATAGCATTTTTGGGCTGAGATAAGCACTTTGGTGACATTTTCCTGTAACTTGTTCCCAGTACATTCTAAGTGGCTGCTGACTTTGTGAGGTCTCTAAAAGTGGGTTTTAGGAGCCCAACACAAAATACATGAGCCCTAATGCCTTCCTTCAGACAGAACTGACACCCACTTTCTTTAAAAAATCGTGGTTCAAAATAGCATTTTTGGGCTGAGATAAGCACTTTGGTGACATTTTCCTGTAACTTGTTCCCAGTACATTTTAAGTGGCTGCTGACTTTGTGAGGTCTGTAAAATTGGGTTTTAGGAGCCCAACACAAAATACATGAGCCCTAATGCCTTCTTTCAGACAAAACTGACTTCCACTTTCTTAAAAAAATCTTGGGTCAAAATAGCATTATTAGACTGAGATAAGCACTTTGGTGACATTTTCCTGTAACTTGTTCCCAGTACATTCTAAGTGGCTGCTGACTTTGTGAGGTCTCTAAAAGTGGGTTTTAGGAGCCCAACACAAAATACATGAGCCCTAATGCCTTCTTTCAGACAAAACTGACACCCACTTTCTTTAAAAAATCTTGGGTCAAAATAGCATTTTTAGACTGAGATAAGCACTTTGGTGACATTTTCCTGTAACTTGTTCCCAGTACATTCTAAGTGGCTGCTGACTTTGTGAGGTCTCTAAAAGTGGGTTTTAGGAGCCCAACACAAAATACATGAGCCCCAATGCCTTCCTTCAGACAAAACTGACACCCACTTTCTTTAAAAAATCGTGGCTCAAAATAGCATTTTTGGGCTGAGATAAGCACTTTGGTGACATTTTCCCCTACAGGCTGGTATTATAATATGTGACTCTCTACCTCCCCCTACAGGCTGGTACTATAATATGTTACTCTCTACCTCCCCCTACAGGCTGGTATTATAATATGTTACTCTCTACCTCCCTCTACAGGCTGGTATTATAATATGTTACTCTCTACCTCCCCCTACAGGCTGGTATTATAATATGTTACTCTCTACCTCCCCCTACAGGCTGGTATTATAATATGTTACTCTCTACCTCCCCTACAGGCTGGTATTATAATATGTGACTCTCTACCTCCCCCTACAGGCTGGTATTATAATATGTTACTCTCTACCTCCCCCTACAGGCTGGTATTATAATATGTGACTCTCTACCTCCCCCTACAGGCTGGTACTATAATATATTACTCTCTACCTCCCCCTACAGGCTGGTATTATAATATGTTACTCTCTACCTCCCCCTACAGGCTGGTATTATAATATGTTACTCTCTACCTCCCCCTACAGGCTGGTATTATAATATGTTACTCTCTACCTCCCCCTACAGGCTGGTATTATAATATGTTACTCTCTACCTCCCCCTACAGGCTGGTATTATAATATGTTACTCTCTACCTCCTCCTACAGGCTGGTATTATAATATGTTACTCTCTACCTCCCCTACAGGCTGGTATTATAATATGTGACTCTCTACCTCCCCCTACAGGCTGGTATTATAATATGTTACTCTCTACCTCCCCCTACAGGCTGGTATTATAATATGTGACTCTCTACCTCCCCCTACAGGCTGGTATTATAATATGTGACTCTCTACCTCCCCCTACAGGCTGGTATTATAATATGTGACTCTCTACCTCCCCCTACAGGCTGGTATTATAATATGTTACTCTCTACCTCCCCCTACAGGTTGGTATTATAATATGTGACTCTCTACCTCCCCCTACAGGCTGGTATTATAATATGTTACTCTCTACCTCCCCCTACAGGCTGGTATTATAATATGTTACTCTCTACCTCCCTCTACAGGCTGGTATTATAATATCTTACTCTCTACCTCCCCCTACAGACTGGTATTATACTATGTTACTCTTTACCTCCCCCTACAGGCTGGTATAATAATATGTTACTCTCTACCTCCCCCTAGAGGCTGGTATTATAATATGTTACTCTCTACCTCCCCCTAGAGACTGGTATTATACTATGTTACTCTCTACCTCCCCCTACAGGCTGGTATTATAATATGTTACTCTCTACCTCCCCCTACAGGTTGGTATTATAATATGTGACTCTCTACCTCCCCCTACAGGCTGGTATTATAATATGTTACTCTCTACCTCCCCCTACAGGCTGGTATAATAATATGTTACTCTCTACCAATCGATTGATCAATCGGTCGAACAATTAACCCCGGCCCCTCCCCCAGCCACTATGTGGGCGTGGCCTATCACCTTGGGGGTGTGGTTTCGAGCCGGGGGTGTGGCCTATTGGTGAGGGGGAAGTGGTTTGGGGCTGTGGGCTTGGCCTATCACCAAGGGGGTGTGGTTTGGAGCTATGGGCGTGGCCTATCGCCAAGGGGGTGTGGTTTAAGGCTAGGGGCGTAGCCTATCGACATGGGGGCGTGGTTTGGAGCTTGGGGCGTGGCCTGTCGGCTTGGGGCGAGGGGCTGTGGTTTGAAGCTGGGGGCGTGGCCTATCGCCATCGGGGCGTGGTTTGGAGCGGGGGGCGTGGCCTGTCGGCTTGGGGGCGTGGTTTACAGCAGTGGGACTCTACGAGCTTGTAGATCTGATATCGGCTGGGGGTGGGCGTGGCCTATCACCCCGGGGGATGGGGTCTGAAGCTCTGGGCGGGGCCTATTGGCTTGGGGGCGTGGTTTCAAGCTGGGGGCGTGGCCTTTCCCGTTGGATTGGGGTCTTAAGCCGTGTGCTTGTCCTCTATCGGCGAGGGGTGTGTGGTTTGAAGCTGGGGGCGTGGCCTATCGCCATGGGGGCATGGTTTGGAGCGGGGGGCGTGGCCTGTCGGCTTGAGGGCGTGGTTTACAGCAGTGGGACTCAAAAATAGCGGATCTACAAGCTCGTAGATCATAGCTCTACGAGCTTGTAGATCTGATATCGGCTGGGGGTGGGCGTGGCCTATCACCCCGGGGGGTGGGGTCTGAAGCTGTGGGCGGGGCCTATTGGCTTGGGGGCGTGGTTTCCAGCCGGGGGCGTGGCCTTTCCCCTTGGATTGGGGTCTTAAGCCGTGTGCTTGTCCTCTATCGGCGAGGGGTGTGTGGTTTGAAGCTGGGGGCGTGGCCTATCGCCATGGGGGCGTGGTTTGGAGCTGGGGGCGTGGCTTGTTGGCTTGGGGGCGTGGTATACAGCAGTGGGACTCAAAAATAGCAGATCTACAAGCTCGTAGAGCCTAGTTCTACGAGCTTGTAGATCTGATATCGGCTGGGGTTGGGCGTGGCCTATCACCCCGGGGGGTGGGGTATGAAGCTGTGGGCGGGGGCCTGTCGGCTTGGAGGCGTGGTTTGAAGCTGGGGGCGTGGCTTATCGGCTTGGGGGCGTGGTTTACAGCAGTGGGACTCAGTAATAGCAGATCTACAAGCTCGTAGATCATAGCTCTACGAGCTTGTAGATCTGATATCGGCTGGGGGTGGGCGTGGCCTATCACCCCGGGGGGTGGGGTCTGAAGCTGTGGGCGGGGCCTATTGGCTTGGGGGCGTGGTTTCAAGCCGGGGGCGTGGCCTTTCCCCTTGGATTGGGGTTTTAAGCTGTGTGCTTGTCCTCTATCGGCGAGGGGGCTGTGGTTTGAAGCTGGGGGCGTGGCCTATCGCCATGGGGGCGTGGTTTGGAGCGGGGGGCGGGGCCTGTCGGCTTGGGGGCGTGGCCTTTCCCCTTGGATTGGGGTCTTAAGCCGTGTGCTTGTCCTCTATCGGCGAGGGGTGTGTGGTTTGAAGCTGGGGGCGTGGCCTATCGCCATGGGGATGTGGTTTGGAGCTGGGGGCGTGGCTTGTTGGCTTGGGGTCGTGGTATACAGCAGTGGGACTCAAAAATAGCAGATCTACAAGCTCGTAGAGCTATGCTCTACGAGCTTGTAGATCTGCTATTTTTTCGCCCCCAAGCCAATAGGCCCCGCCCACAGCTTCAGACCCCACCCCCCGGGGTGATAGGCCACGCCCACCCCCAGCCGATATCAGATCTACAAGCTCGTAGAGCTATGATCTACGAGCTTGTAGATCTGCTATTTTTGAGTCCCACTGCTGTAAAACACGCCCCCACGCCGATAAGCCACGCCCCCAGCTTCAAACCACGCCCCCAAGCCAATAGGCCCCGCCCACAGCTTCAGACCCCACCCCCCGGGGTGATAGGCCACGCCCACCCCCAGCCGATATCAGATCTACAAGTTCGTAGAGCTATGATCTACGAGCTTGTAGATCTGCTATTTTTGAGTCCCACTGCTGTAAACCACGCCCCCAAGCCGACAGGCCACGCCCCCCGCTCCAAACCACGCCCCGATGGCGATAGGCCACGCCCCCAGCTTCAAACCACAGCCCCTCGCCCCAAGCCGACAGGCCACGTCCCCAGCACCAAACCACGCCCCCATGGCGATAGGCCACACCCCTAGCCTTAAACCACACCCCCCCTTGGCGATAGGCCACGCCCATAGCTCCAAACCACACCCCCTTGGTGATAGGCCAAGCCCACAGCTCCAAACCACTCCCCCCTCACCAATAGGCCACACCCCCGGCTCGAAACCACACCCCCAAATAGTGGCTGGGGGAGGGGCCGGGGTTAATTGTTCGACCGATTGATCAATCGATTGGTAGAGATTAACATATTATTATACCATCCTGTAGGGGGAGGTAGAGAGTAACATATTATAATACCAGCCTTTAGGGGGAGGTAGAGAGTAACATAGTATAATACCAGCCTGTAGGGGGAGGTAGAGAGTAACATATTATAATACCAGCCTCTAGGGGGAGGTAGAGAGTAACATATTATTATACCAGCCTGTAGGGGGAGGTAGAGAGTAACATAGTATAATACCAGTCTGTAGGGGGAGGTAGAGAGTAAGATATTATAATACCAGCCTGTAGAGGGAGGTAGAGAGTAACATATTATAATACCAGCCTTAAGGGGGAGGTAGAGAGTAACATAGTATAATACCAGTCTGTAGGGGGAGGTAGAGAGTAACATATTATAATACCAGCCTGTAGAGGGAGGTAGAGAGTAACATATTATAATACCAGCCTGTAGGGGGAGGTAGAGAGTAACATATTATAATACCAGCCTGTAGGGGGAGGTAGAGAGTCACATATTATAATACCAACCTGTAGGGGGAGGTAGAGAGTAACATATTATAATACCAGCCTGTAGGGGGAGGTAGAGAGTAACATAGTATAATACCAGTCTCTAGGGGGAGGTAGAGAGTAACATATTATAATACCAGCCTCTAGGGGGAGGTAGAAAGTAACATATTATTATACCAGCCTGTAGGGGGAGGTAGAGAGTAACATAGTATAATACCAGTCTGTAGGGGGAGGTAGAGAGTAAGATATTATAATACCAGCCTGTAGAGGGAGGTAGAGAGTAACATATTATAATACCAGCCTGTAGGGGGAGGTAGAGAGTAACATAGTATAATACCAGTCTGTAGGGGGAGGTAGAGAGTAACATATTATAATACCAGCCTGTAGAGGGAGGTAGAGAGTAACATATTATAATACCAGCCTGTAGGGGGAGGTAGAGAGTAATATAGTATAATACCAGTCTGTAGGGGGAGGTAGAGAGTAACATATTATAATACCAGCCTGTAGAGGGAGGTAGAGAGTAACATATTATAATACCAGCCTGTAGGGGGAGGTAGAGAGTAATTATTATAATACCAGCCTGTAGGGGGAGGTAGAGAGTCAAATAATATAATACCAGCCTGTAGGGGGAGGTAGAGAGTCACATATTATAATACCAGCCTGTAGGGGGAGGTAGAGAGTCACATATTATAATACCAGCCTGTAGGGGGAGGTAGAGAGTAACATATTATAATACCAGCCTGTAGGGGGAGGTAGAGAGTCACATATTATAATACCAGCCTGTAGGGGTAGGTAGAGAGTAACATATTATAATACCAGCCTGTAGGGGGAGGTAGAGAGTAACATATTATAATACCAGCCTGTAGGGGGAGGTAGAGAGTAACATATTATAATACCAGCCTGTAGGGGGAGGTAGAGAGTCAAATATTATAATACCAGCCTGTAGGGGGAGGTAGAGAGTAACATATTATAATACCAGCCTGTAGGGGGAGGTAGAGAGTAACATATTATAATACCAGCCTGTAGGGGGAGGTAGAGAGTCACATATTATAATACGTATTTTTAAGAAAGTGGGTGTCAGTTTTGTCTGAAGGAAGGCATTAGGGCTCATGTATTTTGTGTTGGGCTCCTAAAACCCACTTTTAGAGACCTCACAAAGTCAGAAGCCACTTAGAATGTACTGGGAACAAGTTACAGGAAAGTGTCACAAAAGTGCTTATCTCAGCCTAAAAATGCTATTTTGACATTTTCCTGTAACTTGTTCCCAGTACATTCTAAGTGGCTGCTGACTTTGTGAGGTCTCTAAAAGTGGGTTTTAGGAGCCCAACACAAAATACATGAGCCCCAATGCCTTCCTTCATACAAAACTGACACCCACTTTCCTTAAAAAATCGTGGCTCAAAATGGCATTTTTGGGCTGAGATAAGCACTTTGGTGACATTTTCCTGTAACTTGTTCCCAGTACATTCTAAGTGGCTGCTGACTTTGTGAGGTCTCTAAAAGTGGGTTTTAGGAGCCCAACACAAAATACATGAGCCCTAATGCCTTCCTTCAGACAGAACTGACACCCACTTTCTTTAAAAAATCGTGGTTCAAAATAGCATTTTTGGGCTGAGATAAGCACTTTGGTGACATTTTCCTGTAACTTGTTCCCAGTACATTTTAAGTGGCTGCTGACTTTGTGAGGTCTGTAAAATTGGGTTTTAGGAGCCCAACACAAAATACATGAGCCCTAATGCCTTCTTTCAGACAAAACTGACTTCCACTTTCTTAAAAAAATCTTGGGTCAAAATAGCATTATTAGACTGAGATAAGCACTTTGGTGACATTTTCCTGTAACTTGTTCCCAGTACATTCTAAGTGGCTGCTGACTTTGTGAGGTCTCTAAAAGTGGGTTTTAGGAGCCCAACACAAAATACATGAGCCCCAATGCCTTCCTTCATACAAAACTGACACCCACTTTCCTTAAAAAATCGTGGCTCAAAATGGCATTTTTGGGCTGAGATAAGCACTTTGGTGACATTTTCCTGTAACTTGTTCCCAGTACATTCTAAGTGGCTGCTGACTTTGTGAGGTCTCTAAAAGTGGGTTTTAGGAGCCCAACACAAAATACATGAGCCCTAATGCCTTCTTTCAGACAAAACTGACACCCACTTTCTATAAAAAATCTTGGGTCAAAATAGCATTTTTAGACTGAGATAAGCACTTTGGTGACATTTTCCTGTAACTTGTTCCCAGTACATTCTAAGTGGCTGCTGACTTTGTGAGGTCTCTAAAAGTGGGTTTTAGGAGCCCAACACAAAATACATGAGCCCCAATGCCTTCCTTCAGACAAAACTGACACCCACTTTCTTTAAAAAATCGTGGCTCAAAATAGCATTTTTGGGCTGAGATAAGCACTTTGGTGACATTTTCCCCTACAGGCTGGTATTATAATATGTGACTCTCTACCTCCCCCTACAGGCTGGTATTATAATAGGTTACTCTCTACCTCCCCTACAGGCTGGTATTATAATATGTGACTCTCTACCTCCCCCTACAGGCTGGTACTATAATATGTTACTCTCTACCTCCCCCTACAGGCTGGTATTATAATATGTTACTCTCTACCTCCCCCTACAGGCTGGTATTATAATATGTTACTCTCTACCTCCCCCTACAGGCTGGTATTATAATATGTTACTCTCTACCTCCCTCTACAGGCTGGTATTATAATATGTTACTCTCTACCTCCCCCTACAGGCTGGTATTATAATATGTTACTCTCTACCTCCCCCTACAGGCTGGTATTATAATATGTTACTCTCTACCTCCCCCTACAGGCTGGTATTATAATATGTTACTCTCTACCTCCCCCTACAGGCTGGTATTATAATATGTTACTCTCTACCTCCTCCTACAGGCTGGTATTATAATATGTTACTCTCTACCTCCCCTACAGGCTGGTATTATAATATGTGACTCTCTACCTCCCCCTACAGGCTGGTATTATAATATGTTACTCTCTACCTCCCCCTACAGGCTGGTATTATAATATGTGACTCTCTACCTCCCCCTACAGGCTGGTATTATAATATGTGACTCTCTACCTCCCCCTACAGGCTGGTATTATAATATGTGACTCTCTACCTCCCCCTACAGGCTGGTATTATAATATGTTACTCTCTACCTCCCCCTACAGGTTGGTATTATAATATGTGACTCTCTACCTCCCCCTACAGGCTGGTATTATAATATGTTACTCTCTACCTCCCCCTACAGGCTGGTATTATAATATGTTACTCTCTACCTCCCTCTACAGGCTGGTATTATAATATCTTACTCTCTACCTCCCCCTACAGACTGGTATTATACTATGTTACTCTTTACCTCCCCCTACAGGCTGGTATAATAATATGTTACTCTCTACCTCCCCCTAGAGGCTGGTATTATAATATGTTACTCTCTACCTCCCCCTAGAGACTGGTATTATACTATGTTACTCTCTACCTCCCCCTACAGGCTGGTATTATAATATGTTACTCTCTACCTCCCCCTACAGGTTGGTATTATAATATGTGACTCTCTACCTCCCCCTACAGGCTGGTATTATAATATGTTACTCTCTACCTCCCCCTACAGGCTGGTATAATAATATGTTACTCTCTACCAATCGATTGATCAATCGGTCGAACAATTAACCCCGGCCCCTCCCCCAGTCACTATGTGGGCGTGGCCTATCACCTTGGGGGTGTGGTTTCGAGCCGGGGGTGTGGCCTATTGGTGAGGGGGAAGTGGTTTGGGGCTGTGGGCTTGGCCTATCACCAAGGGGGTGTGGTTTGGAGCTATGGGCGTGGCCTATCGCCAAGGGGGTGTGGTTTAAGGCTAGGGGCGTAGCCTATCGACATGGGGGCGTGGTTTGGAGCTTGGGGCGTGGCCTGTCGGCTTGGGGCGAGGGGCTGTGGTTTGAAGCTGGGGGCGTGGCCTATCGCCATCGGGGCGTGGTTTGGAGCGGGGGGCGTGGCCTGTCGGCTTGGGGGCGTGGTTTACAGCAGTGGGACTCTACGAGCTTGTAGATCTGATATCGGCTGGGGGTGGGCGTGGCCTATCACCCCGGGGGATGGGGTCTGAAGCTCTGGGCGGGGCCTATTGGCTTGGGGGCGTGGTTTCAAGCTGGGGGCGTGGCCTTTCCCGTTGGATTGGGGTCTTAAGCCGTGTGCTTGTCCTCTATCGGCGAGGGGTGTGTGGTTTGAAGCTGGGGGCGTGGCCTATCGCCATGGGGGCATGGTTTGGAGCGGGGGGCGTGGCCTGTCGGCTTGAGGGCGTGGTTTACAGCAGTGGGACTCAAAAATAGCGGATCTACAAGCTCGTAGATCATAGCTCTACGAGCTTGTAGATCTGATATCGGCTGGGGGTGGGCGTGGCCTATCACCCCGGGGGGTGGGGTCTGAAGCTGTGGGCGGGGCCTATTGGCTTGGGGGCGTGGTTTCCAGCCGGGGGCGTGGCCTTTCCCCTTGGATTGGGGTCTTAAGCCGTGTGCTTGTCCTCTATCGGCGAGGGGTGTGTGGTTTGAAGCTGGGGGCGTGGCCTATCGCCATGGGGGCGTGGTTTGGAGCTGGGGGCGTGGCTTGTTGGCTTGGGGGCGTGGTATACAGCAGTGGGACTCAAAAATAGCAGATCTACAAGCTCGTAGAGCCTAGTTCTACGAGCTTGTAGATCTGATATCGGCTGGGGTTGGGCGTGGCCTATCACCCCGGGGGGTGGGGTATGAAGCTGTGGGCGGGGGCCTGTCGGCTTGGAGGCGTGGTTTGAAGCTGGGGGCGTGGCTTATCGGCTTGGGGGCGTGGTTTACAGCAGTGGGACTCAGTAATAGCAGATCTACAAGCTCGTAGATCATAGCTCTACGAGCTTGTAGATCTGATATCGGCTGGGGGTGGGCGTGGCCTATCACCCCGGGGGGTGGGGTCTGAAGCTGTGGGCGGGGCCTATTGGCTTGGGGGCGTGGTTTCAAGCCGGGGGCGTGGCCTTTCCCCTTGGATTGGGGTTTTAAGCTGTGTGCTTGTCCTCTATCGGCGAGGGGGCTGTGGTTTGAAGCTGGGGGCGTGGCCTATCGCCATGGGGGCGTGGTTTGGAGCGGGGGGCGGGGCCTGTCGGCTTGGGGGCGTGGCCTTTCCCCTTGGATTGGGGTCTTAAGCCGTGTGCTTGTCCTCTATCGGCGAGGGGTGTGTGGTTTGAAGCTGGGGGCGTGGCCTATCGCCATGGGGATGTGGTTTGGAGCTGGGGGCGTGGCTTGTTGGCTTGGGGTCGTGGTATACAGCAGTGGGACTCAAAAATAGCAGATCTACAAGCTCGTAGAGCTATGCTCTACGAGCTTGTAGATCTGCTATTTTTTCGCCCCCAAGCCAATAGGCCCCGCCCACAGCTTCAGACCCCACCCCCCGGGGTGATAGGCCACGCCCACCCCCAGCCGATATCAGATCTACAAGCTCGTAGAGCTATGATCTACGAGCTTGTAGATCTGCTATTTTTGAGTCCCACTGCTGTAAAACACGCCCCCACGCCGATAAGCCACGCCCCCAGCTTCAAACCACGCCCCCAAGCCAATAGGCCCCGCCCACAGCTTCAGACCCCACCCCCCGGGGTGATAGGCCACGCCCACCCCCAGCCGATATCAGATCTACAAGTTCGTAGAGCTATGATCTACGAGCTTGTAGATCTGCTATTTTTGAGTCCCACTGCTGTAAACCACGCCCCCAAGCCGACAGGCCACGCCCCCCGCTCCAAACCACGCCCCGATGGCGATAGGCCACGCCCCCAGCTTCAAACCACAGCCCCTCGCCCCAAGCCGACAGGCCACGTCCCCAGCACCAAACCACGCCCCCATGGCGATAGGCCACACCCCTAGCCTTAAACCACACCCCCCCTTGGCGATAGGCCACGCCCATAGCTCCAAACCACACCCCCTTGGTGATAGGCCAAGCCCACAGCTCCAAACCACTCCCCCCTCACCAATAGGCCACACCCCCGGCTCGAAACCACACCCCCAAATAGTGGCTGGGGGAGGGGCCGGGGTTAATTGTTCGACCGATTGATCAATCGATTGGTAGAGATTAACATATTATTATACCATCCTGTAGGGGGAGGTAGAGAGTAACATATTATAATACCAGCCTTTAGGGGGAGGTAGAGAGTAACATAGTATAATACCAGCCTGTAGGGGGAGGTAGAGAGTAACATATTATAATACCAGCCTCTAGGGGGAGGTAGAGAGTAACATATTATTATACCAGCCTGTAGGGGGAGGTAGAGAGTAACATAGTATAATACCAGTCTGTAGGGGGAGGTAGAGAGTAAGATATTATAATACCAGCCTGTAGAGGGAGGTAGAGAGTAACATATTATAATACCAGCCTTAAGGGGGAGGTAGAGAGTAACATAGTATAATACCAGTCTGTAGGGGGAGGTAGAGAGTAACATATTATAATACCAGCCTGTAGAGGGAGGTAGAGAGTAACATATTATAATACCAGCCTGTAGGGGGAGGTAGAGAGTAACATATTATAATACCAGCCTGTAGGGGGAGGTAGAGAGTCACATATTATAATACCAACCTGTAGGGGGAGGTAGAGAGTAACATATTATAATACCAGCCTGTAGGGGGAGGTAGAGAGTAACATAGTATAATACCAGTCTCTAGGGGGAGGTAGAGAGTAACATATTATAATACCAGCCTCTAGGGGGAGGTAGAAAGTAACATATTATTATACCAGCCTGTAGGGGGAGGTAGAGAGTAACATAGTATAATACCAGTCTGTAGGGGGAGGTAGAGAGTAAGATATTATAATACCAGCCTGTAGAGGGAGGTAGAGAGTAACATATTATAATACCAGCCTGTAGGGGGAGGTAGAGAGTAACATAGTATAATACCAGTCTGTAGGGGGAGGTAGAGAGTAACATATTATAATACCAGCCTGTAGAGGGAGGTAGAGAGTAACATATTATAATACCAGCCTGTAGGGGGAGGTAGAGAGTAATATAGTATAATACCAGTCTGTAGGGGGAGGTAGAGAGTAACATATTATAATACCAGCCTGTAGAGGGAGGTAGAGAGTAACATATTATAATACCAGCCTGTAGGGGGAGGTAGAGAGTAATTATTATAATACCAGCCTGTAGGGGGAGGTAGAGAGTCAAATAATATAATACCAGCCTGTAGGGGGAGGTAGAGAGTCACATATTATAATACCAGCCTGTAGGGGGAGGTAGAGAGTCACATATTATAATACCAGCCTGTAGGGGGAGGTAGAGAGTAACATATTATAATACCAGCCTGTAGGGGGAGGTAGAGAGTCACATATTATAATACCAGCCTGTAGGGGTAGGTAGAGAGTAACATATTATAATACCAGCCTGTAGGGGGAGGTAGAGAGTAACATATTATAATACCAGCCTGTAGGGGGAGGTAGAGAGTAACATATTATAATACCAGCCTGTAGGGGGAGGTAGAGAGTCAAATATTATAATACCAGCCTGTAGGGGGAGGTAGAGAGTAACATATTATAATACCAGCCTGTAGGGGGAGGTAGAGAGTAACATATTATAATACCAGCCTGTAGGGGGAGGTAGAGAGTCACATATTATAATACGTATTTTTAAGAAAGTGGGTGTCAGTTTTGTCTGAAGGAAGGCATTAGGGCTCATGTATTTTGTGTTGGGCTCCTAAAACCCACTTTTAGAGACCTCACAAAGTCAGCAGCCACTTAGAATGTACTGGGAACAAGTTACAGGAAAGTGTCACAAAAGTGCTTATCTCAGCCTAAAAATGCTATTTTGACATTTTCCTGTAACTTGTTCCCAGTACATTCTAAGTGGCTGCTGACTTTGTGAGGTCTCTAAAAGTGGGTTTTAGGAGCCCAACACAAAATACATGAGCCCCAATGCCTTCCTTCATACAAAACTGACACCCACTTTCCTTAAAAAATCGTGGCTCAAAATGGCATTTTTGGGCTGAGATAAGCACTTTGGTGACATTTTCCTGTAACTTGTTCCCAGTACATTCTAAGTGGCTGCTGACTTTGTGAGGTCTCTAAAAGTGGGTTTTAGGAGCCCAACACAAAATACATGAGCCCTAATGCCTTCCTTCAGACAGAACTGACACCCACTTTCTTTAAAAAATCGTGGTTCAAAATAGCATTTTTGGGCTGAGATAAGCACTTTGGTGACATTTTCCTGTAACTTGTTCCCAGTACATTTTAAGTGGCTGCTGACTTTGTGAGGTCTGTAAAATTGGGTTTTAGGAGCCCAACACAAAATACATGAGCCCTAATGCCTTCTTTCAGACAAAACTGACTTCCACTTTCTTAAAAAAATCTTGGGTCAAAATAGCATTATTAGACTGAGATAAGCACTTTGGTGACATTTTCCTGTAACTTGTTCCCAGTACATTCTAAGTGGCTGCTGACTTTGTGAGGTCTCTAAAAGTGGGTTTTAGGAGCCCAACACAAAATACATGAGCCCCAATGCCTTCCTTCATACAAAACTGACACCCACTTTCCTTAAAAAATCGTGGCTCAAAATGGCATTTTTGGGCTGAGATAAGCACTTTGGTGACATTTTCCTGTAACTTGTTCCCAGTACATTCTAAGTGGCTGCTGACTTTGTGAGGTCTCTAAAAGTGGGTTTTAGGAGCCCAACACAAAATACATGAGCCCTAATGCCTTCTTTCAGACAAAACTGACTTCCACTTTCTTAAAAAAATCTTGGGTCAAAATAGCATTATTAGACTGAGATAAGCACTTTGGTGACATTTTCCTGTAACTTGTTCCCAGTACATTCTAAGTGGCTGCTGACTTTGTGAGGTCTCTAAAAGTGGGTTTTAGGAGCCCAACACAAAATACATGAGCCCCAATGCCTTCCTTCATACAAAACTGACACCCACTTTCCTTAAAAAATCGTGGCTCAAAATGGCATTTTTGGGCTGAGATAAGCACTTTGGTGACATTTTCCTGTAACTTGTTCCCAGTACATTCTAAGTGGCTGCTGACTTTGTGAGGTCTCTAAAAGTGGGTTTTAGGAGCCCAACACAAAATACATGAGCCCTAATGCCTTCTTTCAGACAAAACTGACTTCCACTTTCTTAAAAAAATCTTGGGTCAAAATAGCATTATTAGACTGAGATAAGCACTTTGGTGACATTTTCCTGTAACTTGTTCCCAGTACATTCTAAGTGGCTGCTGACTTTGTGAGGTCTCTAAAAGTGGGTTTTAGGAGCCCAACACAAAATACATGAGCCCCAATGCCTTCCTTCATACAAAACTGACACCCACTTTCCTTAAAAAATCGTGGCTCAAAATGGCATTTTTGGGCTGAGATAAGCACTTTGGTGACATTTTCCTGTAACTTGTTCCCAGTACATTCTAAGTGGCTGCTGACTTTGTGAGGTCTCTAAAAGTGGGTTTTAGGAGCCCAACACAAAATACATGAGCCCTAATGCCTTCTTTCAGACAAAACTGACTTCCACTTTCTTAAAAAAATCTTGGGTCAAAATAGCATTATTAGACTGAGATAAGCACTTTGGTGACATTTTCCTGTAACTTGTTCCCAGTACATTCTAAGTGGCTGCTGACTTTGTGAGGTCTCTAAAAGTGGGTTTTAGGAGCCCAACACAAAATACATGAGCCCTAATGCCTTCTTTCAGACAAAACTGACTTCCACTTTCTTAAAAAAATCTTGGGTCAAAATAGCATTATTAGACTGAGATAAGCACTTTGGTGACATTTTCCTGTAACTTGTTCCCAGTACATTCTAAGTGGCTGCTGACTTTGTGAGGTCTCTAAAAGTGGGTTTTAGGAGCCCAACACAAAATACATGAGCCCCAATGCCTTCCTTCATACAAAACTGACACCCACTTTCCTTAAAAAATCGTGGCTCAAAATGGCATTTTTGGGCTGAGATAAGCACTTTGGTGACATTTTCCTGTAACTTGTTCCCAGTACATTCTAAGTGGCTGCTGACTTTGTGAGGTCTCTAAAAGTGGGTTTTAGGAGCCCAACACAAAATACATGAGCCCTAATGCCTTCTTTCAGACAAAACTGACTTCCACTTTCTTAAAAAAATCTTGGGTCAAAATAGCATTATTAGACTGAGATAAGCACTTTGGTGACATTTTCCTGTAACTTGTTCCCAGTACATTCTAAGTGGCTGCTGACTTTGTGAGGTCTCTAAAAGTGGGTTTTAGGAGCCCAACACAAAATACATGAGCCCCAATGCCTTCCTTCATACAAAACTGACACCCACTTTCCTTAAAAAATCGTGGCTCAAAATGGCATTTTTGGGCTGAGATAAGCACTTTGGTGACATTTTCCTGTAACTTGTTCCCAGTACATTCTAAGTGGCTGCTGACTTTGTGAGGTCTCTAAAAGTGGGTTTTAGGAGCCCAACACAAAATACATGAGCCCTAATGCCTTCTTTCAGACAAAACTGACTTCCACTTTCTTAAAAAAATCTTGGGTCAAAATAGCATTATTAGACTGAGATAAGCACTTTGGTGACATTTTCCTGTAACTTGTTCCCAGTACATTCTAAGTGGCTGCTGACTTTGTGAGGTCTCTAAAAGTGGGTTTTAGGAGCCCAACACAAAATACATGAGCCCCAATGCCTTCCTTCATACAAAACTGACACCCACTTTCCTTAAAAAATCGTGGCTCAAAATGGCATTTTTGGGCTGAGATAAGCACTTTGGTGACATTTTCCTGTAACTTGTTCCCAGTACATTCTAAGTGGCTGCTGACTTTGTGAGGTCTCTAAAAGTGGGTTTTAGGAGCCCAACACAAAATACATGAGCCCTAATGCCTTCTTTCAGACAAAACTGACTTCCACTTTCTTAAAAAAATCTTGGGTCAAAATAGCATTATTAGACTGAGATAAGCACTTTGGTGACATTTTCCTGTAACTTGTTCCCAGTACATTCTAAGTGGCTGCTGACTTTGTGAGGTCTCTAAAAGTGGGTTTTAGGAGCCCAACACAAAATACATGAGCCCTAATGCCTTCTTTCAGACAAAACTGACTTCCACTTTCTTAAAAAAATCTTGGGTCAAAATAGCATTATTAGACTGAGATAAGCACTTTGGTGACATTTTCCTGTAACTTGTTCCCAGTACATTCTAAGTGGCTGCTGACTTTGTGAGGTCTCTAAAAGTGGGTTTTAGGAGCCCAACACAAAATACATGAGCCCCAATGCCTTCCTTCATACAAAACTGACACCCACTTTCCTTAAAAAATCGTGGCTCAAAATGGCATTTTTGGGCTGAGATAAGCACTTTGGTGACATTTTCCTGTAACTTGTTCCCAGTACATTCTAAGTGGCTGCTGACTTTGTGAGGTCTCTAAAAGTGGGTTTTAGGAGCCCAACACAAAATACATGAGCCCTAATGCCTTCTTTCAGACAAAACTGACTTCCACTTTCTTAAAAAAATCTTGGGTCAAAATAGCATTATTAGACTGAGATAAGCACTTTGGTGACATTTTCCTGTAACTTGTTCCCAGTACATTCTAAGTGGCTGCTGACTTTGTGAGGTCTCTAAAAGTGGGTTTTAGGAGCCCAACACAAAATACATGAGCCCCAATGCCTTCCTTCATACAAAACTGACACCCACTTTCCTTAAAAAATCGTGGCTCAAAATGGCATTTTTGGGCTGAGATAAGCACTTTGGTGACATTTTCCTGTAACTTGTTCCCAGTACATTCTAAGTGGCTGCTGACTTTGTGAGGTCTCTAAAAGTGGGTTTTAGGAGCCCAACACAAAATACATGAGCCCTAATGCCTTCTTTCAGACAAAACTGACTTCCACTTTCTTAAAAAAATCTTGGGTCAAAATAGCATTATTAGACTGAGATAAGCACTTTGGTGACATTTTCCTGTAACTTGTTCCCAGTACATTCTAAGTGGCTGCTGACTTTGTGAGGTCTCTAAAAGTGGGTTTTAGGAGCCCAACACAAAATACATGAGCCCCAATGCCTTCCTTCATACAAAACTGACACCCACTTTCCTTAAAAAATCGTGGCTCAAAATGGCATTTTTGGGCTGAGATAAGCACTTTGGTGACATTTTCCTGTAACTTGTTCCCAGTACATTCTAAGTGGCTGCTGACTTTGTGAGGTCTCTAAAAGTGGGTTTTAGGAGCCCAACACAAAATACATGAGCCCTAATGCCTTCCTTCAGACAGAACTGACACCCACTTTCTTTAAAAAATCGTGGTTCAAAATAGCATTTTTGGGCTGAGATAAGCACTTTGGTGACATTTTCCTGTAACTTGTTCCCAGTACATTTTAAGTGGCTGCTGACTTTGTGAGGTCTGTAAAATTGGGTTTTAGGAGCCCAACACAAAATACATGAGCCCTAATGCCTTCTTTCAGACAAAACTGACTTCCACTTTCTTAAAAAAATCTTGGGTCAAAATAGCATTATTAGACTGAGATAAGCACTTTGGTGACATTTTCCTGTAACTTGTTCCCAGTACATTCTAAGTGGCTGCTGACTTTGTGAGGTCTCTAAAAGTGGGTTTTAGGAGCCCAACACAAAATACATGAGCCCCAATGCCTTCCTTCATACAAAACTGACACCCACTTTCCTTAAAAAATCGTGGCTCAAAATGGCATTTTTGGGCTGAGATAAGCACTTTGGTGACATTTTCCTGTAACTTGTTCCCAGTACATTCTAAGTGGCTGCTGACTTTGTGAGGTCTCTAAAAGTGGGTTTTAGGAGCCCAACACAAAATACATGAGCCCTAATGCCTTCCTTCAGACAGAACTGACACCCACTTTCTTTAAAAAATCGTGGTTCAAAATAGCATTTTTGGGCTGAGATAAGCACTTTGGTGACATTTTCCTGTAACTTGTTCCCAGTACATTTTAAGTGGCTGCTGACTTTGTGAGGTCTGTAAAATTGGGTTTTAGGAGCCCAACACAAAATACATGAGCCCTAATGCCTTCTTTCAGACAAAACTGACTTCCACTTTCTTAAAAAAATCTTGGGTCAAAATAGCATTATTAGACTGAGATAAGCACTTTGGTGACATTTTCCTGTAACTTGTTCCCAGTACATTCTAAGTGGCTGCTGACTTTGTGAGGTCTCTAAAAGTGGGTTTTAGGAGCCCAACACAAAATACATGAGCCCCAATGCCTTCCTTCATACAAAACTGACACCCACTTTCCTTAAAAAATCGTGGCTCAAAATGGCATTTTTGGGCTGAGATAAGCACTTTGGTGACATTTTCCTGTAACTTGTTCCCAGTACATTCTAAGTGGCTGCTGACTTTGTGAGGTCTCTAAAAGTGGGTTTTAGGAGCCCAACACAAAATACATGAGCCCCAATGCCTTCCTTCATACAAAACTGACACCCACTTTCCTTAAAAAATCGTGGCTCAAAATGGCATTTTTGGGCTGAGATAAGCACTTTGGTGACATTTTCCTGTAACTTGTTCCCAGTACATTCTAAGTGGCTGCTGACTTTGTGAGGTCTCTAAAAGTGGGTTTTAGGAGCCCAACACAAAATACATGAGCCCTAATGCCTTCTTTCAGACAAAACTGACTTCCACTTTCTTAAAAAAATCTTGGGTCAAAATAGCATTATTAGACTGAGATAAGCACTTTGGTGACATTTTCCTGTAACTTGTTCCCAGTACATTCTAAGTGGCTGCTGACTTTGTGAGGTCTCTAAAAGTGGGTTTTAGGAGCCCAACACAAAATACATGAGCCCCAATGCCTTCCTTCATACAAAACTGACACCCACTTTCCTTAAAAAATCGTGGCTCAAAATGGCATTTTTGGGCTGAGATAAGCACTTTGGTGACATTTTCCTGTAACTTGTTCCCAGTACATTCTAAGTGGCTGCTGACTTTGTGAGGTCTCTAAAAGTGGGTTTTAGGAGCCCAACACAAAATACATGAGCCCTAATGCCTTCTTTCAGACAAAACTGACTTCCACTTTCTTAAAAAAATCTTGGGTCAAAATAGCATTATTAGACTGAGATAAGCACTTTGGTGACATTTTCCTGTAACTTGTTCCCAGTACATTCTAAGTGGCTGCTGACTTTGTGAGGTCTCTAAAAGTGGGTTTTAGGAGCCCAACACAAAATACATGAGCCCTAATGCCTTCCTTCAGACAGAACTGACACCCACTTTCCTTAAAAAATCGTGGCTCAAAATGGCATTTTTGGGCTGAGATAAGCACTTTGGTGACATTTTCCTGTAACTTGTTCCCAGTACATTCTAAGTGGCTGCTGACTTTGTGAGGTCTCTAAAAGTGGGTTTTAGGAGCCCAACACAAAATACATGAGCCCTAATGCCTTCTTTCAGACAAAACTGACTTCCACTTTCTTAAAAAAATCTTGGGTCAAAATAGCATTATTAGACTGAGATAAGCACTTTGGTGACATTTTCCTGTAACTTGTTCCCAGTACATTCTAAGTGGCTGCTGACTTTGTGAGGTCTCTAAAAGTGGGTTTTAGGAGCCCAACACAAAATACATGAGCCCCAATGCCTTCCTTCATACAAAACTGACACCCACTTTCCTTAAAAAATCGTGGCTCAAAATGGCATTTTTGGGCTGAGATAAGCACTTTGGTGACATTTTCCTGTAACTTGTTCCCAGTACATTCTAAGTGGCTGCTGACTTTGTGAGGTCTGTAAAAGTGGGTTTTAGGAGCCCAACACAAAATACATGAGCCCTAATGCCTTCTTTCAGACAAAACTGACTTCCACTTTCTTAAAAAAATCTTGGGTCAAAATAGCATTATTAGACTGAGATAAGCACTTTGGTGACATTTTCCTGTAACTTGTTCCCAGTACATTCTAAGTGGCTGCTGACTTTGTGAGGTCTCTAAAAGTGGGTTTTAGGAGCCCAACACAAAATACATGAGCCCCAATGCCTTCCTTCATACAAAACTGACACCCACTTTCCTTAAAAAATCGTGGCTCAAAATGGCATTTTTGGGCTGAGATAAGCACTTTGGTGACATTTTCCTGTAACTTGTTCCCAGTACATTCTAAGTGGCTGCTGACTTTGTGAGGTCTCTAAAAGTGGGTTTTAGGAGCCCAACACAAAATACATGAGCCCTAATGCCTTCTTTCAGACAAAACTGACTTCCACTTTCTTAAAAAAATCTTGGGTCAAAATAGCATTATTAGACTGAGATAAGCACTTTGGTGACATTTTCCTGTAACTTGTTCCCAGTACATTCTAAGTGGCTGCTGACTTTGTGAGGTCTCTAAAAGTGGGTTTTAGGAGCCCAACACAAAATACATGAGCCCTAATGCCTTCTTTCAGACAAAACTGACTTCCACTTTCTTAAAAAAATCTTGGGTCAAAATAGCATTATTAGACTGAGATAAGCACTTTGGTGACATTTTCCTGTAACTTGTTCCCAGTACATTCTAAGTGGCTGCTGACTTTGTGAGGTCTCTAAAAGTGGGTTTTAGGAGCCCAACACAAAATACATGAGCCCCAATGCCTTCCTTCATACAAAACTGACACCCACTTTCCTTAAAAAATCGTGGCTCAAAATGGCATTTTTGGGCTGAGATAAGCACTTTGGTGACATTTTCCTGTAACTTGTTCCCAGTACATTCTAAGTGGCTGCTGACTTTGTGAGGTCTCTAAAAGTGGGTTTTAGGAGCCCAACACAAAATACATGAGCCCTAATGCCTTCTTTCAGACAAAACTGACTTCCACTTTCTTAAAAAAATCTTGGGTCAAAATAGCATTATTAGACTGAGATAAGCACTTTGGTGACATTTTCCTGTAACTTGTTCCCAGTACATTCTAAGTGGCTGCTGACTTTGTGAGGTCTCTAAAAGTGGGTTTTAGGAGCCCAACACAAAATACATGAGCCCCAATGCCTTCCTTCATACAAAACTGACACCCACTTTCCTTAAAAAATCGTGGCTCAAAATGGCATTTTTGGGCTGAGATAAGCACTTTGGTGACATTTTCCTGTAACTTGTTCCCAGTACATTCTAAGTGGCTGCTGACTTTGTGAGGTCTCTAAAAGTGGGTTTTAGGAGCCCAACACAAAATACATGAGCCCTAATGCCTTCTTTCAGACAAAACTGACTTCCACTTTCTTAAAAAAATCTTGGGTCAAAATAGCATTATTAGACTGAGATAAGCACTTTGGTGACATTTTCCTGTAACTTGTTCCCAGTACATTCTAAGTGGCTGCTGACTTTGTGAGGTCTCTAAAAGTGGGTTTTAGGAGCCCAACACAAAATACATGAGCCCCAATGCCTTCCTTCATACAAAACTGACACCCACTTTCCTTAAAAAATCGTGGCTCAAAATGGCATTTTTGGGCTGAGATAAGCACTTTGGTGACATTTTCCTGTAACTTGTTCCCAGTACATTCTAAGTGGCTGCTGACTTTGTGAGGTCTCTAAAAGTGGGTTTTAGGAGCCCAACACAAAATACATGAGCCCTAATGCCTTCTTTCAGACAAAACTGACTTCCACTTTCTTAAAAAAATCTTGGGTCAAAATAGCATTATTAGACTGAGATAAGCACTTTGGTGACATTTTCCTGTAACTTGTTCCCAGTACATTCTAAGTGGCTGCTGACTTTGTGAGGTCTCTAAAAGTGGGTTTTAGGAGCCCAACACAAAATACATGAGCCCTAATGCCTTCTTTCAGACAAAACTGACTTCCACTTTCTTAAAAAAATCTTGGGTCAAAATAGCATTATTAGACTGAGATAAGCACTTTGGTGACATTTTCCTGTAACTTGTTCCCAGTACATTCTAAGTGGCTGCTGACTTTGTGAGGTCTCTAAAAGTGGGTTTTAGGAGCCCAACACAAAATACATGAGCCCCAATGCCTTCCTTCATACAAAACTGACACCCACTTTCCTTAAAAAATCGTGGCTCAAAATGGCATTTTTGGGCTGAGATAAGCACTTTGGTGACATTTTCCTGTAACTTGTTCCCAGTACATTCTAAGTGGCTGCTGACTTTGTGAGGTCTCTAAAAGTGGGTTTTAGGAGCCCAACACAAAATACATGAGCCCTAATGCCTTCTTTCAGACAAAACTGACTTCCACTTTCTTAAAAAAATCTTGGGTCAAAATAGCATTATTAGACTGAGATAAGCACTTTGGTGACATTTTCCTGTAACTTGTTCCCAGTACATTCTAAGTGGCTGCTGACTTTGTGAGGTCTCTAAAAGTGGGTTTTAGGAGCCCAACACAAAATACATGAGCCCCAATGCCTTCCTTCATACAAAACTGACACCCACTTTCCTTAAAAAATCGTGGCTCAAAATGGCATTTTTGGGCTGAGATAAGCACTTTGGTGACATTTTCCTGTAACTTGTTCCCAGTACATTCTAAGTGGCTGCTGACTTTGTGAGGTCTCTAAAAGTGGGTTTTAGGAGCCCAACACAAAATACATGAGCCCTAATGCCTTCTTTCAGACAAAACTGACTTCCACTTTCTTAAAAAAATCTTGGGTCAAAATAGCATTATTAGACTGAGATAAGCACTTTGGTGACATTTTCCTGTAACTTGTTCCCAGTACATTCTAAGTGGCTGCTGACTTTGTGAGGTCTCTAAAAGTGGGTTTTAGGAGCCCAACACAAAATACATGAGCCCCAATGCCTTCCTTCATACAAAACTGACACCCACTTTCCTTAAAAAATCGTGGCTCAAAATGGCATTTTTGGGCTGAGATAAGCACTTTGGTGACATTTTCCTGTAACTTGTTCCCAGTACATTCTAAGTGGCTGCTGACTTTGTGAGGTCTCTAAAAGTGGGTTTTAGGAGCCCAACACAAAATACATGAGCCCTAATGCCTTCCTTCAGACAGAACTGACACCCACTTTCTTTAAAAAATCGTGGTTCAAAATAGCATTTTTGGGCTGAGATAAGCACTTTGGTGACATTTTCCTGTAACTTGTTCCCAGTACATTTTAAGTGGCTGCTGACTTTGTGAGGTCTGTAAAATTGGGTTTTAGGAGCCCAACACAAAATACATGAGCCCTAATGCCTTCTTTCAGACAAAACTGACTTCCACTTTCTTAAAAAAATCTTGGGTCAAAATAGCATTATTAGACTGAGATAAGCACTTTGGTGACATTTTCCTGTAACTTGTTCCCAGTACATTCTAAGTGGCTGCTGACTTTGTGAGGTCTCTAAAAGTGGGTTTTAGGAGCCCAACACAAAATACATGAGCCCCAATGCCTTCCTTCATACAAAACTGACACCCACTTTCCTTAAAAAATCGTGGCTCAAAATGGCATTTTTGGGCTGAGATAAGCACTTTGGTGACATTTTCCTGTAACTTGTTCCCAGTACATTCTAAGTGGCTGCTGACTTTGTGAGGTCTCTAAAAGTGGGTTTTAGGAGCCCAACACAAAATACATGAGCCCTAATGCCTTCCTTCAGACAGAACTGACACCCACTTTCTTTAAAAAATCGTGGTTCAAAATAGCATTTTTGGGCTGAGATAAGCACTTTGGTGACATTTTCCTGTAACTTGTTCCCAGTACATTTTAAGTGGCTGCTGACTTTGTGAGGTCTGTAAAATTGGGTTTTAGGAGCCCAACACAAAATACATGAGCCCTAATGCCTTCTTTCAGACAAAACTGACTTCCACTTTCTTAAAAAAATCTTGGGTCAAAATAGCATTATTAGACTGAGATAAGCACTTTGGTGACATTTTCCTGTAACTTGTTCCCAGTACATTCTAAGTGGCTGCTGACTTTGTGAGGTCTCTAAAAGTGGGTTTTAGGAGCCCAACACAAAATACATGAGCCCCAATGCCTTCCTTCATACAAAACTGACACCCACTTTCCTTAAAAAATCGTGGCTCAAAATGGCATTTTTGGGCTGAGATAAGCACTTTGGTGACATTTTCCTGTAACTTGTTCCCAGTACATTCTAAGTGGCTGCTGACTTTGTGAGGTCTCTAAAAGTGGGTTTTAGGAGCCCAACACAAAATACATGAGCCCCAATGCCTTCCTTCATACAAAACTGACACCCACTTTCCTTAAAAAATCGTGGCTCAAAATGGCATTTTTGGGCTGAGATAAGCACTTTGGTGACATTTTCCTGTAACTTGTTCCCAGTACATTCTAAGTGGCTGCTGACTTTGTGAGGTCTCTAAAAGTGGGTTTTAGGAGCCCAACACAAAATACATGAGCCCTAATGCCTTCTTTCAGACAAAACTGACTTCCACTTTCTTAAAAAAATCTTGGGTCAAAATAGCATTATTAGACTGAGATAAGCACTTTGGTGACATTTTCCTGTAACTTGTTCCCAGTACATTCTAAGTGGCTGCTGACTTTGTGAGGTCTCTAAAAGTGGGTTTTAGGAGCCCAACACAAAATACATGAGCCCCAATGCCTTCCTTCATACAAAACTGACACCCACTTTCCTTAAAAAATCGTGGCTCAAAATGGCATTTTTGGGCTGAGATAAGCACTTTGGTGACATTTTCCTGTAACTTGTTCCCAGTACATTCTAAGTGGCTGCTGACTTTGTGAGGTCTCTAAAAGTGGGTTTTAGGAGCCCAACACAAAATACATGAGCCCTAATGCCTTCTTTCAGACAAAACTGACTTCCACTTTCTTAAAAAAATCTTGGGTCAAAATAGCATTATTAGACTGAGATAAGCACTTTGGTGACATTTTCCTGTAACTTGTTCCCAGTACATTCTAAGTGGCTGCTGACTTTGTGAGGTCTCTAAAAGTGGGTTTTAGGAGCCCAACACAAAATACATGAGCCCCAATGCCTTCCTTCATACAAAACTGACACCCACTTTCCTTAAAAAATCGTGGCTCAAAATGGCATTTTTGGGCTGAGATAAGCACTTTGGTGACATTTTCCTGTAACTTGTTCCCAGTACATTCTAAGTGGCTGCTGACTTTGTGAGGTCTCTAAAAGTGGGTTTTAGGAGCCCAACACAAAATACATGAGCCCTAATGCCTTCTTTCAGACAAAACTGACTTCCACTTTCTTAAAAAAATCTTGGGTCAAAATAGCATTATTAGACTGAGATAAGCACTTTGGTGACATTTTCCTGTAACTTGTTCCCAGTACATTCTAAGTGGCTGCTGACTTTGTGAGGTCTCTAAAAGTGGGTTTTAGGAGCCCAACACAAAATACATGAGCCCTAATGCCTTCTTTCAGACAAAACTGACTTCCACTTTCTTAAAAAAATCTTGGGTCAAAATAGCATTATTAGACTGAGATAAGCACTTTGGTGACATTTTCCTGTAACTTGTTCCCAGTACATTCTAAGTGGCTGCTGACTTTGTGAGGTCTCTAAAAGTGGGTTTTAGGAGCCCAACACAAAATACATGAGCCCCAATGCCTTCCTTCATACAAAACTGACACCCACTTTCCTTAAAAAATCGTGGCTCAAAATGGCATTTTTGGGCTGAGATAAGCACTTTGGTGACATTTTCCTGTAACTTGTTCCCAGTACATTCTAAGTGGCTGCTGACTTTGTGAGGTCTCTAAAAGTGGGTTTTAGGAGCCCAACACAAAATACATGAGCCCTAATGCCTTCTTTCAGACAAAACTGACTTCCACTTTCTTAAAAAAATCTTGGGTCAAAATAGCATTATTAGACTGAGATAAGCACTTTGGTGACATTTTCCTGTAACTTGTTCCCAGTACATTCTAAGTGGCTGCTGACTTTGTGAGGTCTCTAAAAGTGGGTTTTAGGAGCCCAACACAAAATACATGAGCCCCAATGCCTTCCTTCATACAAAACTGACACCCACTTTCCTTAAAAAATCGTGGCTCAAAATGGCATTTTTGGGCTGAGATAAGCACTTTGGTGACATTTTCCTGTAACTTGTTCCCAGTACATTCTAAGTGGCTGCTGACTTTGTGAGGTCTCTAAAAGTGGGTTTTAGGAGCCCAACACAAAATACATGAGCCCTAATGCCTTCTTTCAGACAAAACTGACTTCCACTTTCTTAAAAAAATCTTGGGTCAAAATAGCATTATTAGACTGAGATAAGCACTTTGGTGACATTTTCCTGTAACTTGTTCCCAGTACATTCTAAGTGGCTGCTGACTTTGTGAGGTCTCTAAAAGTGGGTTTTAGGAGCCCAACACAAAATACATGAGCCCCAATGCCTTCCTTCATACAAAACTGACACCCACTTTCCTTAAAAAATCGTGGCTCAAAATGGCATTTTTGGGCTGAGATAAGCACTTTGGTGACATTTTCCTGTAACTTGTTCCCAGTACATTCTAAGTGGCTGCTGACTTTGTGAGGTCTCTAAAAGTGGGTTTTAGGAGCCCAACACAAAATACATGAGCCCTAATGCCTTCCTTCAGACAGAACTGACACCCACTTTCTTTAAAAAATCGTGGTTCAAAATAGCATTTTTGGGCTGAGATAAGCACTTTGGTGACATTTTCCTGTAACTTGTTCCCAGTACATTTTAAGTGGCTGCTGACTTTGTGAGGTCTGTAAAATTGGGTTTTAGGAGCCCAACACAAAATACATGAGCCCTAATGCCTTCTTTCAGACAAAACTGACTTCCACTTTCTTAAAAAAATCTTGGGTCAAAATAGCATTATTAGACTGAGATAAGCACTTTGGTGACATTTTCCTGTAACTTGTTCCCAGTACATTCTAAGTGGCTGCTGACTTTGTGAGGTCTCTAAAAGTGGGTTTTAGGAGCCCAACAAAAAATACATGAGCCCCAATGCCTTCCTTCATACAAAACTGACACCCACTTTCCTTAAAAAATCGTGGCTCAAAATGGCATTTTTGGGCTGAGATAAGCACTTTGGTGACATTTTCCTGTAACTTGTTCCCAGTACATTCTAAGTGGCTGCTGACTTTGTGAGGTCTCTAAAAGTGGGTTTTAGGAGCCCAACACAAAATACATGAGCCCTAATGCCTTCCTTCAGACAGAACTGACACCCACTTTCTTTAAAAAATCGTGGTTCAAAATAGCCTTTTTGGGCTGAGATAAGCACTTTGGTGACATTTTCCTGTAACTTGTTCCCAGTACATTTTAAGTGGCTGCTGACTTTGTGAGGTCTGTAAAATTGGGTTTTAGGAGCCCAACACAAAATACATGAGCCCTAATGCCTTCTTTCAGACAAAACTGACTTCCACTTTCTTAAAAAAATCTTGGGTCAAAATAGCATTATTAGACTGAGATAAGCACTTTGGTGACATTTTCCTGTAACTTGTTCCCAGTACATTCTAAGTGGCTGCTGACTTTGTGAGGTCTCTAAAAGTGGGTTTTAGGAGCCCAACACAAAATACATGAGCCCCAATGCCTTCCTTCATACAAAACTGACACCCACTTTCCTTAAAAAATCGTGGCTCAAAATGGCATTTTTGGGCTGAGATAAGCACTTTGGTGACATTTTCCTGTAACTTGTTCCCAGTACATTCTAAGTGGCTGCTGACTTTGTGAGGTCTCTAAAAGTGGGTTTTAGGAGCCCAACACAAAATACATGAGCCCTAATGCCTTCTTTCAGACAAAACTGACTTCCACTTTCTTAAAAAAATCTTGGGTCAAAATAGCATTATTAGA
The DNA here is from genome assembly GCF_963280865.1 of Gymnoscopelus braueri. NCBI lineage: Eukaryota > Metazoa > Chordata > Actinopteri > Myctophiformes > Myctophidae > Gymnoscopelus > Gymnoscopelus braueri. The sequence goes on from NW_027660864.1 coordinate 107,090, forward strand.
CTGAGATAAGCACTTTGGTGACATTTTCCTGTAACTTGTTCCCAGTACATTCTAAGTGGCTGCTGACTTTGTGAGGTCTCTAAAAGTGGGTTTTAGGAGCCCAACACAAAATACATGAGCCCCAATGCCTTCCTTCATACAAAACTGACACCCACTTTCCTTAAAAAATCGTGGCTCAAAATGGCATTTTTGGGCTGAGATAAGCACTTTGGTGACATTTTCCTGTAACTTGTACCCAGTACATTCTAAGTGGCTGCTGACTTTGTGAGGTCTCTAAAAGTGGGTTTTAGGAGCCCAACACAAAATACATGAGCCCTAATGCCTTCCTTCAGACAGAACTGACACCCACTTTCTTTAAAAAATCGTGGTTCAAAATAGCATTTTTGGGCTGAGATAAGCACTTTGGTGACATTTTCCTGTAACTTGTTCCCAGTACATTCTAAGTGGCTGCTGACTTTGTGAGGTCTCTAAAAGTGGGTTTTAGGAGCCCAACACAAAATACATGAGCCCTAATGCCTTCCTTCAGACAGAACTGACACCCACTTTCTTTAAAAAATCGTGGTTCAAAATAGCATTATTAGACTGAGATAAGCACTTTGGTGACATTTTCCTGTAACTTGTTCCCAGTACATTCTAAGTGGCTGCTGACTTTGTGAGGTCTCTAAAAGTGGGTTTTAGGAGCCCAACACAAAATACATGAGCCCTAATGCCTTCTTTCAGACAAAACTGACACCCACTTTCTTTAAAAAATCTTGGGTCAAAATAGCATTTTTAGACTGAGATAAGCACTTTGGTGACATTTTCCTGTAACTTGTTCCCAGTACATTCTAAGTGGCTGCTGACTTTGTGAGGTCTCTAAAAGTGGGTTTTAGGAGCCCAACACAAAATACATGAGCCCCAATGCCTTCCTTCAGACAAAACTGACACCCACTTTCTTTAAAAAATCGTGGCTCAAAATAGCATTTTTGGGCTGAGATAAGCACTTTGGTGACATTTTCCCCTACAGGCTGGTATTATAATATGTGACTCTCTACCTCCCCCTACAGGCTGGTACTATAATATGTTACTCTCTACCTCCCCCTACAGGCTGGTATTATAATATGTTACTCTCTACCTCCCTCTACAGGCTGGTATTATAATATGTTACTCTCTACCTCCCCCTACAGGCTGGTATTATAATATGTTACTCTCTACCTCCCCCTACAGGCTGGTATTATAATATGTTACTCTCTACCTCCCCTACAGGCTGGTATTATAATATGTGACTCTCTACCTCCCCCTACAGGCTGGTATTATAATATGTTACTCTCTACCTCCCCCTACAGGCTGGTATTATAATATGTGACTCTCTACCTCCCCCTACAGGCTGGTACTATAATATGTTACTCTCTACCTCCCCCTACAGGCTGGTATTATAATATGTTACTCTCTACCTCCCCCTACAGGCTGGTATTATAATATGTTACTCTCTACCTCCCCCTACAGGCTGGTATTATAATATGTTACTCTCTACCTCCCCCTACAGGCTGGTATTATAATATGTTACTCTCTACCTCCCCCTACAGGCTGGTATTATAATATGTTACTCTCTACCTCCTCCTACAGGCTGGTATTATAATATGTTACTCTCTACCTCCCCTACAGGCTGGTATTATAATATGTGACTCTCTACCTCCCCCTACAGGCTGGTATTATAATATGTTACTCTCTACCTCCCCCTACAGGCTGGTATTATAATATGTGACTCTCTACCTCCCCCTACAGGCTGGTATTATAATATGTGACTCTCTACCTCCCCCTACAGGCTGGTATTATAATATGTGACTCTCTACCTCCCCCTACAGGCTGGTATTATAATATGTTACTCTCTACCTCCCCCTACAGGTTGGTATTATAATATGTGACTCTCTACCTCCCCCTACAGGCTGGTATTATAATATGTTACTCTCTACCTCCCCCTACAGGCTGGTATTATAATATGTTACTCTCTACCTCCCTCTACAGGCTGGTATTATAATATCTTACTCTCTACCTCCCCCTACAGACTGGTATTATACTATGTTACTCTTTACCTCCCCCTACAGGCTGGTATAATAATATGTTACTCTCTACCTCCCCCTAGAGGCTGGTATTATAATATGTTACTCTCTACCTCCCCCTAGAGACTGGTATTATACTATGTTACTCTCTACCTCCCCCTACAGGCTGGTATTATAATATGTTACTCTCTACCTCCCCCTACAGGTTGGTATTATAATATGTGACTCTCTACCTCCCCCTACAGGCTGGTATTATAATATGTTACTCTCTACCTCCCCCTACAGGCTGGTATAATAATATGTTACTCTCTACCAATCGATTGATCAATCGGTCGAACAATTAACCCCGGCCCCTCCCCCAGCCACTATGTGGGCGTGGCCTATCACCTTGGGGGTGTGGTTTCGAGCCGGGGGTGTGGCCTATTGGTGAGGGGGAAGTGGTTTGGGGCTGTGGGCTTGGCCTATCACCAAGGGGGTGTGGTTTGGAGCTATGGGCGTGGCCTATCGCCAAGGGGGTGTGGTTTAAGGCTAGGGGCGTAGCCTATCGACATGGGGGCGTGGTTTGGAGCTTGGGGCGTGGCCTGTCGGCTTGGGGCGAGGGGCTGTGGTTTGAAGCTGGGGGCGTGGCCTATCGCCATCGGGGCGTGGTTTGGAGCGGGGGGCGTGGCCTGTCGGCTTGGGGGCGTGGTTTACAGCAGTGGGACTCTACGAGCTTGTAGATCTGATATCGGCTGGGGGTGGGCGTGGCCTATCACCCCGGGGGATGGGGTCTGAAGCTCTGGGCGGGGCCTATTGGCTTGGGGGCGTGGTTTCAAGCTGGGGGCGTGGCCTTTCCCGTTGGATTGGGGTCTTAAGCCGTGTGCTTGTCCTCTATCGGCGAGGGGTGTGTGGTTTGAAGCTGGGGGCGTGGCCTATCGCCATGGGGGCATGGTTTGGAGCGGGGGGCGTGGCCTGTCGGCTTGAGGGCGTGGTTTACAGCAGTGGGACTCAAAAATAGCGGATCTACAAGCTCGTAGATCATAGCTCTACGAGCTTGTAGATCTGATATCGGCTGGGGGTGGGCGTGGCCTATCACCCCGGGGGGTGGGGTCTGAAGCTGTGGGCGGGGCCTATTGGCTTGGGGGCGTGGTTTCCAGCCGGGGGCGTGGCCTTTCCCCTTGGATTGGGGTCTTAAGCCGTGTGCTTGTCCTCTATCGGCGAGGGGTGTGTGGTTTGAAGCTGGGGGCGTGGCCTATCGCCATGGGGGCGTGGTTTGGAGCTGGGGGCGTGGCTTGTTGGCTTGGGGGCGTGGTATACAGCAGTGGGACTCAAAAATAGCAGATCTACAAGCTCGTAGAGCCTAGTTCTACGAGCTTGTAGATCTGATATCGGCTGGGGTTGGGCGTGGCCTATCACCCCGGGGGGTGGGGTATGAAGCTGTGGGCGGGGGCCTGTCGGCTTGGAGGCGTGGTTTGAAGCTGGGGGCGTGGCTTATCGGCTTGGGGGCGTGGTTTACAGCAGTGGGACTCAGTAATAGCAGATCTACAAGCTCGTAGATCATAGCTCTACGAGCTTGTAGATCTGATATCGGCTGGGGGTGGGCGTGGCCTATCACCCCGGGGGGTGGGGTCTGAAGCTGTGGGCGGGGCCTATTGGCTTGGGGGCGTGGTTTCAAGCCGGGGGCGTGGCCTTTCCCCTTGGATTGGGGTTTTAAGCTGTGTGCTTGTCCTCTATCGGCGAGGGGGCTGTGGTTTGAAGCTGGGGGCGTGGCCTATCGCCATGGGGGCGTGGTTTGGAGCGGGGGGCGGGGCCTGTCGGCTTGGGGTCGTGGCCTTTCCCCTTGGATTGGGGTCTTAAGCCGTGTGCTTGTCCTCTATCGGCGAGGGGTGTGTGGTTTGAAGCTGGGGGCGTGGCCTATCGCCATGGGGATGTGGTTTGGAGCTGGGGGCGTGGCTTGTTGGCTTGGGGTCGTGGTATACAGCAGTGGGACTCAAAAATAGCAGATCTACAAGCTCGTAGAGCTATGCTCTACGAGCTTGTAGATCTGCTATTTTTTCGCCCCCAAGCCAATAGGCCCCGCCCACAGCTTCAGACCCCACCCCCCGGGGTGATAGGCCACGCCCACCCCCAGCCGATATCAGATCTACAAGCTCGTAGAGCTATGATCTACGAGCTTGTAGATCTGCTATTTTTGAGTCCCACTGCTGTAAAACACGCCCCCACGCCGATAAGCCACGCCCCCAGCTTCAAACCACGCCCCCAAGCCAATAGGCCCCGCCCACAGCTTCAGACCCCACCCCCCGGGGTGATAGGCCACGCCCACCCCCAGCCGATATCAGATCTACAAGTTCGTAGAGCTATGATCTACGAGCTTGTAGATCTGCTATTTTTGAGTCCCACTGCTGTAAACCACGCCCCCAAGCCGACAGGCCACGCCCCCCGCTCCAAACCACGCCCCGATGGCGATAGGCCACGCCCCCAGCTTCAAACCACAGCCCCTCGCCCCAAGCCGACAGGCCACGTCCCCAGCACCAAACCACGCCCCCATGGCGATAGGCCACACCCCTAGCCTTAAACCACACCCCCCCTTGGCGATAGGCCACGCCCATAGCTCCAAACCACACCCCCTTGGTGATAGGCCAAGCCCACAGCTCCAAACCACTCCCCCCTCACCAATAGGCCACACCCCCGGCTCGAAACCACACCCCCAAATAGTGGCTGGGGGAGGGGCCGGGGTTAATTGTTCGACCGATTGATCAATCGATTGGTAGAGATTAACATATTATTATACCATCCTGTAGGGGGAGGTAGAGAGTAACATATTATAATACCAGCCTTTAGGGGGAGGTAGAGAGTAACATAGTATAATACCAGCCTGTAGGGGGAGGTAGAGAGTAACATATTATAATACCAGCCTCTAGGGGGAGGTAGAGAGTAACATATTATTATACCAGCCTGTAGGGGGAGGTAGAGAGTAAGATATTATAATACCAGCCTGTAGAGGGAGGTAGAGAGTAACATATTATAATACCAGCCTTAAGGGGGAGGTAGAGAGTAACATAGTATAATACCAGTCTGTAGGGGGAGGTAGAGAGTAACATATTATAATACCAGCCTGTAGAGGGAGGTAGAGAGTAACATATTATAATACCAGCCTGTAGGGGGAGGTAGAGAGTAACATATTATAATACCAGCCTGTAGGGGGAGGTAGAGAGTCACATATTATAATACCAACCTGTAGGGGGAGGTAGAGAGTAACATATTATAATACCAGCCTGTAGGGGGAGGTAGAGAGTAACATAGTATAATACCAGTCTCTAGGGGGAGGTAGAGAGTAACATATTATAATACCAGCCTCTAGGGGGAGGTAGAAAGTAACATATTATTATACCAGCCTGTAGGGGGAGGTAGAGAGTAACATAGTATAATACCAGTCTGTAGGGGGAGGTAGAGAGTAAGATATTATAATACCAGCCTGTAGAGGGAGGTAGAGAGTAACATATTATAATACCAGCCTGTAGGGGGAGGTAGAGAGTAACATAGTATAATACCAGTCTGTAGGGGGAGGTAGAGAGTAACATATTATAATACCAGCCTGTAGAGGGAGGTAGAGAGTAACATATTATAATACCAGCCTGTAGGGGGAGGTAGAGAGTAATATAGTATAATACCAGTCTGTAGGGGGAGGTAGAGAATAACATATTATAATACCAGCCTGTAGAGGGAGGTAGAGAGTAACATATTATAATACCAGCCTGTAGGGGGAGGTAGAGAGTAATTATTATAATACCAGCCTGTAGGGGGAGGTAGAGAGTCAAATAATATAATACCAGCCTGTAGGGGGAGGTAGAGAGTCACATATTATAATACCAGCCTGTAGGGGGAGGTAGAGAGTCACATATTATAATACCAGCCTGTAGGGGGAGGTAGAGAGTAACATATTATAATACCAGCCTGTAGGGGGAGGTAGAGAGTCACATATTATAATACCAGCCTGTAGGGGTAGGTAGAGAGTAACATATTATAATACCAGCCTGTAGGGGGAGGTAGAGAGTAACATATTATAATACCAGCCTGTAGGGGGAGGTAGAGAGTAACATATTATAATACCAGCCTGTAGGGGGAGGTAGAGAGTCAAATATTATAATACCAGCCTGTAGGGGGAGGTAGAGAGTAACATATTATAATACCAGCCTGTAGGGGGAGGTAGAGAGTAACATATTATAATACCAGCCTGTAGGGGGAGGTAGAGAGTCACATATTATAATACGTATTTTTAAGAAAGTGGGTGTCAGTTTTGTCTGAAGGAAGGCATTAGGGCTCATGTATTTTGTGTTGGGCTCCTAAAACCCACTTTTAGAGACCTCACAAAGTCAGCAGCCACTTAGAATGTACTGGGAACAAGTTACAGGAAAGTGTCACAAAAGTGCTTATCTCAGCCTAAAAATGCTATTTTGACATTTTCCTGTAACTTGTTCCCAGTACATTCTAAGTGGCTGCTGACTTTGTGAGGTCTCTAAAAGTGGGTTTTAGGAGCCCAACACAAAATACATGAGCCCCAATGCCTTCCTTCATACAAAACTGACACCCACTTTCCTTAAAAAATCGTGGCTCAAAATGGCATTTTTGGGCTGAGATAAGCACTTTGGTGACATTTTCCTGTAACTTGTTCCCAGTACATTCTAAGTGGCTGCTGACTTTGTGAGGTCTCTAAAAGTGGGTTTTAGGAGCCCAACACAAAATACATGAGCCCTAATGCCTTCCTTCAGACAGAACTGACACCCACTTTCTTTAAAAAATCGTGGTTCAAAATAGCATTTTTGGGCTGAGATAAGCACTTTGGTGACATTTTCCTGTAACTTGTTCCCAGTACATTTTAAGTGGCTGCTGACTTTGTGAGGTCTGTAAAATTGGGTTTTAGGAGCCCAACACAAAATACATGAGCCCTAATGCCTTCTTTCAGACAAAACTGACTTCCACTTTCTTAAAAAAATCTTGGGTCAAAATAGCATTATTAGACTGAGATAAGCACTTTGGTGACATTTTCCTGTAACTTGTTCCCAGTACATTCTAAGTGGCTGCTGACTTTGTGAGGTCTCTAAAAGTGGGTTTTAGGAGCCCAACACAAAATACATGAGCCCCAATGCCTTCCTTCATACAAAACTGACACCCACTTTCCTTAAAAAATCGTGGCTCAAAATGGCATTTTTGGGCTGAGATAAGCACTTTGGTGACATTTTCCTGTAACTTGTTCCCAGTACATTCTAAGTGGCTGCTGACTTTGTGAGGTCTCTAAAAGTGGGTTTTAGGAGCCCAACACAAAATACATGAGCCCTAATGCCTTCCTTCAGACAGAACTGACACCCACTTTCTTTAAAAAATCGTGGTTCAAAATAGCATTTTTGGGCTGAGATAAGCACTTTGGTGACATTTTCCTGTAACTTGTTCCCAGTACATTTTAAGTGGCTGCTGACTTTGTGAGGTCTGTAAAATTGGGTTTTAGGAGCCCAACACAAAATACATGAGCCCTAATGCCTTCTTTCAGACAAAACTGACTTCCACTTTCTTAAAAAAATCTTGGGTCAAAATAGCATTATTAGACTGAGATAAGCACTTTGGTGACATTTTCCTGTAACTTGTTCCCAGTACATTCTAAGTGGCTGCTGACTTTGTGAGGTCTCTAAAAGTGGGTTTTAGGAGCCCAACACAAAATACATGAGCCCCAATGCCTTCCTTCATACAAAACTGACACCCACTTTCCTTAAAAAATTGTGGCTCAAAATGGCATTTTTGGGCTGAGATAAGCACTTTGGTGACATTTTCCTGTAACTTGTTCCCAGTACATTCTAAGTGGCTGCTGACTTTGTGAGGTCTCTAAAAGTGGGTTTTAGGAGCCCAACACAAAATACATGAGCCCTAATGCCTTCCTTCAGACAGAACTGACACCCACTTTCTTTAAAAAATCGTGGTTCAAAATAGCCTTTTTGGGCTGAGATAAGCACTTTGGTGACATTTTCCTGTAACTTGTTCCCAGTACATTTTAAGTGGCTGCTGACTTTGTGAGGTCTGTAAAATTGGGTTTTAGGAGCCCAACACAAAATACATGAGCCCTAATGCCTTCTTTCAGACAAAACTGACTTCCACTTTCTTAAAAAAATCTTGGGTCAAAATAGCATTATTAGACTGAGATAAGCACTTTGGTGACATTTTCCTGTAACTTGTTCCCAGTACATTCTAAGTGGCTGCTGACTTTGTGAGGTCTCTAAAAGTGGGTTTTAGGAGCCCAACACAAAATACATGAGCCCTAATGCCTTCTTTCAGACAAAACTGACACCCACTTTCTATAAAAAATCTTGGGTCAAAATAGCATTTTTAGACTGAGATAAGCACTTTGGTGACATTTTCCTGTAACTTGTTCCCAGTACATTCTAAGTGGCTGCTGACTTTGTGAGGTCTCTAAAAGTGGGTTTTAGGAGCCCAACACAAAATACATGAGCCCCAATGCCTTCCTTCAGACAAAACTGACACCCACTTTCTTTAAAAAATCGTGGCTCAAAATAGCATTTTTGGGCTGAGATAAGCACTTTGGTGACATTTTCCCCTACAGGCTGGTATTATAATATGTGACTCTCTACCTCCCCCTACAGGCTGGTATTATAATAGGTTACTCTCTACCTCCCCTACAGGCTGGTATTATAATATGTGACTCTCTACCTCCCCCTACAGGCTGGTACTATAATATGTTACTCTCTACCTCCCCCTACAGGCTGGTATTATAATATGTTACTCTCTACCTCCCCCTACAGGCTGGTATTATAATATGTTACTCTCTACCTCCCCCTACAGGCTGGTATTATAATATGTTACTCTCTACCTCCCTCTACAGGCTGGTATTATAATATGTTACTCTCTACCTCCTCCTACAGGCTGGTATTATAATATGTTACTCTCTACCTCCCCTACAGGCTGGTATTATAATATGTGACTCTCTACCTCCCCCTACAGGCTGGTATTATAATATGTTACTCTCTACCTCCCCCTACAGGCTGGTATTATAATATGTGACTCTCTACCTCCCCCTACAGGCTGGTATTATAATATGTGACTCTCTACCTCCCCCTACAGGCTGGTATTATAATATGTGACTCTCTACCTCCCCCTACAGGCTGGTATTATAATATGTTACTCTCTACCTCCCCCTACAGGTTGGTATTATAATATGTGACTCTCTACCTCCCCCTACAGGCTGGTATTATAATATGTTACTCTCTACCTCCCCCTACAGGCTGGTATTATAATATGTTACTCTCTACCTCCCTCTACAGGCTGGTATTATAATATCTTACTCTCTACCTCCCCCTACAGACTGGTATTATACTATGTTACTCTTTACCTCCCCCTACAGGCTGGTATAATAATATGTTACTCTCTACCTCCCCCTAGAGGCTGGTATTATAATATGTTACTCTCTACCTCCCCCTAGAGACTGGTATTATACTATGTTACTCTCTACCTCCCCCTACAGGCTGGTATTATAATATGTTACTCTCTACCTCCCCCTACAGGTTGGTATTATAATATGTGACTCTCTACCTCCCCCTACAGGCTGGTATTATAATATGTTACTCTCTACCTCCCCCTACAGGCTGGTATAATAATATGTTACTCTCTACCAATCGATTGATCAATCGGTCGAACAATTAACCCCGGCCCCTCCCCCAGCCACTATGTGGGCGTGGCCTATCACCTTGGGGGTGTGGTTTCGAGCCGGGGGTGTGGCCTATTGGTGAGGGGGAAGTGGTTTGGGGCTGTGGGCTTGGCCTATCACCAAGGGGGTGTGGTTTGGAGCTATGGGCGTGGCCTATCGCCAAGGGGGTGTGGTTTAAGGCTAGGGGCGTAGCCTATCGACATGGGGGCGTGGTTTGGAGCTTGGGGCGTGGCCTGTCGGCTTGGGGCGAGGGGCTGTGGTTTGAAGCTGGGGGCGTGGCCTATCGCCATCGGGGCGTGGTTTGGAGCGGGGGGCGTGGCCTGTCGGCTTGGGGGCGTGGTTTACAGCAGTGGGACTCTACGAGCTTGTAGATCTGATATCGGCTGGGGGTGGGCGTGGCCTATCACCCCGGGGGATGGGGTCTGAAGCTCTGGGCGGGGCCTATTGGCTTGGGGGCGTGGTTTCAAGCTGGGGGCGTGGCCTTTCCCGTTGGATTGGGGTCTTAAGCCGTGTGCTTGTCCTCTATCGGCGAGGGGTGTGTGGTTTGAAGCTGGGGGCGTGGCCTATCGCCATGGGGGCATGGTTTGGAGCGGGGGGCGTGGCCTGTCGGCTTGAGGGCGTGGTTTACAGCAGTGGGACTCAAAAATAGCGGATCTACAAGCTCGTAGATCATAGCTCTACGAGCTTGTAGATCTGATATCGGCTGGGGGTGGGCGTGGCCTATCACCCCGGGGGGTGGGGTCTGAAGCTGTGGGCGGGGCCTATTGGCTTGGGGGCGTGGTTTCCAGCCGGGGGCGTGGCCTTTCCCCTTGGATTGGGGTCTTAAGCCGTGTGCTTGTCCTCTATCGGCGAGGGGTGTGTGGTTTGAAGCTGGGGGCGTGGCCTATCGCCATGGGGGCGTGGTTTGGAGCTGGGGGCGTGGCTTGTTGGCTTGGGGGCGTGGTATACAGCAGTGGGACTCAAAAATAGCAGATCTACAAGCTCGTAGAGCCTAGTTCTACGAGCTTGTAGATCTGATATCGGCTGGGGTTGGGCGTGGCCTATCACCCCGGGGGGTGGGGTATGAAGCTGTGGGCGGGGGCCTGTCGGCTTGGAGGCGTGGTTTGAAGCTGGGGGCGTGGCTTATCGGCTTGGGGGCGTGGTTTACAGCAGTGGGACTCAGTAATAGCAGATCTACAAGCTCGTAGATCATAGCTCTACGAGCTTGTAGATCTGATATCGGCTGGGGGTGGGCGTGGCCTATCACCCCGGGGGGTGGGGTCTGAAGCTGTGGGCGGGGCCTATTGGCTTGGGGGCGTGGTTTCAAGCCGGGGGCGTGGCCTTTCCCCTTGGATTGGGGTTTTAAGCTGTGTGCTTGTCCTCTATCGGCGAGGGGGCTGTGGTTTGAAGCTGGGGGCGTGGCCTATCGCCATGGGGGCGTGGTTTGGAGCGGGGGGCGGGGCCTGTCGGCTTGGGGGCGTGGCCTTTCCCCTTGGATTGGGGTCTTAAGCCGTGTGCTTGTCCTCTATCGGCGAGGGGTGTGTGGTTTGAAGCTGGGGGCGTGGCCTATCGCCATGGGGATGTGGTTTGGAGCTGGGGGCGTGGCTTGTTGGCTTGGGGTCGTGGTATACAGCAGTGGGACTCAAAAATAGCAGATCTACAAGCTCGTAGAGCTATGCTCTACGAGCTTGTAGATCTGCTATTTTTTCGCCCCCAAGCCAATAGGCCCCGCCCACAGCTTCAGACCCCACCCCCCGGGGTGATAGGCCACGCCCACCCCCAGCCGATATCAGATCTACAAGCTCGTAGAGCTATGATCTACGAGCTTGTAGATCTGCTATTTTTGAGTCCCACTGCTGTAAAACACGCCCCCACGCCGATAAGCCACGCCCCCAGCTTCAAACCACGCCCCCAAGCCAATAGGCCCCGCCCACAGCTTCAGACCCCACCCCCCGGGGTGATAGGCCACGCCCACCCCCAGCCGATATCAGATCTACAAGTTCGTAGAGCTATGATCTACGAGCTTGTAGATCTGCTATTTTTGAGTCCCACTGCTGTAAACCACGCCCCCAAGCCGACAGGCCACGCCCCCCGCTCCAAACCACGCCCCGATGGCGATAGGCCACGCCCCCAGCTTCAAACCACAGCCCCTCGCCCCAAGCCGACAGGCCACGTCCCCAGCACCAAACCACGCCCCCATGGCGATAGGCCACACCCCTAGCCTTAAACCACACCCCCCCTTGGCGATAGGCCACGCCCATAGCTCCAAACCACACCCCCTTGGTGATAGGCCAAGCCCACAGCTCCAAACCACTCCCCCCTCACCAATAGGCCACACCCCCGGCTCGAAACCACACCCCCAAATAGTGGCTGGGGGAGGGGCCGGGGTTAATTGTTCGACCGATTGATCAATCGATTGGTAGAGATTAACATATTATTATACCATCCTGTAGGGGGAGGTAGAGAGTAACATATTATAATACCAGCCTTTAGGGGGAGGTAGAGAGTAACATAGTATAATACCAGCCTGTAGGGGGAGGTAGAGAGTAACATATTATAATACCAGCCTCTAGGGGGAGGTAGAGAGTAACATATTATTATACCAGCCTGTAGGGGGAGGTAGAGAGTAACATAGTATAATACCAGTCTGTAGGGGGAGGTAGAGAGTAAGATATTATAATACCAGCCTGTAGAGGGAGGTAGAGAGTAACATATTATAATACCAGCCTTAAGGGGGAGGTAGAGAGTAACATAGTATAATACCAGTCTGTAGGGGGAGGTAGAGAGTAACATATTATAATACCAGCCTGTAGAGGGAGGTAGAGAGTAACATATTATAATACCAGCCTGTAGGGGGAGGTAGAGAGTAACATATTATAATACCAGCCTGTAGGGGGAGGTAGAGAGTCACATATTATAATACCAACCTGTAGGGGGAGGTAGAGAGTAACATATTATAATACCAGCCTGTAGGGGGAGGTAGAGAGTAACATAGTATAATACCAGTCTCTAGGGGGAGGTAGAGAGTAACATATTATAATACCAGCCTCTAGGGGGAGGTAGAAAGTAACATATTATTATACCAGCCTGTAGGGGGAGGTAGAGAGTAACATAGTATAATACCAGTCTGTAAGGGGAGGTAGAGAGTAAGATATTATAATACCAGCCTGTAGAGGGAGGTAGAGAGTAACATATTATAATACCAGCCTGTAGGGGGAGGTAGAGAGTAACATAGTATAATACCAGTCTGTAGGGGGAGGTAGAGAGTAACATATTATAATACCAGCCTGTAGAGGGAGGTAGAGAGTAACATATTATAATACCAGCCTGTAGGGGGAGGTAGAGAGTAATATAGTATAATACCAGTCTGTAGGGGGAGGTAGAGAGTAACATATTATAATACCAGCCTGTAGAGGGAGGTAGAGAGTAACATATTATAATACCAGCCTGTAGGGGGAGGTAGAGAGTAATTATTATAATACCAGCCTGTAGGGGGAGGTAGAGAGTCAAATAATATAATACCAGCCTGTAGGGGGAGGTAGAGAGTCACATATTATAATACCAGCCTGTAGGGGGAGGTAGAGAGTCACATATTATAATACCAGCCTGTAGGGGGAGGTAGAGAGTAACATATTATAATACCAGCCTGTAGGGGGAGGTAGAGAGTCACATATTATAATACCAGCCTGTAGGGGTAGGTAGAGAGTAACATATTATAATACCAGCCTGTAGGGGGAGGTAGAGAGTAACATATTATAATACCAGCCTGTAGGGGGAGGTAGAGAGTAACATATTATAATACCAGCCTGTAGGGGGAGGTAGAGAGTCAAATATTATAATACCAGCCTGTAGGGGGAGGTAGAGAGTAACATATTATAATACCAGCCTGTAGGGGGAGGTAGAGAGTAACATATTATAATACCAGCCTGTAGGGGGAGGTAGAGAGTCACATATTATAATACGTATTTTTAAGAAAGTGGGTGTCAGTTTTGTCTGAAGGAAGGCATTAGGGCTCATGTATTTTGTGTTGGGCTCCTAAAACCCACTTTTAGAGACCTCACAAAGTCAGCAGCCACTTAGAATGTACTGGGAACAAGTTACAGGAAAGTGTCACAAAAGTGCTTATCTCAGCCTAAAAATGCTATTTTGACATTTTCCTGTAACTTGTTCCCAGTACATTCTAAGTGGCTGCTGACTTTGTGAGGTCTCTAAAAGTGGGTTTTAGGAGCCCAACACAAAATACATGAGCCCCAATGCCTTCCTTCATACAAAACTGACACCCACTTTCCTTAAAAAATCGTGGCTCAAAATGGCATTTTTGGGCTGAGATAAGCACTTTGGTGACATTTTCCTGTAACTTGTTCCCAGTACATTCTAAGTGGCTGCTGACTTTGTGAGGTCTCTAAAAGTGGGTTTTAGGAGCCCAACACAAAATACATGAGCCCTAATGCCTTCCTTCAGACAGAACTGACACCCACTTTCTTTAAAAAATCGTGGTTCAAAATAGCATTTTTGGGCTGAGATAAGCACTTTGGTGACATTTTCCTGTAACTTGTTCCCAGTACATTTTAAGTGGCTGCTGACTTTGTGAGGTCTGTAAAATTGGGTTTTAGGAGCCCAACACAAAATACATGAGCCCTAATGCCTTCTTTCAGACAAAACTGACTTCCACTTTCTTAAAAAAATCTTGGGTCAAAATAGCATTATTAGACTGAGATAAGCACTTTGGTGACATTTTCCTGTAACTTGTTCCCAGTACATTCTAAGTGGCTGCTGACTTTGTGAGGTCTCTAAAAGTGGGTTTTAGGAGCCCAACACAAAATACATGAGCCCCAATGCCTTCCTTCATACAAAACTGACACCCACTTTCCTTAAAAAATCGTGGCTCAAAATGGCATTTTTGGGCTGAGATAAGCACTTTGGTGACATTTTCCTGTAACTTGTTCCCAGTACATTCTAAGTGGCTGCTGACTTTGTGAGGTCTCTAAAAGTGGGTTTTAGGAGCCCAACACAAAATACATGAGCCCTAATGCCTTCCTTCAGACAGAACTGACACCCACTTTCTTTAAAAAATCGTGGTTCAAAATAGCATTTTTGGGCTGAGATAAGCACTTTGGTGACATTTTCCTGTAACTTGTTCCCAGTACATTTTAAGTGGCTGCTGACTTTGTGAGGTCTGTAAAATTGGGTTTTAGGAGCCCAACACAAAATACATGAGCCCTAATGCCTTCTTTCAGACAAAACTGACTTCCACTTTCTTAAAAAAATCTTGGGTCAAAATAGCATTATTAGACTGAGATAAGCACTTTGGTGACATTTTCCTGTAACTTGTTCCCAGTACATTCTAAGTGGCTGCTGACTTTGTGAGGTCTCTAAAAGTGGGTTTTAGGAGCCCAACACAAAATACATGAGCCCCAATGCCTTCCTTCATACAAAACTGACACCCACTTTCCTTAAAAAATTGTGGCTCAAAATGGCATTTTTGGGCTGAGATAAGCACTTTGGTGACATTTTCCTGTAACTTGTTCCCAGTACATTCTAAGTGGCTGCTGACTTTGTGAGGTCTCTAAAAGTGGGTTTTAGGAGCCCAACACAAAATACATGAGCCCTAATGCCTTCCTTCAGACAGAACTGACACCCACTTTCTTTAAAAAATCGTGGTTCAAAATAGCCTTTTTGGGCTGAGATAAGCACTTTGGTGACATTTTCCTGTAACTTGTTCCCAGTACATTTTAAGTGGCTGCTGACTTTGTGAGGTCTGTAAAATTGGGTTTTAGGAGCCCAACACAAAATACATGAGCCCTAATGCCTTCTTTCAGACAAAACTGACTTCCACTTTCTTAAAAAAATCTTGGGTCAAAATAGCATTATTAGACTGAGATAAGCACTTTGGTGACATTTTCCTGTAACTTGTTCCCAGTACATTCTAAGTGGCTGCTGACTTTGTGAGGTCTCTAAAAGTGGGTTTTAGGAGCCCAACACAAAATACATGAGCCCTAATGCCTTCTTTCAGACAAAACTGACACCCACTTTCTATAAAAAATCTTGGGTCAAAATAGCATTTTTAGACTGAGATAAGCACTTTGGTGACATTTTCCTGTAACTTGTTCCCAGTACATTCTAAGTGGCTGCTGACTTTGTGAGGTCTCTAAAAGTGGGTTTTAGGAGCCCAACACAAAATACATGAGCCCCAATGCCTTCCTTCAGACAAAACTGACACCCACTTTCTTTAAAAAATCGTGGCTCAAAATAGCATTTTTGGGCTGAGATAAGCACTTTGGTGACATTTTCCCCTACAGGCTGGTATTATAATATGTGACTCTCTACCTCCCCCTACAGGCTGGTATTATAATAGGTTACTCTCTACCTCCCCTACAGGCTGGTATTATAATATGTGACTCTCTACCTCCCCCTACAGGCTGGTACTATAATATGTTACTCTCTACCTCCCCCTACAGGCTGGTATTATAATATGTTACTCTCTACCTCCCCCTACAGGCTGGTATTATAATATGTTACTCTCTACCTCCCCCTACAGGCTGGTATTATAATATGTTACTCTCTACCTCCCTCTACAGGCTGGTATTATAATATGTTACTCTCTACCTCCCCCTACAGGCTGGTATTATAATATGTTACTCTCTACCTCCCCCTACAGGCTGGTATTATAATATGTTACTCTCTACCTCCCCCTACAGGCTGGTATTATAATATGTTACTCTCTACCTCCCCCTACAGGCTGGTATTATAATATGTTACTCTCTACCTCCTCCTACAGGCTGGTATTATAATATGTTACTCTCTACCTCCCCTACAGGCTGGTATTATAATATGTGACTCTCTACCTCCCCCTACAGGCTGGTATTATAATATGTTACTCTCTACCTCCCCCTACAGGCTGGTATTATAATATGTGACTCTCTACCTCCCCCTACAGGCTGGTATTATAATATGTGACTCTCTACCTCCCCCTACAGGCTGGTATTATAATATGTGACTCTCTACCTCCCCCTACAGGCTGGTATTATAATATGTTACTCTCTACCTCCCCCTACAGGTTGGTATTATAATATGTGACTCTCTACCTCCCCCTACAGGCTGGTATTATAATATGTTACTCTCTACCTCCCCCTACAGGCTGGTATTATAATATGTTACTCTCTACCTCCCTCTACAGGCTGGTATTATAATATCTTACTCTCTACCTCCCCCTACAGACTGGTATTATACTATGTTACTCTTTACCTCCCCCTACAGGCTGGTATAATAATATGTTACTCTCTACCTCCCCCTAGAGGCTGGTATTATAATATGTTACTCTCTACCTCCCCCTAGAGACTGGTATTATACTATGTTACTCTCTACCTCCCCCTACAGGCTGGTATTATAATATGTTACTCTCTACCTCCCCCTACAGGTTGGTATTATAATATGTGACTCTCTACCTCCCCCTACAGGCTGGTATTATAATATGTTACTCTCTACCTCCCCCTACAGGCTGGTATAATAATATGTTACTCTCTACCAATCGATTGATCAATCGGTCGAACAATTAACCCCGGCCCCTCCCCCAGCCACTATGTGGGCGTGGCCTATCACCTTGGGGGTGTGGTTTCGAGCCGGGGGTGTGGCCTATTGGTGAGGGGGAAGTGGTTTGGGGCTGTGGGCTTGGCCTATCACCAAGGGGGTGTGGTTTGGAGCTATGGGCGTGGCCTATCGCCAAGGGGGTGTGGTTTAAGGCTAGGGGCGTAGCCTATCGACATGGGGGCGTGGTTTGGAGCTTGGGGCGTGGCCTGTCGGCTTGGGGCGAGGGGCTGTGGTTTGAAGCTGGGGGCGTGGCCTATCGCCATCGGGGCGTGGTTTGGAGCGGGGGGCGTGGCCTGTCGGCTTGGGGGCGTGGTTTACAGCAGTGGGACTCTACGAGCTTGTAGATCTGATATCGGCTGGGGGTGGGCGTGGCCTATCACCCCGGGGGATGGGGTCTGAAGCTCTGGGCGGGGCCTATTGGCTTGGGGGCGTGGTTTCAAGCTGGGGGCGTGGCCTTTCCCGTTGGATTGGGGTCTTAAGCCGTGTGCTTGTCCTCTATCGGCGAGGGGTGTGTGGTTTGAAGCTGGGGGCGTGGCCTATCGCCATGGGGGCATGGTTTGGAGCGGGGGGCGTGGCCTGTCGGCTTGGGGGCGTGGTTTACAGCAGTGGGACTCAAAAATAGCGGATCTACAAGCTCGTAGATCATAGCTCTACGAGCTTGTAGATCTGATATCGGCTGGGGGTGGGCGTGGCCTATCACCCCGGGGGGTGGGGTCTGAAGCTGTGGGCGGGGCCTATTGGCTTGGGGGCGTGGTTTCCAGCCGGGGGCGTGGCCTTTCCCCTTGGATTGGGGTCTTAAGCCGTGTGCTTGTCCTCTATCGGCGAGGGGTGTGTGGTTTGAAGCTGGGGGCGTGGCCTATCGCCATGGGGGCGTGGTTTGGAGCTGGGGGCGTGGCTTGTTGGCTTGGGGGCGTGGTATACAGCAGTGGGACTCAAAAATAGCAGATCTACAAGCTCGTAGAGCATAGTTCTACGAGCTTGTAGATCTGATATCGGCTGGGGTTGGGCGTGGCCTATCACCCCGGGGGGTGGGGTATGAAGCTGTGGGCGGGGGCCTGTCGGCTTGGAGGCGTGGTTTGAAGCTGGGGGCGTGGCTTATCGGCTTGGGGGCGTGGTTTACAGCAGTGGGACTCAGTAATAGCAGATCTACAAGCTCGTAGATCATAGCTCTACGAGCTTGTAGATCTGATATCGGCTGGGGGTGGGCGTGGCCTATCACCCCGGGGGGTGGGGTCTGAAGCTGTGGGCGGGGCCTATTGGCTTGGGGGCGTGGTTTCAAGCCGGGGGCGTGGCCTTTCCCCTTGGATTGGGGTTTTAAGCTGTGTGCTTGTCCTCTATCGGCGAGGGGGCTGTGGTTTGAAGCTGGGGGCGTGGCCTATCGCCATGGGGGCGTGGTTTGGAGCGGGGGGCGGGGCCTGTCGGCTTGGGGGCGTGGCCTTTCCCCTTGGATTGGGGTCTTAAGCCGTGTGCTTGTCCTCTATCGGCGAGGGGTGTGTGGTTTGAAGCTGGGGGCGTGGCCTATCGCCATGGGGATGTGGTTTGGAGCTGGGGGCGTGGCTTGTTGGCTTGGGGTCGTGGTATACAGCAGTGGGACTCAAAAATAGCAGATCTACAAGCTCGTAGATCATAGCTCTACGAACTTGTAGATCTGATATCGGCTGGGGGTGGGCGTGGCCTATCACCCCGGGGGGTGGGGTCTGAAGCTGTGGGCGGGGCCTATTGGCTTGGGGGCGTGGTTTGAAGCTGGGGGCGTGGCTTATCGGCGTGGGGGCGTGTTTTACAGCAGTGGGACTCAAAAATAGCAGATCTACAAGCTCGTAGATCATAGCTCTACGAGCTTGTAGATCTGATATCGGCTGGGGGTGGGCGTGGCCTATCACCCCGGGGGGTGGGGTCTGAAGCTGTGGGCGGGGCCTATTGGCTTGGGGGCGAAAAAATAGCAGATCTACAAGCTCGTAGAGCATAGCTCTACGAGCTTGTAGATCTGCTATTTTTGAGTCCCACTGCTGTATACCACGACCCCAAGCCAACAAGCCACGCCCCCAGCTCCAAACCACATCCCCATGGCGATAGGCCACGCCCCCAGCTTCAAACCACACACCCCTCGCCGATAGAGGACAAGCACACGGCTTAAGACCCCAATCCAAGGGGAAAGGCCACGCCCCCAAGCCGACAGGCCCCGCCCCCCGCTCCAAACCACGCCCCCATGGCGATAGGCCACGCCCCCAGCTTCAAACCACAGCCCCCTCGCCGATAGAGGACAAGCACACAGCTTAAAACCCCAATCCAAGGGGAAAGGCCACGCCCCCGGCTTGAAACCACGCCCCCAAGCCAATAGGCCCCGCCCACAGCTTCAGACCCCACCCCCCGGGGTGATAGGCCACGCCCACCCCCAGCCGATATCAGATCTACAAGCTCGTAGAGCTATGATCTACGAGCTTGTAGATCTGCTATTACTGAGTCCCACTGCTGTAAACCACGCCCCCAAGCCGATAAGCCACGCCCCCAGCTTCAAACCACGCCTCCAAGCCGACAGGCCCCCGCCCACAGCTTCATACCCCACCCCCCGGGGTGATAGGCCACGCCCAACCCCAGCCGATATCAGATCTACAAGCTCGTAGAACTATGCTCTACGAGCTTGTAGATCTGCTATTTTTGAGTCCCACTGCTGTATACCACGCCCCCAAGCCAACAAGCCACGCCCCCAGCTCCAAACCACGCCCCCATGGCGATAGGCCACGCCCCCAGCTTCAAACCACACACCCCTCGCCGATAGAGGACAAGCACACGGCTTAAGACCCCAATCCAAGGGGAAAGGCCACGCCCCCGGCTGGAAACCACGCCCCCAAGCCAATAGGCCCCGCCCACAGCTTCAGACCCCACCCCCCGGGGTGATAGGCCACGCCCACCCCCAGCCGATATCAGATCTACAAGCTCGTAGAGCTATGATCTACGAGCTTGTAGATCCGCTATTTTTGAGTCCCACTGCTGTAAACCACGCCCCCAAGCCGACAGGCCACGCCCCCCGCTCCAAACCATGCCCCCATGGCGATAGGCCACGCCCCCAGCTTCAAACCACACACCCCTCGCCGATAGAGGACAAGCACACGGCTTAAGACCCCAATCCAACGGGAAAGGCCACGCCCCCAGCTTGAAACCACGCCCCCAAGCCAATAGGCCCCGCCCAGAGCTTCAGACCCCATCCCCCGGGGTGATAGGCCACGCCCACCCCCAGCCGATATCAGATCTACAAGCTCGTAGAGTCCCACTGCTGTAAACCACGCCCCCAAGCCGACAGGCCACGCCCCCCGCTCCAAACCACGCCCCGATGGCGATAGGCCACGCCCCCAGCTTCAAACCACAGCCCCTCGCCCCAAGCCGACAGGCCACGCCCCAAGCTCCAAACCACGCCCCCATGTCGATAGGCTACGCCCCTAGCCTTAAACCACACCCCCTTGGCGATAGGCCACGCCCATAGCTCCAAACCACACCCCCTTGGTGATAGGCCAAGCCCACAGCCCCAAACCACTTCCCCCTCACCAATAGGCCACACCCCCGGCTCGAAACCACACCCCCAAGGTGATAGGCCACGCCCACATAGTGGCTGGGGGAGGGGCCGGGGTTAATTGTTCGACCGATTGATCAATCGATTGGTAGAGAGTAACATATTATTATACCAGCCTGTAGGGGGAGGTAGAGAGTAACATATTATAATACCAGCCTGTAGGGGGAGGTAGAGAGTCACATATTATAATACCAACCTGTAGGGGGAGGTAGAGAGTAACATATTATAATACCAGCCTGTAGGGGGAGGTAGAGAGTAACATAGTATAATACCAGTCTCTAGGGGGAGGTAGAGAGTAACATATTATAATACCAGCCTCTAGGGGGAGGTAGAGAGTAACATATTATTATACCAGCCTGTAGGGGGAGGTAAAGAGTAACATAGTATAATACCAGTCTGTAGGGGGAGGTAGAGAGTAAGATATTATAATACCAGCCTGTAGAGGGAGGTAGAGAGTAACATATTATAATACCAGCCTGTAGGGGGAGGTAGAGAGTAACATATTATAATACCAGCCTGTAGGGGGAGGTAGAGAGTCACATATTATAATACCAACCTGTAGGGGGAGGTAGAGAGTAACATATTATAATACCAGCCTGTAGGGGGAGGTAGAGAGTCACATATTATAATACCAGCCTGTAGGGGGAGGTAGAGAGTCACATATTATAATACCAGCCTGTAGGGGGAGGTAGAGAGTCACATATTATAATACCAGCCTGTAGGGGGAGGTAGAGAGTAACATATTATAATACCAGCCTGTAGGGGGAGGTAGAGAGTCACATATTATAATACCAGCCTGTAGGGGAGGTAGAGAGTAACATATTATAATACCAGCCTGTAGGAGGAGGTAGAGAGTAACATATTATAATACCAGCCTGTAGGGGGAGGTAGAGAGTAACATATTATAATACCAGCCTGTAGGGGGAGGTAGAGAGTAACATATTATAATACCAGCCTGTAGGGGGAGGTAGAGAGTAACATATTATAATACCAGCCTGTAGGGGGAGGTAGAGAGTAACATATTATAATACCAGCCTGTAGAGGGAGGTAGAGAGTAACATATTATAATACCAGCCTGTAGGGGGAGGTAGAGAGTAACATATTATAATACCAGCCTGTAGGGGGAGGTAGAGAGTAACATATTATAATACCAGCCTGTAGGGGGAGGTAGAGAGTAACATATTATAGTACCAGCCTGTAGGGGGAGGTAGAGAGTAACATATTATAATACCAGCCTGTAGGGGGAGGTAGAGAGTAACATATTATAGTACCAGCCTGTAGGGGGAGGTAGAGAGTCACATATTATAATACCAGCCTGTAGGGGAGGTAGAGAGTAACCTATTATAATACCAGCCTGTAGGGGGAGGTAGAGAGTCACATATTATAATACCAGCCTGTAGGGGAAAATGTCACCAAAGTGCTTATCTCAGCCCAAAAATGCTATTTTGAGCCACGATTTTTTAAAGAAAGTGGGTGTCAGTTTTGTCTGAAGGAAGGCATTGGGGCTCATGTATTTTGTGTTGGGCTCCTAAAACCCACTTTTAGAGACCTCACAAAGTCAACAGCCACTTAGAATGTACTGGGAACAAGTTACAGGAAAATGTCACCAAAGTGCTTATCTCAGTCTAAAAATGCTATTTTGACCCAAGATTTTTTATAGAAAGTGGGTGTCAGTTTTGTCTGAAAGAAGGCATTAGGGCTCATGTATTTTGTGTTGGGCTCCTAAAACCCACTTTTAGAGACCTCACAAAGTCAGCAGCCACTTAGAATGTACTGGGAACAAGTTACAGGAAAATGTCACCAAAGTGCTTATCTCAGTCTAATAATGCTATTTTGACCCAAGATTTTTTTAAGAAAGTGGAAGTCAGTTTTGTCTGAAAGAAGGCATTAGGGCTCATGTATTTTGTGTTGGGCTCCTAAAACCCAATTTTACAGACCTCACAAAGTCAGCAGCCACTTAAAATGTACTGGGAACAAGTTACAGGAAAATGTCACCAAAGTGCTTATCTCAGCCCAAAAAGGCTATTTTGAACCACGATTTTTTAAAGAAAGTGGGTGTCAGTTCTGTCTGAAGGAAGGCATTAGGGCTCATGTATTTTGTGTTGGGCTCCTAAAACCCACTTTTAGAGACCTCACAAAGTCAGCAGCCACTTAGAATGTACTGGGAACAAGTTACAGGAAAATGTCACCAAAGTGCTTATCTCAGCCCAAAAATGCCATTTTGAGCCACAATTTTTTAAGGAAAGTGGGTGTCAGTTTTGTATGAAGGAAGGCATTGGGGCTCATGTATTTTGTGTTGGGCTCCTAAAACCCACTTTTAGAGACCTCACAAAGTCAGCAGCCACTTAGAATGTACTGGGAACAAGTTACAGGAAAATGTCACCAAAGTGCTTATCTCAGTCTAATAATGCTATTTTGACCCAAGATTTTTTTAAGAAAGTGGAAGTCAGTTTTGTCTGAAAGAAGGCATTAGGGCTCATGTATTTTGTGTTGGGCTCCTAAAACCCAATTTTACAGACCTCACAAAGTCAGCAGCCACTTAAAATGTACTGGGAACAAGTTACAGGAAAATGTCACCAAAGTGCTTATCTCAGCCCAAAAATGCTATTTTGAACCACGATTTTTTAAAGAAAGTGGGTGTCAGTTCTGTCTGAAGGAAGGCATTAGGGCTCATGTATTTTGTGTTGGGCTCCTAAAACCCACTTTTAGAGACCTCACAAAGTCAGCAGCCACTTAGAATGTACTGGGAACAAGTTACAGGAAAATGTCACCAAAGTGCTTATCTCAGCCCAAAAATGCCATTTTGAGCCACGATTTTTTAAGGAAAGTGGGTGTCAGTTTTGTATGAAGGAAGGCATTGGGGTTCATGTATTTTGTGTTGGGCTCCTAAAACCCACTTTTAGAGACCTCACAAAGTCAGCAGCCACTTAGAATGTACTGGGAACAAGTTACAGGAAAATGTCACCAAAGTGCTTATCTCAGTCTAATAATGCTATTTTGACCCAAGATTTTTTTAAGAAAGTGGAAGTCAGTTTTGTCTGAAAGAAGGCATTAGGGCTCATGTATTTTGTGTTGGGCTCCTAAAACCCAATTTTACAGACCTCACAAAGTCAGCAGCCACTTAAAATGTACTGGGAACAAGTTACAGGAAAATGTCACCAAAGTGCTTATCTCAGCCCAAAAATGCTATTTTGAACCACGATTTTTTAAAGAAAGTGGGTGTCAGTTCTGTCTGAAGGAAGGCATTAGGGCTCATGTATTTTGTGTTGGGCTCCTAAAACCCACTTTTAGAGACCTCACAAAGTCAGCAGCCACTTAGAATGTACTGGGAACAAGTTACAGGAAAATGTCACCAAAGTGCTTATCTCAGCCCAAAAATGCCATTTTGAGCCACGATTTTTTAAGGAAAGTGGGTGTCAGTTTTGTATGAAGGAAGGCATTGGGGCTCATGTATTTTGTGTTGGGCTCCTAAAACCCACTTTTAGAGACCTCACAAAGTCAGCAGCCACTTAGAATGTACTGGGAACAAGTTACAGGAAAATGTCAAAATAGCATTTTTAGGCTGAGATAAGCACTTTTGTGACACTTTCCTGTAACTTGTTCCCAGTACATTCTAAGTGGCTGCTGACTTTGTGAGGTCTCTAAAAGTGGGTTTTAGGAGCCCAACACAAAATACATGAGCCCTAATGCCTTCCTTCAGACAAAACTGACACCCACTTTCTTAAAAATACGTATTATAATATGTGACTCTCTACCTCCCCCTACAGGCTGGTATTATAATATGTTACTCTCTACCTCCCCCTACAGGCTGGTATTATAATATGTTACTCTCTACCTCCCCCTACAGGCTGGTATTATAATATTTGACTCTCTACCTCCCCCTACAGGCTGGTATTATAATATGTTACTCTCTACCTCCCCCTACAGGCTGGTATTATAATATGTTACTCTCTACCTCCCCCTACAGGCTGGTATTATAATATGTTACTCTCTACCTACCCCTACAGGCTGGTATTATAATATGTGACTCTCTACCTCCCCCTACAGGCTGGTATTATAATATGTTACTCTCTACCTCCCCCTACAGGCTGGTATTATAATATGTGACTCTCTACCTCCCCCTACAGGCTGGTATTATATTATTTGACTCTCTACCTCCCCCTACAGGCTGGTATTATAATAATTACTCTCTACCTCCCCCTACAGGCTGGTATTATAATATGTTACTCTCTACCTCCCTCTACAGGCTGGTATTATAATATGTTACTCTCTACCTCCCCCTACAGACTGGTATTATACTATATTACTCTCTACCTCCCCCTACAGGCTGGTATTATAATATGTTACTCTCTACCTCCCTCTACAGGCTGGTATTATAATATGTTACTCTCTACCTCCCCCTACAGACTGGTATTATACTATGTTACTCTCTACCTCCCCCTACAGGCTGGTATTATAATATGTTACTCTCTACCTCCCTCTACAGGCTGGTATTATAATATCTTACTCTCTACCTCCCCCTACAGACTGGTATTATACTATGTTACTCTCTACCTCCCCCTACAGGCTGGTATAATAATATGTTACTTTCTACCTCCCCCTAGAGGCTGGTATTATAATATGTTACTCTCTACCTCCCCCTAGAGACTGGTATTATACTATGTTACTCTCTACCTCCCCCTACAGGCTGGTATTATAATATGTTACTCTCTACCTCCCCCTACAGGTTGGTATTATAATATGTGACTCTCTACCTCCCCCTACAGGCTGGTATTATAATATGTTACTCTCTACCTCCCCCTACAGGCTGGTATTATAATATGTTACTCTCTACCGCCCTCTACAGGCTGGTATTATAATATGTTACTCTCTACCTCCCCCTACAGACTGGTATTATACTATGTTACTCTCTACCTCCCCCTTAAGGCTGGTATTATAATATGTTACTCTCTACCTCCCTCTACAGGCTGGTATTATAATATCTTACTCTCTACCTCCCCCTACAGACTGGTATTATACTATGTTACTCTCTACCTCCCCCTACAGGCTGGTATAATAATATGTTACTCTCTACCTCCCCCTAGAGGCTGGTATTATAATATGTTACTCTCTACCTCCCCCTACAGGCTGGTATTATACTATGTTACTCTCTACCTCCCCCTAAAGGCTGGTATTATAATATGTTACTCTCTACCTCCCCCTACAGGATGGTATAATAATATGTTAATCTCTACCAATCGATTGATCAATCGGTCGAACAATTAACCCCGGCCCCTCCCCCAGCCACTATTTGGGGGTGTGGTTTCGAGCCGGGGGTGTGGCCTATTGGTGAGGGGGGAGTGGTTTGGAGCTGTGGGCTTGGCCTATCATCAAGGGGGTGTGGTTTGGAGCTATGGGCGTGGCCTATCGCCAAGGGGGGGTGTGGTTTAAGGCTAGGGGTGTGGCCTATCGCCATGGGGGCGTGGTTTGGTGCTGGGGACGTGGCCTGTCGGCTTGGGGCGAGGGGCTGTGGTTTGAAGCTGGGGGCGTGGCCTATCGCCATCGGGGCGTGGTTTGGAGCGGGGGGCGTGGCCTGTCGGCTTGGGGGCGTGGTTTACAGCAGTGGGACTCAAAAATAGCAGATCTACAAGCTCGTAGATCATAGCTCTACGAACTTGTAGATCTGATATCGGCTGGGGGTGGGCGTGGCCTATCACCCCGGGGGGTGGGGTCTGAAGCTGTGGGCGGGGCCTATTGGCTTGGGGGCGTGGTTTGAAGCTGGGGGCGTGGCTTATCGGCGTGGGGGCGTGTTTTACAGCAGTGGGACTCAAAAATAGCAGATCTACAAGCTCGTAGATCATAGCTCTACGAGCTTGTAGATCTGATATCGGCTGGGGGTGGGCGTGGCCTATCACCCCGGGGGGTGGGGTCTGAAGCTGTGGGCGGGGCCTATTGGCTTGGGGGCGAAAAAATAGCAGATCTACAAGCTCGTAGAGCATAGCTCTACGAGCTTGTAGATCTGCTATTTTTGAGTCCCACTGCTGTATACCACGACCCCAAGCCAACAAGCCACGCCCCCAGCTCCAAACCACATCCCCATGGCGATAGGCCACGCCCCCAGCTTCAAACCACACACCCCTCGCCGATAGAGGACAAGCACACGGCTTAAGACCCCAATCCAAGGGGAAAGGCCACGCCCCCAAGCCGACAGGCCCCGCCCCCCGCTCCAAACCACGCCCCCATGGCGATAGGCCACGCCCCCAGCTTCAAACCACAGCCCCCTCGCCGATAGAGGACAAGCACACAGCTTAAAACCCCAATCCAAGGGGAAAGGCCACGCCCCCGGCTTGAAACCACGCCCCCAAGCCAATAGGCCCCGCCCACAGCTTCAGACCCCACCCCCCGGGGTGATAGGCCACGCCCACCCCCAGCCGATATCAGATCTACAAGCTCGTAGAGCTATGATCTACGAGCTTGTAGATCTGCTATTACTGAGTCCCACTGCTGTAAACCACGCCCCCAAGCCGATAAGCCACGCCCCCAGCTTCAAACCACGCCTCCAAGCCGACAGGCCCCCGCCCACAGCTTCATACCCCACCCCCCGGGGTGATAGGCCACGCCCAACCCCAGCCGATATCAGATCTACAAGCTCGTAGAACTATGCTCTACGAGCTTGTAGATCTGCTATTTTTGAGTCCCACTGCTGTATACCACGCCCCCAAGCCAACAAGCCACGCCCCCAGCTCCAAACCACGCCCCCATGGCGATAGGCCACGCCCCCAGCTTCAAACCACACACCCCTCGCCGATAGAGGACAAGCACACGGCTTAAGACCCCAATCCAAGGGGAAAGGCCACGCCCCCGGCTGGAAACCACGCCCCCAAGCCAATAGGCCCCGCCCACAGCTTCAGACCCCACCCCCCGGGGTGATAGGCCACGCCCACCCCCAGCCGATATCAGATCTACAAGCTCGTAGAGCTATGATCTACGAGCTTGTAGATCCGCTATTTTTGAGTCCCACTGCTGTAAACCACGCCCCCAAGCCGACAGGCCACGCCCCCCGCTCCAAACCATGCCCCCATGGCGATAGGCCACGCCCCCAGCTTCAAACCACACACCCCTCGCCGATAGAGGACAAGCACACGGCTTAAGACCCCAATCCAACGGGAAAGGCCACGCCCCCAGCTTGAAACCACGCCCCCAAGCCAATAGGCCCCGCCCAGAGCTTCAGACCCCATCCCCCGGGGTGATAGGCCACGCCCCCACCCCCAGCCGATATCAGATCTACAAGCTCGTAGAGTCCCACTGCTGTAAACCACGCCCCCAAGCCGACAGGCCACGCCCCCCGCTCCAAACCACGCCCCGATGGCGATAGGCCACGCCCCCAGCTTCAAACCACAGCCCCTCGCCCCAAGCCGACAGGCCACGCCCCCAAGCTCCAAACCACGCCCCCATGTCGATAGGCTACGCCCCTAGCCTTAAACCACACCCCCTTGGCGATAGGCCACGCCCATAGCTCCAAACCACACCCCCTTGGTGATAGGCCAAGCCACAGCCCCAAACCACTTCCCCCTCACCAATAGGCCACACCCCCGGCTCGAAACCACACCCCCAAGGTGATAGGCCACGCCCACATAGTGGCTGGGGGAGGGGCCGGGTGTTAATTGTTCGATCCGATTGATCAATCGATTGGTAGAGAGTAACATATTATTATACCAGCCTGTAGGGGGAGGTAGAGAGTAACATATTATAATACCAGCCTGTAGGGGGAGGTAGAGAGTCACATATTATAATACCAACCTGTAGGGGGAGGTAGAGAGTAACATATTATAATACCAGCCTGTAGGGGGAGGTAGAGAGTAACATAGTATAATACCAGTCTCTAGGGGGAGGTAGAGAGTAACATATTATAATACCAGCCTCTAGGGGGAGGTAGAGAGTAACATATTATTATACCAGCCTGTAGGGGGAGGTAAAGAGTAACATAGTATAATACCAGTCTGTAGGGGGAGGTAGAGAGTAAGATATTATAATACCAGCCTGTAGAGGGAGGTAGAGAGTAACATATTATAATACCAGCCTGTAGGGGGAGGTAGAGAGTAACATATTATAATACCAGCCTGTAGGGGGAGGTAGAGAGTCACATATTATAATACCAACCTGTAGGGGGAGGTAGAGAGTAACATATTATAATACCAGCCTGTAGGGGGAGGTAGAGAGTCACATATTATAATACCAGCCTGTAGGGGGAGGTAGAGAGTCACATATTATAATACCAGCCTGTAGGGGGAGGTAGAGAGTCACATATTATAATACCAGCCTGTAGGGGGAGGTAGAGAGTAACATATTATAATACCAGCCTGTAGGGGGAGGTAGAGAGTCACATATTATAATACCAGCCTGTAGGGGAGGTAGAGAGTAACATATTATAATACCAGCCTGTAGGAGGAGGTAGAGAGTAACATATTATAATACCAGCCTGTAGGGGGAGGTAGAGAGTAACATATTATAATACCAGCCTGTAGGGGGAGGTAGAGAGTAACATATTATAATACCAGCCTGTAGGGGGAGGTAGAGAGTAACATATTATAATACCAGCCTGTAGGGGGAGGTAGAGAGTAACATATTATAATACCAGCCTGTAGAGGGAGGTAGAGAGTAACATATTATAATACCAGCCTGTAGGGGGAGGTAGAGAGTAACATATTATAATACCAGCCTGTAGGGGGAGGGTAGAGAGTAACATATTATAATACCAGCCTGTAGGGGGAGGTAGAGAGTAACATATTATAGTACCAGCCTGTAGGGGGAGGTAGAGAGTCACATATTATAATACCAGCCTGTAGGGGAGGTAGAGAGTAACCTATTATAATACCAGCCTGTAGGGGGAGGTAGAGAGTCACATATTATAATACCAGCCTGTAGGGGAAAATGTCACCAAAGTGCTTATCTCAGCCCAAAAATGCTATTTTGAGCCACGATTTTTTAAATAAAGTGGGTGTCAGTTTTGTCTGAAGGAAGGCATTGGGGCTCATGTATTTTGTGTTGGGCTCCTAAAACCCACTTTTAGAGACCTCACAAAGTCAGCAGCCACTTAGAATGTACTGGGAACAAGTTACAGGAAAATGTCACCAAAGTGCTTATCTCAGTCTAAAAATGCTATTTTGACCCAAGATTTTTTATAGAAAGTGGGTGTCAGTTTTGTCTGAAAGAAGGCATTAGGGCTCATGTATTTTGTGTTGGGCTCCTAAAACCCACTTTTAGAGACCTCACAAAGTCAGCAGCCACTTAGAATGTACTGGGAACAAGTTACAGGAAAATGTCACCAAAGTGCTTATCTCAGTCTAATAATGCTATTTTGACCCAAGATTTTTTTAAGAAAGTGGAAGTCAGTTTTGTCTGAAAGAAGGCATTAGGGCTCATGTATTTTGTGTTGGGCTCCTAAAACCCAATTTTACAGACCTCACAAAGTCAGCAGCCACTTAAAATGTACTGGGAACAAGTTACAGGAAAATGTCACCAAAGTGCTTATCTCAGCCCAAAAAGGCTATTTTGAACCACGATTTTTTAAAGAAAGTGGGTGTCAGTTCTGTCTGAAGGAAGGCATTAGGGCTCATGTATTTTGTGTTGGGCTCCTAAAACCCACTTTTAGAGACCTCACAAAGTCAGCAGCCACTTAGAATGTACTGGGAACAAGTTACAGGAAAATGTCACCAAAGTGCTTATCTCAGCCCAAAAATGCCATTTTGAGCCACAATTTTTTAAGGAAAGTGGGTGTCAGTTTTGTATGAAGGAAGGCATTGGGGCTCATGTATTTTGTGTTGGGCTCCTAAAACCCACTTTTAGAGACCTCACAAAGTCAGCAGCCACTTAGAATGTACTGGGAACAAGTTACAGGAAAATGTCACCAAAGTGCTTATCTCAGTCTAATAATGCTATTTTGACCCAAGATTTTTTTAAGAAAGTGGAAGTCAGTTTTGTCTGAAAGAAGGCATTAGGGCTCATGTATTTTGTGTTGGGCTCCTAAAACCCAATTTTACAGACCTCACAAAGTCAGCAGCCACTTAAAATGTACTGGGAACAAGTTACAGGAAAATGTCACCAAAGTGCTTATCTCAGCCCAAAAATGCTATTTTGAACCACGATTTTTTAAAGAAAGTGGGTGTCAGTTCTGTCTGAAGGAAGGCATTAGGGCTCATGTATTTTGTGTTGGGCTCCTAAAACCCACTTTTAGAGACCTCACAAAGTCAGCAGCCACTTAGAATGTACTGGGAACAAGTTACAGGAAAATGTCACCAAAGTGCTTATCTCAGCCCAAAAATGCCATTTTGAGCCACGATTTTTTAAGGAAAGTGGGTGTCAGTTTTGTATGAAGGAAGGCATTGGGGCTCATGTATTTTGTGTTGGGCTCCTAAAACCCACTTTTAGAGACCTCACAAAGTCAGCAGCCACTTAGAATGTACTGGGAACAAGTTACAGGAAAATGTCACCAAAGTGCTTATCTCAGTCTAATAATGCTATTTTGACCCAAGATTTTTTTAAGAAAGTGGAAGTCAGTTTTGTCTGAAAGAAGGCATTAGGGCTCATGTATTTTGTGTTGGGCTCCTAAAACCCAATTTTACAGACCTCACAAAGTCAGCAGCCACTTAAAATGTACTGGGAACAAGTTACAGGAAAATGTCACCAAAGTGCTTATCTCAGCCCAAAAATGCTATTTTGAACCACGATTTTTTAAAGAAAGTGGGTGTCAGTTCTGTCTGAAGGAAGGCATTAGGGCTCATGTATTTTGTGTTGGGCTCCTAAAACCCACTTTTAGAGACCTCACAAAGTCAGCAGCCACTTAGAATGTACTGGGAACAAGTTACAGGAAAATGTCACCAAAGTGCTTATCTCAGCCCAAAAATGCCATTTTGAGCCACGATTTTTTAAGGAAAGTGGGTGTCAGTTTTGTATGAAGGAAGGCATTGGGGCTCATGTATTTTGTGTTGGGCTCCTAAAACCCACTTTTAGAGACCTCACAAAGTCAGCAGCCACTTAGAATGTACTGGGAACAAGTTACAGGAAAATGTCAAAATAGCATTTTTAGGCTGAGATAAGCACTTTTGTGACACTTTCCTGTAACTTGTTCCCAGTACATTCTAAGTGGCTGCTGACTTTGTGAGGTCTCTAAAAGTGGGTTTTAGGAGCCCAACACAAAATACATGAGCCCTAATGCCTTCCTTCAGACAAAACTGACACCCACTTTCTTAAAAATACGTATTATAATATGTGACTCTCTACCTCCCCCTACAGGCTGGTATTATAATATGTTACTCTCTACCTCCCCCTACAGGCTGGTATTATAATATGTTACTCTCTACCTCCCCCTACAGGCTGGTATTATAATATTTGACTCTCTACCTCCCCCTACAGGCTGGTATTATAATATGTTACTCTCTACCTCCCCCTACAGGCTGGTATTATAATATGTTACTCTCTACCTCCCCCTACAGGCTGGTATTATAATATGTTACTCTCTACCTACCCCTACAGGCTGGTATTATAATATGTGACTCTCTACCTCCCCCTACAGGCTGGTATTATAATATGTTACTCTCTACCTCCCCCTACAGGCTGGTATTATAATATGTGACTCTCTACCTCCCCCTACAGGCTGGTATTATATTATTTGACTCTCTACCTCCCCCTACAGGCTGGTATTATAATAATTACTCTCTACCTCCCCCTACAGGCTGGTATTATAATATGTTACTCTCTACCTCCCTCTACAGGCTGGTATTATAATATGTTACTCTCTACCTCCCCCTACAGACTGGTATTATACTATATTACTCTCTACCTCCCCCTACAGGCTGGTATTATAATATGTTACTCTCTACCTCCCTCTACAGGCTGGTATTATAATATGTTACTCTCTACCTCCCCCTACAGACTGGTATTATACTATGTTACTCTCTACCTCCCCCTACAGGCTGGTATTATAATATGTTACTCTCTACCTCCCTCTACAGGCTGGTATTATAATATCTTACTCTCTACCTCCCCCTACAGACTGGTATTATACTATGTTACTCTCTACCTCCCCCTACAGGCTGGTATAATAATATGTTACTTTCTACCTCCCCCTAGAGGCTGGTATTATAATATGTTACTCTCTACCTCCCCCTAGAGACTGGTATTATACTATGTTACTCTCTACCTCCCCCTACAGGCTGGTATTATAATATGTTACTCTCTACCTCCCCCTACAGGTTGGTATTATAATATGTGACTCTCTACCTCCCCCTACAGGCTGGTATTATAATATGTTACTCTCTACCTCCCCCTACAGGCTGGTATTATAATATGTTACTCTCTACCGCCCTCTACAGGCTGGTATTATAATATGTTACTCTCTACCTCCCCCTACAGACTGGTATTATACTATGTTACTCTCTACCTCCCCCTTAAGGCTGGTATTATAATATGTTACTCTCTACCTCCCTCTACAGGCTGGTATTATAATATCTTACTCTCTACCTCCCCCTACAGACTGGTATTATACTATGTTACTCTCTACCTCCCCCTACAGGCTGGTATAATAATATGTTACTCTCTACCTCCCCCTAGAGGCTGGTATTATAATATGTTACTCTCTACCTCCCCCTACAGGCTGGTATTATACTATGTTACTCTCTACCTCCCCCTAAAGGCTGGTATTATAATATGTTACTCTCTACCTCCCCCTACAGGATGGTATAATAATATGTTAATCTCTACCAATCGATTGATCAATCGGTCGAACAATTAACCCCGGCCCCTCCCCCAGCCACTATTTGGGGGTGTGGTTTCGAGCCGGGGGTGTGGCCTATTGGTGAGGGGGGAGTGGTTTGGAGCTGTGGGCTTGGCCTATCACCAAGGGGGTGTGGTTTGGAGCTATGGGCGTGGCCTATCGCCAAGGGGGGGTGTGGTTTAAGGCTAGGGGTGTGGCCTATCGCCATGGGGGCGTGGTTTGGTGCTGGGGACGTGGCCTGTCGGCTTGGGGCGAGGGGCTGTGGTTTGAAGCTGGGGGCGTGGCCTATCGCCATCGGGGCGTGGTTTGGAGCGGGGGGCGTGGCCTGTCGGCTTGGGGGCGTGGTTTACAGCAGTGGGACTCAAAAATAGCAGATCTACAAGCTCGTAGATCATAGCTCTACGAACTTGTAGATCTGATATCGGCTGGGGGTGGGCGTGGCCTATCACCCCGGGGGGTGGGGTCTGAAGCTGTGGGCGGGGCCTATTGGCTTGGGGGCGTGGTTTGAAGCTGGGGGCGTGGCTTATCGGCGTGGGGGCGTGTTTTACAGCAGTGGGACTCAAAAATAGCAGATCTACAAGCTCGTAGATCATAGCTCTACGAGCTTGTAGATCTGATATCGGCTGGGGGTGGGCGTGGCCTATCACCCCGGGGGGTGGGGTCTGAAGCTGTGGGCGGGGCCTATTGGCTTGGGGGCGAAAAAATAGCAGATCTACAAGCTCGTAGAGCATAGCTCTACGAGCTTGTAGATCTGCTATTTTTGAGTCCCACTGCTGTATACCACGACCCCAAGCCAACAAGCCACGCCCCCAGCTCCAAACCACATCCCCATGGCGATAGGCCACGCCCCCAGCTTCAAACCACACACCCCTCGCCGATAGAGGACAAGCACACGGCTTAAGACCCCAATCCAAGGGGAAAGGCCACGCCCCCAAGCCGACAGGCCCCGCCCCCCGCTCCAAACCACGCCCCCATGGCGATAGGCCACGCCCCCAGCTTCAAACCACAGCCCCCTCGCCGATAGAGGACAAGCACACAGCTTAAAACCCCAATCCAAGGGGAAAGGCCACGCCCCCGGCTTGAAACCACGCCCCCAAGCCAATAGGCCCCGCCCACAGCTTCAGACCCCACCCCCCGGGGTGATAGGCCACGCCCACCCCCAGCCGATATCAGATCTACAAGCTCGTAGAGCTATGATCTACGAGCTTGTAGATCTGCTATTACTGAGTCCCACTGCTGTAAACCACGCCCCCAAGCCGATAAGCCACGCCCCCAGCTTCAAACCACGCCTCCAAGCCGACAGGCCCCCGCCCACAGCTTCATACCCCACCCCCCGGGGTGATAGGCCACGCCCAACCCCAGCCGATATCAGATCTACAAGCTCGTAGAACTAGGCTCTACGAGCTTGTAGATCTGCTATTTTTGAGTCCCACTGCTGTATACCACGCCCCCAAGCCAACAAGCCACGCCCCCAGCTCCAAACCACGCCCCCATGGCGATAGGCCACGCCCCCAGCTTCAAACCACACACCCCTCGCCGATAGAGGACAAGCACACGGCTTAAGACCCCAATCCAAGGGGAAAGGCCACGCCCCCGGCTGGAAACCACGCCCCCAAGCCAATAGGCCCCGCCCACAGCTTCAGACCCCACCCCCCGGGGTGATAGGCCACGCCCACCCCCAGCCGATATCAGATCTACAAGCTCGTAGAGCTATGATCTACGAGCTTGTAGATCCGCTATTTTTGAGTCCCACTGCTGTAAACCACGCCCTCAAGCCGACAGGCCACGCCCCCCCGCTCCAAACCATGCCCCCATGGCGATAGGCCACGCCCCCAGCTTCAAACCACACACCCCTCGCCGATAGAGGACAAGCACACGGCTTAAGACCCCAATCCAACGGGAAAGGCCACGCCCCCAGCTTGAAACCACGCCCCCAAGCCAATAGGCCCCGCCCAGAGCTTCAGACCCCATCCCCCGGGGTGATAGGCCACGCCCACCCCCAGCCGATATCAGATCTACAAGCTCGTAGAGTCCCACTGCTGTAAACCACGCCCCCAAGCCGACAGGCCACGCCCCCCGCTCCAAACCACGCCCCGATGGCGATAGGCCACGCCCCCAGCTTCAAACCACAGCCCCTCGCCCCAAGCCGACAGGCCACGCCCCAAGCTCCAAACCACGCCCCCATGTCGATAGGCTACGCCCCTAGCCTTAAACCACACCCCCTTGGCGATAGGCCACGCCCATAGCTCCAAACCACACCCCCTTGGTGATAGGCCAAGCCCACAGCCCCAAACCACTTCCCCCTCACCAATAGGCCACACCCCCGGCTCGAAACCACACCCCCAAGGTGATAGGCCACGCCCACATAGTGGCTGGGGGAGGGGCCGGGGTTAATTGTTCGAGACCGATTGATCAATCGATTGGTAGAGAGTAACATATTATTATACCAGCCTGTAGGGGGAGGTAGAGAGTAACATATTATAATACCAGCCTGTAGGGGGAGGTAGAGAGTCACATATTATAATACCAACCTGTAGGGGGAGGTAGAGAGTAACATATTATAATACCAGCCTGTAGGGGGAGGTAGAGAGTAACATAGTATAATACCAGTCTCTAGGGGGAGGTAGAGAGTAACATATTATAATACCAGCCTCTAGGGGGAGGTAGAGAGTAACATATTATTATACCAGCCTGTAGGGGGAGGTAAAGAGTAACATAGTATAATACCAGTCTGTAGGGGGAGGTAGAGAGTAAGATATTATAATACCAGCCTGTAGAGGGAGGTAGAGAGTAACATATTATAATACCAGCCTGTAGGGGGAGGTAGAGAGTAACATATTATAATACCAGCCTGTAGGGGGAGGTAGAGAGTCACATATTATAATACCAACCTGTAGGGGGAGGTAGAGAGTAACATATTATAATACCAGCCTGTAGGGGGAGGTAGAGAGTCACATATTATAATACCAGCCTGTAGGGGGAGGTAGAGAGTCACATATTATAATACCAGCCTGTAGGGGGAGGTAGAGAGTCACATATTATAATACCAGCCTGTAGGGGGAGGTAGAGAGTAACATATTATAATACCAGCCTGTAGGGGGAGGTAGAGAGTCACATATTATAATACCAGCCTGTAGGGGAGGTAGAGAGTAACATATTATAATACCAGCCTGTAGGAGGAGGTAGAGAGTAACATATTATAATACCAGCCTGTAGGGGGAGGTAGAGAGTAACATATTATAATACCAGCCTGTAGGGGGAGGTAGAGAGTAACATATTATAATACCAGCCTGTAGGGGGAGGTAGAGAGTAACATATTATAATACCAGCCTGTAGGGGGAGGTAGAGAGTAACATATTATAATACCAGCCTGTAGAGGGAGGTAGAGAGTAACATATTATAATACCAGCCTGTAGGGGGAGGTAGAGAGTAACATATTATAATACCAGCCTGTAGGGGGAGGTAGAGAGTAACATATTATAATACCAGCCTGTAGGGGGAGGTAGAGAGTAACATATTATAGTACCAGCCTGTAGGGGGAGGTAGAGAGTCACATATTATAATACCAGCCTGTAGGGGAGGTAGAGAGTAACCTATTATAATACCAGCCTGTAGGGGGAGGTAGAGAGTCACATATTATAATACCAGCCTGTAGGGGAAAATGTCACCAAAGTGCTTATCTCAGCCCAAAAATGCTATTTTGAGCCACGATTTTTTAAAGAAAGTGGGTGTCAGTTTTGTCTGAAGGAAGGCATTGGGGCTCATGTATTTTGTGTTGGGCTCCTAAAACCCACTTTTAGAGACCTCACAAAGTCAGCAGCCACTTAGAATGTACTGGGAACAAGTTACAGGAAAATGTCACCAAAGTGCTTATCTCAGTCTAAAAATGCTATTTTGACCCAAGATTTTTTATAGAAAGTGGGTGTCAGTTTTGTCTGAAAGAAGGCATTAGGGCTCATGTATTTTGTGTTGGGCTCCTAAAACCCACTTTTAGAGACCTCACAAAGTCAGCAGCCACTTAGAATGTACTGGGAACAAGTTACAGGAAAATGTCACCAAAGTGCTTATCTCAGTCTAATAATGCTATTTTGACCCAAGATTTTTTTAAGAAAGTGGAAGTCAGTTTTGTCTGAAAGAAGGCATTAGGGCTCATGTATTTTGTGTTGGGCTCCTAAAACCCAATTTTACAGACCTCACAAAGTCAGCAGCCACTTAAAATGTACTGGGAACAAGTTACAGGAAAATGTCACCAAAGTGCTTATCTCAGCCCAAAAAGGCTATTTTGAACCACGATTTTTTAAAGAAAGTGGGTGTCAGTTCTGTCTGAAGGAAGGCATTAGGGCTCATGTATTTTGTGTTGGGCTCCTAAAACCCACTTTTAGAGACCTCACAAAGTCAGCAGCCACTTAGAATGTACTGGGAACAAGTTACAGGAAAATGTCACCAAAGTGCTTATCTCAGCCCAAAAATGCCATTTTGAGCCACAATTTTTTAAGGAAAGTGGGTGTCAGTTTTGTATGAAGGAAGGCATTGGGGCTCATGTATTTTGTGTTGGGCTCCTAAAACCCACTTTTAGAGACCTCACAAAGTCAGCAGCCACTTAGAATGTACTGGGAACAAGTTACAGGAAAATGTCACCAAAGTGCTTATCTCAGTCTAATAATGCTATTTTGACCCAAGATTTTTTTAAGAAAGTGGAAGTCAGTTTTGTCTGAAAGAAGGCATTAGGGCTCATGTATTTTGTGTTGGGCTCCTAAAACCCAATTTTACAGACCTCACAAAGTCAGCAGCCACTTAAAATGTACTGGGAACAAGTTACAGGAAAATGTCACCAAAGTGCTTATCTCAGCCCAAAAATGCTATTTTGAACCACGATTTTTTAAAGAAAGTGGGTGTCAGTTCTGTCTGAAGGAAGGCATTAGGGCTCATGTATTTTGTGTTGGGCTCCTAAAACCCACTTTTAGAGACCTCACAAAGTCAGCAGCCACTTAGAATGTACTGGGAACAAGTTACAGGAAAATGTCACCAAAGTGCTTATCTCAGCCCAAAAATGCCATTTTGAGCCACGATTTTTTAAGGAAAGTGGGTGTCAGTTTTGTATGAAGGAAGGCATTGGGGCTCATGTATTTTGTGTTGGGCTCCTAAAACCCACTTTTAGAGACCTCACAAAGTCAGCAGCCACTTAGAATGTACTGGGAACAAGTTACAGGAAAATGTCACCAAAGTGCTTATCTCAGTCTAATAATGCTATTTTGACCCAAGATTTTTTTAAGAAAGTGGAAGTCAGTTTTGTCTGAAAGAAGGCATTAGGGCTCATGTATTTTGTGTTGGGCTCCTAAAACCCAATTTTACAGACCTCACAAAGTCAGCAGCCACTTAAAATGTACTGGGAACAAGTTACAGGAAAATGTCACCAAAGTGCTTATCTCAGCCCAAAAATGCTATTTTGAACCACGATTTTTTAAAGAAAGTGGGTGTCAGTTCTGTCTGAAGGAAGGCATTAGGGCTCATGTATTTTGTGTTGGGCTCCTAAAACCCACTTTTAGAGACCTCACAAAGTCAGCAGCCACTTAGAATGTACTGGGAACAAGTTACAGGAAAATGTCACCAAAGTGCTTATCTCAGCCCAAAAATGCCATTTTGAGCCACGATTTTTTAAGGAAAGTGGGTGTCAGTTTTGTATGAAGGAAGGCATTGGGGCTCATGTATTTTGTGTTGGGCTCCTAAAACCCACTTTTAGAGACCTCACAAAGTCAGCAGCCACTTAGAATGTACTGGGAACAAGTTACAGGAAAATGTCAAAATAGCATTTTTAGGCTGAGATAAGCACTTTTGTGACACTTTCCTGTAACTTGTTCCCAGTACATTCTAAGTGGCTGCTGACTTTGTGAGGTCTCTAAAAGTGGGTTTTAGGAGCCCAACACAAAATACATGAGCCCTAATGCCTTCCTTCAGACAAAACTGACACCCACTTTCTTAAAAATACGTATTATAATATGTGACTCTCTACCTCCCCCTACAGGCTGGTATTATAATATGTTACTCTCTACCTCCCCCTACAGGCTGGTATTATAATATGTTACTCTCTACCTCCCCCTACAGGCTGGTATTATAATATTTGACTCTCTACCTCCCCCTACAGGCTGGTATTATAATATGTTACTCTCTACCTCCCCCTACAGGCTGGTATTATAATATGTTACTCTCTACCTCCCCCTACAGGCTGGTATTATAATATGTTACTCTCTACCTACCCCTACAGGCTGGTATTATAATATGTGACTCTCTACCTCCCCCTACAGGCTGGTATTATAATATGTTACTCTCTACCTCCCCCTACAGGCTGGTATTATAATATGTGACTCTCTACCTCCCCCTACAGGCTGGTATTATAATATGTGACTCTCTACCTCCCCCTACAGGCTGGTATTATATTATTTGACTCTCTACCTCCCCCTACAGGCTGGTATTATAATAATTACTCTCTACCTCCCCCTACAGGCTGGTATTATAATATGTTACTCTCTACCTCCCTCTACAGGCTGGTATTATAATATGTTACTCTCTACCTCCCCCTACAGACTGGTATTATACTATATTACTCTCTACCTCCCCCTACAGGCTGGTATTATAATATGTTACTCTCTACCTCCCTCTACAGGCTGGTATTATAATATGTTACTCTCTACCTCCCCCTACAGACTGGTATTATACTATGTTACTCTCTACCTCCCCCTACAGGCTGGTATTATAATATGTTACTCTCTACCTCCCTCTACAGGCTGGTATTATAATATCTTACTCTCTACCTCCCCCTACAGACTGGTATTATACTATGTTACTCTCTACCTCCCCCTACAGGCTGGTATAATAATATGTTACTTTCTACCTCCCCCTAGAGGCTGGTATTATAATATGTTACTCTCTACCTCCCCCTAGAGACTGGTATTATACTATGTTACTCTCTACCTCCCCCTACAGGCTGGTATTATAATATGTTACTCTCTACCTCCCCCTACAGGTTGGTATTATAATATGTGACTCTCTACCTCCCCCTACAGGCTGGTATTATAATATGTTACTCTCTACCTCCCCCTACAGGCTGGTATTATAATATGTTACTCTCTACCTCCCTCTACAGGCTGGTATTATAATATGTTACTCTCTACCTCCCCCTACAGACTGGTATTATACTATGTTACTCTCTACCTCCCCCTTAAGGCTGGTATTATAATTTGTTACTCTCTACCTCCCTCTACAGGCTGGTATTATAATATCTTACTCTCTACCTCCCCCTACAGACTGGTATTATACTATGTTACTCTCTACCTCCCCCTACAGGCTGGTATAATAATATGTTACTCTCTACCTCCCCCTAGAGGCTGGTATTATAATATGTTACTCTCTACCTCCCCCTACAGGCTGGTATTATACTATGTTACTCTCTACCTCCCCCTAAAGGCTGGTATTATAATATGTTACTCTCTACCTCCCCCTACAGGATGGTATAATAATATGTTAATCTCTACCAATCGATTGATCAATCGGTTCGAACAATTAACCCCGGCCCCTCCCCCAGCCACTATTTGGGGGTGTGGTTTCGAGCCGGGGGTGTGGCCTATTGGTGAGGGGGGAGTGGTTTGGAGCTGTGGGCTTGGCCTATCACCAAGGGGGTGTGGTTTGGAGCTATGGGCGTGGCCTATCGCCAAGGGGGGGTGTGGTTTAAGGCTAGGGGTGTGGGCCTATCGCCATGGGGGCGTGGTTTGGTGCTGGGGACGTGGCCTGTCGGCTTGGGGCGAGGGGCTGTGGTTTGAAGCTGGGGGCGTGGCCTATCGCCATCGGGGCGTGGTTTGGAGCGGGGGGCGTGGCCTGTCGGCTTGGGGGCGTGGTTTACAGCAGTGGGACTCAAAAATAGCAGATCTACAAGCTCGTAGATCATAGCTCTACGAACTTGTAGATCTGATATCGGCTGGGGGTGGGCGTGGCCTATCACCCCGGGGGGTGGGGTCTGAAGCTGTGGGCGGGGCCTATTGGCTTGGGGGCGTGGTTTGAAGCTGGGGGCGTGGCTTATCGGCTTGGGGGCGTGGTTTACAGCAGTGGGACTCAGTAATAGCAGATCTACAAGCTCGTAGATCATAGCTCTACGAGCTTGTAGATCTGATATCGGCTGGGGGTGGGCGTGGCCTATCACCCCGGGGGGTGGGGTCTGAAGCTGTGGGCGGGGCCTATTGGCTTGGGGGCGTGGTTTCAAGCCGGGGGCGTGGCCTTTCCCCTTGGATTGGGGTTTTAAGCTGTGTGCTTGTCCTCTATCGGCGAGGGGGCTGTGGTTTGAAGCTGGGGGCGTGGCCTATCGCCATGGGGGCGTGGTTTGGAGCGGGGGGCGGGGCCTGTCGGCTTGGGGGCGTGGCCTTTCCCCTTGGATTGGGGTCTTAAGCCGTGTGCTTGTCCTCTATCGGCGAGGGGTGTGTGGTTTGGAGCTGGGGGCGTGGCTTGTTGGCTTGGGGTCGTGGTATACAGCAGTGGGACTCAAAAATAGCAGATCTACAAGCTCGTAGAGCTAAGCTCTACGAGCTTGTAGATCTGCTATTTTTTCGCCCCCAAGCCAATAGGCCCCGCCCACAGCTTCAGACCCCACCCCCCGGGGTGATAGGCCACGCCCACCCCCAGCCGATATCAGATCTACAAGCTCGTAGAGCTATGATCTACGAGCTTGTAGATCTGCTATTTTTGAGTCCCACTGCTGTAAAACACGCCCCCACGCCGATAAGCCACGCCCCCAGCTTCAAACCACGCCCCCAAGCCAATAGGCCCCGCCCACAGCTTCAGACCCCACCCCCCGGGGTGATAGGCCACGCCCACCCCCAGCCGATATCAGATCTACAAGTTCGTAGAGCTATGATCTACGAGCTTGTAGATCTGCTATTTTTGAGTCCCACTGCTGTAAACCACGCCCCCAAGCCGACAGGCCACGCCCCCCGCTCCAAACCACGCCCCGATGGCGATAGGCCACGCCCCCAGCTTCAAACCACAGCCCCTCGCCCCAAGCCGACAGGCCACGTCCCCAGCACCAAACCACGCCCCCATGGCGATAGGCCACACCCCTAGCCTTAAACCACACCCCCCCTTGGCGATAGGCCACGCCCATAGCTCCAAACCACACCCCCTTGGTGATAGGCCAAGCCCACAGCTCCAAACCACTCCCCCCTCACCAATAGGCCACACCCCCGGCTCGAAACCACACCCCCAAA
The DNA here is from genome assembly GCF_963280865.1 of Gymnoscopelus braueri. NCBI lineage: Eukaryota > Metazoa > Chordata > Actinopteri > Myctophiformes > Myctophidae > Gymnoscopelus > Gymnoscopelus braueri. Next base: position 149,946 of record NW_027660864.1, read on the forward strand.
TAGTGGCTGGGGGAGGGGCCGGGGTTAATTGTTCGACCGATTGATCAATCGATTGGTAGAGATTAACATATTATTATACCATCCTGTAGGGGGAGGTAGAGAGTAACATATTATAATACCAGCCTTTAGGGGGAGGTAGAGAGTAACATAGTATAATACCAGCCTGTAGGGGGAGGTAGAGAGTAACATATTATAATACCAGCCTCTAGGGGGAGGTAGAGAGTAACATATTATTATACCAGCCTGTAGGGGGAGGTAGAGAGTAACATAGTATAATACCAGTCTGTAGGGGGAGGTAGAGAGTAAGATATTATAATACCAGCCTGTAGAGGGAGGTAGAGAGTAACATATTATAATACCAGCCTTAAGGGGGAGGTAGAGAGTAACATAGTATAATACCAGTCTGTAGGGGGAGGTAGAGAGTAACATATTATAATACCAGCCTGTAGAGGGAGGTAGAGAGTAACATATTATAATACCAGCCTGTAGGGGGAGGTAGAGAGTAACATATTATAATACCAGCCTGTAGGGGGAGGTAGAGAGTCACATATTATAATACCAACCTGTAGGGGGAGGTAGAGAGTAACATATTATAATACCAGCCTGTAGGGGGAGGTAGAGAGTAACATAGTATAATACCAGTCTCTAGGGGGAGGTAGAGAGTAACATATTATAATACCAGCCTCTAGGGGGAGGTAGAAAGTAACATATTATTATACCAGCCTGTAGGGGGAGGTAGAGAGTAACATAGTATAATACCAGTCTGTAGGGGGAGGTAGAGAGTAACATATTATAATACCAGCCTGTAGAGGGAGGTAGAGAGTAACATATTATAATACCAGCCTGTAGGGGGAGGTAGAGAGTAATATAGTATAATACCAGTCTGTAGGGGGAGGTAGAGAGTAACATATTATAATACCAGCCTGTAGAGGGAGGTAGAGAGTAACATATTATAATACCAGCCTGTAGGGGGAGGTAGAGAGTAATTATTATAATACCAGCCTGTAGGGGGAGGTAGAGAGTCAAATAATATAATACCAGCCTGTAGGGGGAGGTAGAGAGTCACATATTATAATACCAGCCTGTAGGGGGAGGTAGAGAGTCACATATTATAATACCAGCCTGTAGGGGGAGGTAGAGAGTAACATATTATAATACCAGCCTGTAGGGGGAGGTAGAGAGTCACATATTATAATACCAGCCTGTAGGGGTAGGTAGAGAGTAACATATTATAATACCAGCCTGTAGGGGGAGGTAGAGAGTAACATATTATAATACCAGCCTGTAGGGGGAGGTAGAGAGTAACATATTATAATACCAGCCTGTAGGGGGAGGTAGAGAGTCAAATATTATAATACCAGCCTGTAGGGGGAGGTAGAGAGTAACATATTATAATACCAGCCTGTAGGGGGAGGTAGAGAGTAACATATTATAATACCAGCCTGTAGGGGGAGGTAGAGAGTCACATATTATAATACGTATTTTTAAGAAAGTGGGTGTCAGTTTTGTCTGAAGGAAGGCATTAGGGCTCATGTATTTTGTGTTGGGCTCCTAAAACCCACTTTTAGAGACCTCACAAAGTCAGCAGCCACTTAGAATGTACTGGGAACAAGTTACAGGAAAGTGTCACAAAAGTGCTTATCTCAGCCTAAAAATGCTATTTTGACATTTTCCTGTAACTTGTTCCCAGTACATTCTAAGTGGCTGCTGACTTTGTGAGGTCTCTAAAAGTGGGTTTTAGGAGCCCAACACAAAATACATGAGCCCCAATGCCTTCCTTCATACAAAACTGACACCCACTTTCCTTAAAAAATCGTGGCTCAAAATGGCATTTTTGGGCTGAGATAAGCACTTTGGTGACATTTTCCTGTAACTTGTTCCCAGTACATTCTAAGTGGCTGCTGACTTTGTGAGGTCTCTAAAAGTGGGTTTTAGGAGCCCAACACAAAATACATGAGCCCTAATGCCTTCCTTCAGACAGAACTGACACCCACTTTCTTTAAAAAATCGTGGTTCAAAATAGCATTTTTGGGCTGAGATAAGCACTTTGGTGACATTTTCCTGTAACTTGTTCCCAGTACATTTTAAGTGGCTGCTGACTTTGTGAGGTCTGTAAAATTGGGTTTTAGGAGCCCAACACAAAATACATGAGCCCTAATGCCTTCTTTCAGACAAAACTGACTTCCACTTTCTTAAAAAAATCTTGGGTCAAAATAGCATTATTAGACTGAGATAAGCACTTTGGTGACATTTTCCTGTAACTTGTTCCCAGTACATTCTAAGTGGCTGCTGACTTTGTGAGGTCTCTAAAAGTGGGTTTTAGGAGCCCAACACAAAATACATGAGCCCCAATGCCTTCCTTCATACAAAACTGACACCCACTTTCCTTAAAAAATCGTGGCTCAAAATGGCATTTTTGGGCTGAGATAAGCACTTTGGTGACATTTTCCTGTAACTTGTTCCCAGTACATTCTAAGTGGCTGCTGACTTTGTGAGGTCTCTAAAAGTGGGTTTTAGGAGCCCAACACAAAATACATGAGCCCTAATGCCTTCCTTCAGACAGAACTGACACCCACTTTCTTTAAAAAATCGTGGTTCAAAATAGCATTTTTGGGCTGAGATAAGCACTTTGGTGACATTTTCCTGTAACTTGTTCCCAGTACATTTTAAGTGGCTGCTGACTTTGTGAGGTCTGTAAAATTGGGTTTTAGGAGCCCAACACAAAATACATGAGCCCTAATGCCTTCTTTCAGACAAAACTGACTTCCACTTTCTTAAAAAAATCTTGGGTCAAAATAGCATTATTAGACTGAGATAAGCACTTTGGTGACATTTTCCTGTAACTTGTTCCCAGTACATTCTAAGTGGCTGCTGACTTTGTGAGGTCTCTAAAAGTGGGTTTTAGGAGCCCAACACAAAATACATGAGCCCCAATGCCTTCCTTCATACAAAACTGACACCCACTTTCCTTAAAAAATTGTGGCTCAAAATGGCATTTTTGGGCTGAGATAAGCACTTTGGTGACATTTTCCTGTAACTTGTTCCCAGTACATTCTAAGTGGCTGCTGACTTTGTGAGGTCTCTAAAAGTGGGTTTTAGGAGCCCAACACAAAATACATGAGCCCTAATGCCTTCCTTCAGACAGAACTGACACCCACTTTCTTTAAAAAATCGTGGTTCAAAATAGCCTTTTTGGGCTGAGATAAGCACTTTGGTGACATTTTCCTGTAACTTGTTCCCAGTACATTTTAAGTGGCTGCTGACTTTGTGAGGTCTGTAAAATTGGGTTTTAGGAGCCCAACACAAAATACATGAGCCCTAATGCCTTCTTTCAGACAAAACTGACTTCCACTTTCTTAAAAAAATCTTGGGTCAAAATAGCATTATTAGACTGAGATAAGCACTTTGGTGACATTTTCCTGTAACTTGTTCCCAGTACATTCTAAGTGGCTGCTGACTTTGTGAGGTCTCTAAAAGTGGGTTTTAGGAGCCCAACACAAAATACATGAGCCCTAATGCCTTCTTTCAGACAAAACTGACACCCACTTTCTATAAAAAATCTTGGGTCAAAATAGCATTTTTAGACTGAGATAAGCACTTTGGTGACATTTTCCTGTAACTTGTTCCCAGTACATTCTAAGTGGCTGCTGACTTTGTGAGGTCTCTAAAAGTGGGTTTTAGGAGCCCAACACAAAATACATGAGCCCCAATGCCTTCCTTCAGACAAAACTGACACCCACTTTCTTTAAAAAATCGTGGCTCAAAATAGCATTTTTGGGCTGAGATAAGCACTTTGGTGACATTTTCCCCTACAGGCTGGTATTATAATATGTGACTCTCTACCTCCCCCTACAGGCTGGTATTATAATAGGTTACTCTCTACCTCCCCTACAGGCTGGTATTATAATATGTGACTCTCTACCTCCCCCTACAGGCTGGTACTATAATATGTTACTCTCTACCTCCCCCTACAGGCTGGTATTATAATATGTTACTCTCTACCTCCCCCTACAGGCTGGTATTATAATATGTTACTCTCTACCTCCCCCTACAGGCTGGTATTATAATATGTTACTCTCTACCTCCCTCTACAGGCTGGTATTATAATATGTTACTCTCTACCTCCCCCTACAGGCTGGTATTATAATATGTTACTCTCTACCTCCCCCTACAGGCTGGTATTATAATATGTTACTCTCTACCTCCCCCTACAGGCTGGTATTATAATATGTTACTCTCTACCTCCCCCTACAGGCTGGTATTATAATATGTTACTCTCTACCTCCTCCTACAGGCTGGTATTATAATATGTTACTCTCTACCTCCCCTACAGGCTGGTATTATAATATGTGACTCTCTACCTCCCCCTACAGGCTGGTATTATAATATGTTACTCTCTACCTCCCCCTACAGGCTGGTATTATAATATGTGACTCTCTACCTCCCCCTACAGGCTGGTATTATAATATGTGACTCTCTACCTCCCCCTACAGGCTGGTATTATAATATGTGACTCTCTACCTCCCCCTACAGGCTGGTATTATAATATGTTACTCTCTACCTCCCCCTACAGGTTGGTATTATAATATGTGACTCTCTACCTCCCCCTACAGGCTGGTATTATAATATGTTACTCTCTACCTCCCCCTACAGGCTGGTATTATAATATGTTACTCTCTACCTCCCTCTACAGGCTGGTATTATAATATCTTACTCTCTACCTCCCCCTACAGACTGGTATTATACTATGTTACTCTTTACCTCCCCCTACAGGCTGGTATAATAATATGTTACTCTCTACCTCCCCCTAGAGGCTGGTATTATAATATGTTACTCTCTACCTCCCCCTAGAGACTGGTATTATACTATGTTACTCTCTACCTCCCCCTACAGGCTGGTATTATAATATGTTACTCTCTACCTCCCCCTACAGGTTGGTATTATAATATGTGACTCTCTACCTCCCCCTACAGGCTGGTATTATAATATGTTACTCTCTACCTCCCCCTACAGGCTGGTATAATAATATGTTACTCTCTACCAATCGATTGATCAATCGGTCGAACAATTAACCCCGGCCCCTCCCCCAGCCACTATGTGGGCGTGGCCTATCACCTTGGGGGTGTGGTTTCGAGCCGGGGGTGTGGCCTATTGGTGAGGGGGAAGTGGTTTGGGGCTGTGGGCTTGGCCTATCACCAAGGGGGTGTGGTTTGGAGCTATGGGCGTGGCCTATCGCCAAGGGGGTGTGGTTTAAGGCTAGGGGCGTAGCCTATCGACATGGGGGCGTGGTTTGGAGCTTGGGGCGTGGCCTGTCGGCTTGGGGCGAGGGGCTGTGGTTTGAAGCTGGGGGCGTGGCCTATCGCCATCGGGGCGTGGTTTGGAGCGGGGGGCGTGGCCTGTCGGCTTGGGGGCGTGGTTTACAGCAGTGGGACTCTACGAGCTTGTAGATCTGATATCGGCTGGGGGTGGGCGTGGCCTATCACCCCGGGGGATGGGGTCTGAAGCTCTGGGCGGGGCCTATTGGCTTGGGGGCGTGGTTTCAAGCTGGGGGCGTGGCCTTTCCCGTTGGATTGGGGTCTTAAGCCGTGTGCTTGTCCTCTATCGGCGAGGGGTGTGTGGTTTGAAGCTGGGGGCGTGGCCTATCGCCATGGGGGCATGGTTTGGAGCGGGGGGCGTGGCCTGTCGGCTTGGGGGCGTGGTTTACAGCAGTGGGACTCAAAAATAGCGGATCTACAAGCTCGTAGATCATAGCTCTACGAGCTTGTAGATCTGATATCGGCTGGGGGTGGGCGTGGCCTATCACCCCGGGGGGTGGGGTCTGAAGCTGTGGGCGGGGCCTATTGGCTTGGGGGCGTGGTTTCCAGCCGGGGGCGTGGCCTTTCCCCTTGGATTGGGGTCTTAAGCCGTGTGCTTGTCCTCTATCGGCGAGGGGTGTGTGGTTTGAAGCTGGGGGCGTGGCCTATCGCCATGGGGGCGTGGTTTGGAGCTGGGGGCGTGGCTTGTTGGCTTGGGGGCGTGGTATACAGCAGTGGGACTCAAAAATAGCAGATCTACAAGCTCGTAGAGCATAGTTCTACGAGCTTGTAGATCTGATATCGGCTGGGGTTGGGCGTGGCCTATCACCCCGGGGGGTGGGGTATGAAGCTGTGGGCGGGGGCCTGTCGGCTTGGAGGCGTGGTTTGAAGCTGGGGGCGTGGCTTATCGGCTTGGGGGCGTGGTTTACAGCAGTGGGACTCAGTAATAGCAGATCTACAAGCTCGTAGATCATAGCTCTACGAGCTTGTAGATCTGATATCGGCTGGGGGTGGGCGTGGCCTATCACCCCGGGGGGTGGGGTCTGAAGCTGTGGGCGGGGCCTATTGGCTTGGGGGCGTGGTTTCAAGCCGGGGGCGTGGCCTTTCCCCTTGGATTGGGGTTTTAAGCTGTGTGCTTGTCCTCTATCGGCGAGGGGGCTGTGGTTTGAAGCTGGGGGCGTGGCCTATCGCCATGGGGGCGTGGTTTGGAGCGGGGGGCGGGGCCTGTCGGCTTGGGGGCGTGGCCTTTCCCCTTGGATTGGGGTCTTAAGCCGTGTGCTTGTCCTCTATCGGCGAGGGGTGTGTGGTTTGAAGCTGGGGGCGTGGCCTATCGCCATGGGGATGTGGTTTGGAGCTGGGGGCGTGGCTTGTTGGCTTGGGGTCGTGGTATACAGCAGTGGGACTCAAAAATAGCAGATCTACAAGCTCGTAGAGCTATGCTCTACGAGCTTGTAGATCTGCTATTTTTTCGCCCCCAAGCCAATAGGCCCCGCCCACAGCTTCAGACCCCACCCCCCGGGGTGATAGGCCACGCCCACCCCCAGCCGATATCAGATCTACAAGCTCGTAGAGCTATGATCTACGAGCTTGTAGATCTGCTATTTTTGAGTCCCACTGCTGTAAAACACGCCCCCACGCCGATAAGCCACGCCCCCAGCTTCAAACCACGCCCCCAAGCCAATAGGCCCCGCCCACAGCTTCAGACCCCACCCCCCGGGGTGATAGGCCACGCCCACCCCCAGCCGATATCAGATCTACAAGTTCGTAGAGCTATGATCTACGAGCTTGTAGATCTGCTATTTTTGAGTCCCACTGCTGTAAACCACGCCCCCAAGCCGACAGGCCACGCCCCCCGCTCCAAACCACGCCCCGATGGCGATAGGCCACGCCCCCAGCTTCAAACCACAGCCCCTCGCCCCAAGCCGACAGGCCACGTCCCCAGCACCAAACCACGCCCCCATGGCGATAGGCCACACCCCTAGCCTTAAACCACACCCCCCCTTGGCGATAGGCCACGCCCATAGCTCCAAACCACACCCCCTTGGTGATAGGCCAAGCCCACAGCTCCAAACCACTCCCCCCTCACCAATAGGCCACACCCCCGGCTCGAAACCACACCCCCAAGGTGATATGCCACGCCCACATAGTGGCTGGGGGAGGGGCCGGGGTTAATTGTTCGACCGATTGATCAATCGATTGGTAGAGATTAACATATTATTATACCATCCTGTAGGGGGAGGTAGAGAGTAACATATTATAATACCAGCCTTTAGGGGGAGGTAGAGAGTAACATAGTATAATACCAGCCTGTAGGGGGAGGTAGAGAGTAACATATTATAATACCAGCATGTAGGGGGAGGTATAGAGTAACATATTATAATACCTGCCTGTAGGGGGAGGTAGAGAGTAACATATTATAATACCAGCCTGTAGGGGGAGGTAGAGAGTCACATATTATAATACCAGCCTGTAGGGGGAGGTAGAGAGTAACATATTATAATACCAGCCTGTAGAGGGAGGTAGAGAGTCACATATTATAATACCAGCCTGTAGGGGGAGGTAGAGAGTAACATATTATAATACCAGCCTGTAGGGGGAGGTAGAGAGTAACATAGTATAATACCAGTCTCTAGGGGGAGGTAAAGAGTAACATATTATAATACCAGCCTCTAGGGGGAGGTAGAGAGTAACATATATAATTATACCAGCCTGTAGGGGGAGTTAGAGAGTAACATAGTATAATACCAGTCTGTAGGGGGAGGTAGAGAGTAAGATATTATAATACCAGCCTGTAGAGGGAGGTAGAGAGTAACATATTATAATACCAGCCTGTAGGGGGAGGTAGAGAGTAACATAGTATAATACCAGTCTGTAGGGGGAGGTAGAGAGTAACATATTATAATACCAGCCTGTAGAGGGAGGTAGAGAGTAACATATTATAATACCAGCCTGTAGGGGGAGGTAGAGAGTAACATATTATAATACCAGCCTGTAGGGGGAGGTAGAGAGTCACATATTATAATACCAACCTGTAGGGGGAGGTAGAGAGTAACATATTATAATACCAGCCTGTAGGGGGAGGTAGAGAGTAACATAGTATAATACGAGTCTCTAGGGGGAGGTAGAGAGTAACATATTATAATACCAGCCTCTAGGGGGAGGTAGAGAGTAACATATTATACCAGCCTGTAGGGGGAGGTAGAGAGTAACATAGTATAATACCAGTCTGTAGGGGGAGGTAGAGAGTAAGATATTATAATACCAGCCTGTAGAGGGAGGTAGAGAGTAACATATTATAATACCAGCCTGTAGGGGGAGGTAGAGAGTAATATAGTATAATACCAGTCTGTAGGGGGAGGTAGAGAGTAACATATTATAATACCAGCCTGTAGAGGGAGGTAGAGAGTAACATATTATAATACCAGCCTGTAGGGGGAGGTAGAGAGTAATTATTATAATACCAGCCTGTAGGGGGAGGTAGAGAGTCACATATTATAATACCAGCCTGTAGGGGGAGGTAGAGAGTCACATATTATAATACCAGCCTGTAGGGGGAGGTAGAGAGTCACATATTATAATACCAGCCTGTAGGGGGAGGTAGAGAGTAACATATTATAATACCAGCCTGTAGGGGGAGGTAGAGAGTCACATATTATAATACCAGCCTGTAGGGGTAGGTAGAGAGTAACATATTATAATACCAGCCTGTAGGGGGAGGTAGAGAGTAACATATTATAATACCAGCCTGTAGGGGGAGGTAGAGAGTAACATATTATAATACCAGCCTGTAGGGGGAGGTAGAGAGTCAAATATTATAATACCAGCCTGTAGGGGGAGGTAGAGAGTAACATATTATAATACCAGCCTGTAGGGGGAGGTAGAGAGTAACATATTATAATACCAGCCTGTAGGGGGAGGTAGAGAGTCACATATTATAATACGTATTTTTAAGAAAGTGGGTGTCAGTTTTGTCTGAAGGAAGGCATTAGGGCTCATGTATTTTGTGTTGGGCTCCTAAAACCCACTTTTAGAGACCTCACAAAGTCAGCAGCCACTTAGAATGTACTGGGAACAAGTTACAGGAAAGTGTCACAAAAGTGCTTATCTCAGCCTAAAAATGCTATTTTGACATTTTCCTGTAACTTGTTCCCAGTACATTCTAAGTGGCTGCTGACTTTGTGAGGTCTCTAAAAGTGGGTTTTAGGAGCCCAACACAAAATACATGAGCCCCAATGCCTTCCTTCATACAAAACTGACACCCACTTTCCTTAAAAAATCGTGGCTCAAAATGGCATTTTTGGGCTGAGATAAGCACTTTGGTGACATTTTCCTGTAACTTGTTCCCAGTACATTCTAAGTGGCTGCTGACTTTTTGAGGTCTCTAAAAGTGGGTTTTAGGAGCCCAACACAAAATACATGAGCCCTAATGCCTTCCTTCAGACAGAACTGACACCCACTTTCTTTAAAAAATCGTGGTTCAAAATAGCATTTTTGGGCTGAGATAAGCACTTTGGTGACATTTTCCTGTAACTTGTTCCCAGTACATTTTAAGTGGCTGCTGACTTTGTGAGGTCTGTAAAATTGGGTTTTAGGAGCCCAACACAAAATACATGAGCCCTAATGCCTTCCTTCAGACAGAACTGACACCCACTTTCTTTAAAAAATCGTGGTTCAAAATAGCATTTTTGGGCTGAGATAAGCACTTTGGTGACATTTTCCTGTAACTTGTTCCCAGTACATTTTAAGTGGCTGCTGACTTTGTGAGGTCTGTAAAATTGGGTTTTAGGAGCCCAACACAAAATACATGAGCCCCAATGCCTTCCTTCATACAAAACTGACACCCACTTTCCTTAAAAAATCGTGGCTCAAAATGGCATTTTTGGGCTGAGATAAGCACTTTGGTGACATTTTCCTGTAACTTGTTCCCAGTACATTCTAAGTGGCTGCTGACTTTGTGAGGTCTCTAAAAGTGGGTTTTAGGAGCCCAACACAAAATACATGAGCCCTAATGCCTTCCTTCAGACAGAACTGACACCCACTTTCTTTAAAAAATCGTGGTTCAAAATAGCATTTTTGGGCTGAGATAAGCACTTTGGTGACATTTTCCTGTAACTTGTTCCCAGTACATTTTAAGTGGCTGCTGACTTTGTGAGGTCTGTAAAATTGGGTTTTAGGAGCCCAACACAAAATACATGAGCCCTAATGCCTTCTTTCAGACAAAACTGACTTCCACTTTCTTAAAAAAATCTTGGGTCAAAATAGCATTATTAGACTGAGATAAGCACTTTGGTGACATTTTCCTGTAACTTGTTCCCAGTACATTCTAAGTGGCTGCTGACTTTGTGAGGTCTCTAAAAGTGGGTTTTAGGAGCCCAACACAAAATACATGAGCCCTAATGCCTTCTTTCAGACAAAACTGACACCCACTTTCTTTAAAAAAATCTTGGGTCAAAATAGCATTTTTAGACTGAGATAAGCACTTTGGTGACATTTTTCTGTAACTTGTTCCCAGTACATTCTAAGTGGCTGCTGACTTTGTGAGGTCTCTAAAAGTGGGTTTTAGGAGCCCAACACAAAATACATGAGCCCCAATGCCTTCCTTCAGACAAAACTGACACCCACTTTCTTTAAAAAATCGTGGCTCAAAATAGCATTTTTGGGCTGAGATAAGCACTTTGGTGACATTTTCCCCTACAGGCTGGTATTATAATATGTGACTCTCTACCTCCCCCTACAGGCTGGTATTATAATAGGTTACTCTCTACCTCCCCTACAGGCTGGTATTATAATATGTGACTCTCTACCTCCCCCTACAGGCTGGTACTATAATATGTTACTCTCTACCTCCCCCTACAGGCTGGTATTATAATATGTTACTCTCTACCTCCCCCTACAGGCTGGTATTATAATATGTTACTCTCTACCTCCCCCTACAGGCTGGTATTATAATATGTTACTCTCTACCTCCCTCTACAGGCTGGTATTATAATATGTTACTCTCTACCTCCCCCTACAGGCTGGTATTATAATATGTTACTCTCTACCTCCCCCTACAGGCTGGTATTATAATATGTTACTCTCTACCTCCCCTACAGGCTGTTATTATAATATGTGACTCTCTACCTCCCCCTACAGGCTGGTATTATAATATGTTACTCTCTACCTCCCCCTACAGGCTGGTATTATAATATGTGACTCTCTACCTCCCCCTACAGGCTGGTACTATAATATGTTACTCTCTACCTCCCCCTACAGGCTGGTATTATAATATGTTACTCTCTACCTCCCCCTACAGGCTGGTATTATAATATGTTACTCTCTACCTCCCCCTACAGGCTGGTATTATAATATGTTACTCTCTACCTCCCCCTACAGGCTGGTATTATAATATGTTACTCTCTACCTCCCCCTACAGGCTGGTATTATAATATGTTACTCTCTACCTCCTCCTACAGGCTGGTATTATAATATGTTACTCTCTACCTCCCCTACAGGCTGGTATTATAATATGTGACTCTCTACCTCCCCCTACAGGCTGGTATTATAATATGTTACTCTCTACCTCCCCCTACAGGCTGGTATTATAATATGTGACTCTCTACCTCCCCCTACAGGCTGGTATTATAATATGTGACTCTCTACCTCCCCCTACAGGCTGGTATTATAATATGTTACTCTCTACCTCCCCCTACAGGTTGGTATTATAATATGTGACTCTCTACCTCCCCCTACAGGCTGGTATTATAATATGTTACTCTCTACCTCCCCCTACAGGCTGGTATTATAATATGTTACTCTCTACCTCCCTCACAGGCTGGTATTATAATATGTTACTCTCTACCTCCCTCTACAGGCTGGTATTATAATATCTTACTCTCTACCTCCCCCTACAGACTGGTATTATACTATGTTACTCTTTACCTCCCCCTACAGGCTGGTATAATAATATGTTACTCTCTACCTCCCCCTAGAGGCTGGTATTATAATATGTTACTCTCTACCTCCCCCTAGAGACTGGTATTATACTATGTTACTCTCTACCTCCCCCTACAGGCTGGTATTATAATATGTTACTCTCTAACTCCCCCTACAGGTTGGTATTATAATATGTGACTCTCTACCTCCCCCTACAGGCTGGTATTATAATATGTTACTCTCTACCTCCCCCTACAGGCTGGTATAATAATATGTTACTCTCTACCAATCGATTGATCAATCGGTCGAACAATTAACCCCGGCCCCTCCCCCAGCCACTATGTGGGCGTGGCCTATCACCTTGGGGGTGTGGTTTCGAGCCGGGGGTGTGGCCTATTGGTGAGGGGGAAGTGGTTTGGGGCTGTGGGCTTGGCCTATCACCAAGGGGGTGTGGTTTGGAGCTATGGGCGTGGCCTATCGCCAAGGGGGTGTGGTTTAAGGCTAGGGGCGTAGCCTATCGACATGGTGGCGTGGTTTGGAGCTTGGGGCGTGGCCTGTCGGCTTGGGGCGAGGGGCTGTGGTTTGAAGCTGGGGGCGTGGCCTATCGCCATCGGGGCGTGGTTTGGAGCGGGGGGCGTGGCCTGTCGGCTTGGGGGCGTGGTTTACAGCAGTGGGACTCAAAAATAGCAGATCTACAAGCTCGTAGATCATAGCTCTACGAGCTTGTAGATCTGATATCGGCTGGGGTTGGGCGTGGCCTATCACCCCGGGGGGTGGGGTCTGAAGCTGGGGGCGTGGCTTATCGGCTTGGGGGCGTGGTTTACAGCAGTGGGACTCAAAAATAGCGGATCTACAAGCTCGTAGATCATAGCTCTACGAGCTTGTAGATCTGATATCGGCTGGGGGTGGGCGTGGCCTATCACCCCGGGGGATGGGGTCTGAAGCTCTGGGCGGGGCCTATTGGCTTGGGGGCGTGGTTTCAAGCTGGGGGCGTGGCCTTTCCCGTTGGATTGGGGTCTTAAGCCGTGTGCTTGTCCTCTATCGGCGAGGGGTGTGTGGTTTGAAGCTGGGGGCGTGGCCTATCGCCATGGGGGCATGGTTTGGAGCGGGGGGCGTGGCCTGTCGGCTTGGGGGCGTGGTTTACAGCAGTGGGACTCAAAAATAGCGGATCTACAAGCTCGTAGATCATAGCTCTACGAGCTTGTAGATCTGATATCGGCTGGGGGTGGGCGTGGCCTATCACCCCGGGGGGTGGGGTCTGAAGCTGTGGGCGGGGCCTATTGGCTTGGGGGCGTGGTTTCCAGCCGGGGGCGTGGCCTTTCCCCTTGGATTGGGGTCTTAAGCCGTGTGCTTGTCCTCTATCGGCGAGGGGTGTGTGGTTTGAAGCTGGGGGCGTGGCCTATCGCCATGGGGGCGTGGTTTGGAGCTGGGGGCGTGGCTTGTTGGCTTGGGGGCGTGGTATACAGCAGTGGGACTCAAAAATAGCAGATCTACAAGCTCGTAGAGCATAGTTCTACGAGCTTGTAGATCTGATATCGGCTGGGGTTGGGCGTGGCCTATCACCCCGGGGGGTGGGGTATGAAGCTGTGGGCGGGGGCCTGTCGGCTTGGAGGCGTGGTTTGAAGCTGGGGGCGTGGCTTATCGGCTTGGGGGCGTGGTTTACAGCAGTGGGACTCAGTAATAGCAGATCTACAAGCTCGTAGATCATAGCTCTACGAGCTTGTAGATCTGATATCGGCTGGGGGTGGGCGTGGCCTATCACCCCGGGGGGTGGGGTCTGAAGCTGTGGGCGGGGCCTATTGGCTTGGGGGCGTGGTTTCAAGCCGGGGGCGTGGCCTTTCCCCTTGGATTGGGGTTTTAAGCTGTGTGCTTGTCCTCTATCGGCGAGGGGGCTGTGGTTTGAAGCTGGGGGCGTGGCCTATCGCCATGGGGGCGTGGTTTGGAGCGGGGGGCGGGGCCTGTCGGCTTGGGGGCGTGGCCTTTCCCCTTGGATTGGGGTCTTAAGCCGTGTGCTTGTCCTCTATCGGCGAGGGGTGTGTGGTTTGAAGCTGGGGGCGTGGCCTATCGCCATGGGGATGTGGTTTGGAGCTGGGGGCGTGGCTTGTTGGCTTGGGGTCGTGGTATACAGCAGTGGGACTCAAAAATAGCAGATCTACAAGCTCGTAGAGCTATGCTCTACGAGCTTGTAGATCTGCTATTTTTTCGCCCCCAAGCCAATAGGCCCCGCCCACAGCTTCAGACCCCACCCCCCGGGGTGATAGGCCACGCCCACCCCCAGCCGATATCAGATCTACAAGCTCGTAGAGCTATGATCCACGAGCTTGTAGATCTGCTATTTTTGAGTCCCACTGCTGTAAAACACGCCCCCACGCCGATAAGCCACGCCCCCAGCTTCAAACCACGCCCCCAAGCCAATAGGCCCCGCCCACAGCTTCAGACCCCACCCCCCGGGGTGATAGGCCACGCCCACCCCCAGCCGATATCAGATCTACAAGTTCGTAGAGCTATGATCTACGAGCTTGTAGATCTGCTATTTTTGAGTCCCACTGCTGTAAACCACGCCCCCAAGCCGACAGGCCACGCCCCCCGCTCCAAACCACGCCCCGATGGCGATAGGCCACGCCCCCAGCTTCAAACCACAGCCCCTCGCCCCAAGCCGACAGGCCACGTCCCCAGCACCAAACCACGCCCCCATGGCGATAGGCCACACCCCTAGCCTTAAACCACACCCCCCCTTGGCGATAGGCCACGCCCATAGCTCCAAACCACACCCCCTTGGTGATAGGCCAAGCCCACAGCTCCAAACCACTCCCCCCTCACCAATAGGCCACACCCCCGGCTCGAAACCACACCCCCAAGGTGATATGCCACGCCCACATAGTGGCTGGGGGAGGGGCCGGGGTTAATTGTTCGACCGATTGATCAATCGATTGGTAGAGATTAACATATTATTATACCATCCTGTAGGGGGAGGTAGAGAGTAAAATATTATAATACCAGCCTTTAGGGGGAGGTAGAGAGTAACATAGTATAAAACCAGCCTGTAGGGGGAGGTAGAGAGTAACATATTATAATACCAGCATGTAGGGGGAGGTATAGAGTAACATATTATAATACCTGCCTGTAGGGGGAGGTAGAGAGTAACATATTATAATACCAGCCTGTAGGGGGAGGTAGAGAGTCACATATTATAATACCAGCCTGTAGGGGGAGGTAGAGAGTAACATATTATAATACCAGCCTGTAGAGGGAGGTAGAGAGTCACATATTATAATACCAGCCTGTAGGGGGAGGTAGAGAGTAACATATTATAATACCAGCCTGTAGGGGGAGGTAGAGAGTAACATAGTATAATACCAGTCTCTAGGGGGAGGTAAAGAGTAACATATTATAATACCAGCCTCTAGGGGGAGGTAGAGAGTAACATATATAATTATACCAGCCTGTAGGGGGAGTTAGAGAGTAACATAGTATAATACCAGTCTGTAGGGGGAGGTAGAGAGTAAGATATTATAATACCAGCCTGTAGAGGGAGGTAGAGAGTAACATATTATAATACCAGCCTGTAGGGGGAGGTAGAGAGTAACATAGTATAATACCAGTCTGTAGGGGGAGGTAGAGAGTAACATATTATAATACCAGCCTGTAGGGGGAGGTAGAGAGTAACATATTATAATACCAGCCTGTAGGGGGAGGTAGAGAGTCACATATTATAATACCAACCTGTAGGGGGAGGTAGAGAGTAACATATTATAATACCAGCCTGTAGGGGGAGGTAGAGAGTAACATAGTATAATACGAGTCTCTAGGGGGAGGTAGAGAGTAACATATTATAATACCAGCCTCTAGGGGGAGGTAGAGAGTAACATATTATACCAGCCTGTAGGGGGAGGTAGAGAGTAACATAGTATAATACCAGTCTGTAGGGGGAGGTAGAGAGTAAGATATTATAATACCAGCCTGTAGAGGGAGGTAGAGAGTAACATATTATAATACCAGCCTGTAGGGGGAGGTAGAGAGTAATATAGTATAATACCAGTCTGTAGGGGGAGGTAGAGAGTAACATATTATAATACCAGCCTGTAGAGGGAGGTAGAGAGTAACATATTATAATACCAGCCTGTAGGGGGAGGTAGAGAGTAATTATTATAATACCAGCCTGTAGGGGGAGGTAGAGAGTCACATATTATAATACCAGCCTGTAGGGGGAGGTAGAGAGTCACATATTATAATACCAGCCTGTAGGGGGAGGTAGAGAGTCACATATTATAATACCAGCCTGTAGGGGGAGGTAGAGAGTAACATATTATAATACCAGCCTGTAGGGGGAGGTAGAGAGTCACATATTATAATACCAGCCTGTAGGGGTAGGTAGAGAGTAACATATTATAATACCAGCCTGTAGGGGGAGGTAGAGAGTAACATATTATAATACCAGCCTGTAGGGGGAGGTAGAGAGTAACATATTATAATACCAGCCTGTAGGGGGAGGTAGAGAGTCAAATATTATAATACCAGCCTGTAGGGGGAGGTAGAGAGTAACATATTATAATACCAGCCTGTAGGGGGAGGTAGAGAGTAACATATTATAATACCAGCCTGTAGGGGGAGGTAGAGAGTCACATATTATAATACGTATTTTTAAGAAAGTGGGTGTCAGTTTTGTCTGAAGGAAGGCATTAGGGCTCATGTATTTTGTGTTGGGCTCCTAAAACCCACTTTTAGAGACCTCACAAAGTCAGCAGCCACTTAGAATGTACTGGGAACAAGTTACAGGAAAGTGTCACAAAAGTGCTTATCTCAGCCTAAAAATGCTATTTTGACATTTTCCTGTAACTTGTTCCCAGTACATTCTAAGTGGCTGCTGACTTTGTGAGGTCTCTAAAAGTGGGTTTTAGGAGCCCAACACAAAATACATGAGCCCCAATGCCTTCCTTCATACAAAACTGACACCCACTTTCCTTAAAAAATCGTGGCTCAAAATGGCATTTTTGGGCTGAGATAAGCACTTTGGTGACATTTTCCTGTAACTTGTTCCCAGTACATTCTAAGTGGCTGCTGACTTTTTGAGGTCTCTAAAAGTGGGTTTTAGGAGCCCAACACAAAATACATGAGCCCTAATGCCTTCCTTCAGACAGAACTGACACCCACTTTCTTTAAAAAATCGTGGTTCAAAATAGCATTTTTGGGCTGAGATAAGCACTTTGGTGACATTTTCCTGTAACTTGTTCCCAGTACATTTTAAGTGGCTGCTGACTTTGTGAGGTCTGTAAAATTGGGTTTTAGGAGCCCAACACAAAATACATGAGCCCTAATGCCTTCCTTCAGACAGAACTGACACCCACTTTCTTTAAAAAATCGTGGTTCAAAATAGCATTTTTGGGCTGAGATAAGCACTTTGGTGACATTTTCCTGTAACTTGTTCCCAGTACATTTTAAGTGGCTGCTGACTTTGTGAGGTCTGTAAAATTGGGTTTTAGGAGCCCAACACAAAATACATGAGCCCCAATGCCTTCCTTCATACAAAACTGACACCCACTTTCCTTAAAAAATCGTGGCTCAAAATGGCATTTTTGGGCTGAGATAAGCACTTTGGTGACATTTTCCTGTAACTTGTTCCCAGTACATTCTAAGTGGCTGCTGACTTTGTGAGGTCTCTAAAAGTGGGTTTTAGGAGCCCAACACAAAATACATGAGCCCCAATGCCTTCCTTCAGACAAAACTGACACCCACTTTCTTTAAAAAATCGTGGCTCAAAATAGCATTTTTGGGCTGAGATAAGCACTTTGGTGACATTTTCCCCTACAGGCTGGTATTATAATATGTGACTCTCTACCTCCCCCTACAGGCTGGTATTATAATAGGTTACTCTCTACCTCCCCTACAGGCTGGTATTATAATATGTGACTCTCTACCTCCCCCTACAGGCTGGTACTATAATATGTTACTCTCTACCTCCCCCTACAGGCTGGTATTATAATATGTTACTCTCTACCTCCCCCTACAGGCTGGTATTATAATATGTTACTCTCTACCTCCCCCTACAGGCTGGTATTATAATATGTTACTCTCTACCTCCCTCTACAGGCTGGTATTATAATATGTTACTCTCTACCTCCCCCTACAGGCTGGTATTATAATATGTTACTCTCTACCTCCCCCTACAGGCTGGTATTATAATATGTTACTCTCTACCTCCCCTACAGGCTGTTATTATAATATGTGACTCTCTACCTCCCCCTACAGGCTGGTATTATAATATGTTACTCTCTACCTCCCCCTACAGGCTGGTATTATAATATGTGACTCTCTACCTCCCCCTACAGGCTGGTACTATAATATGTTACTCTCTACCTCCCCCTACAGGCTGGTATTATAATATGTTACTCTCTACCTCCCCCTACAGGCTGGTATTATAATATGTTACTCTCTACCTCCCCCTACAGGCTGGTATTATAATATGTTACTCTCTACCTCCCCCTACAGGCTGGTATTATAATATGTTACTCTCTACCTCCCCCTACAGGCTGGTATTATAATATGTTACTCTCTACCTCCTCCTACAGGCTGGTATTATAATATGTTACTCTCTACCTCCCCTACAGGCTGGTATTATAATATGTGACTCTCTACCTCCCCCTACAGGCTGGTATTATAATATGTTACTCTCTACCTCCCCCTACAGGCTGGTATTATAATATGTGACTCTCTACCTCCCCCTACAGGCTGGTATTATAATATGTGACTCTCTACCTCCCCCTACAGGCTGGTATTATAATATGTGACTCTCTACCTCCCCCTACAGGCTGGTATTATAATATGTTACTCTCTACCTCCCCCTACAGGTTGGTATTATAATATGTGACTCTCTACCTCCCCCTACAGGCTGGTATTATAATATGTTACTCTCTACCTCCCCCTACAGGCTGGTATTATAATATGTTACTCTCTACCTCCCTCTACAGGCTGGTATTATAATATCTTACTCTCTACCTCCCCCTACAGACTGGTATTATACTATGTTACTCTTTACCTCCCCCTACAGGCTGGTATAATAATATGTTACTCTCTACCTCCCCCTAGAGGCTGGTATTATAATATGTTACTCTCTACCTCCCCCTAGAGACTGGTATTATACTATGTTACTCTCTACCTCCCCCTACAGGCTGGTATTATAATATGTTACTCTCTACCTCCCCCTACAGGTTGGTATTATAATATGTGACTCTCTACCTCCCCCTACAGGCTGGTATTATAATATGTTACTCTCTACCTCCCCCTACAGGCTGGTATAATAATATGTTACTCTCTACCAATCGATTGATCAATCGGTCGAACAATTAACCCCGGCCCCTCCCCCAGCCACTATGTGGGCGTGGCCTATCACCTTGGGGGTGTGGTTTCGAGCCGGGGGTGTGGCCTATTGGTGAGGGGGAAGTGGTTTGGGGCTGTGGGCTTGGCCTATCACCAAGGGGGTGTGGTTTGGAGCTATGGGCGTGGCCTATCGCCAAGGGGGTGTGGTTTAAGGCTAGGGGCGTAGCCTATCGACATGGTGGCGTGGTTTGGAGCTTGGGGCGTGGCCTGTCGGCTTGGGGCGAGGGGCTGTGGTTTGAAGCTGGGGGCGTGGCCTATCGCCATCGGGGCGTGGTTTGGAGCGGGGGGCGTGGCCTGTCGGCTTGGGGGCGTGGTTTACAGCAGTGGGACTCAAAAATAGCAGATCTACAAGCTCGTAGATCATAGCTCTACGAGCTTGTAGATCTGATATCGGCTGGGGTTGGGCGTGGCCTATCACCCCGGGGGGTGGGGTCTGAAGCTGGGGGCGTGGCTTATCGGCTTGGGGGCGTGGTTTACAGCAGTGGGACTCAAAAATAGCGGATCTACAAGCTCGTAGATCATAGCTCTACGAGCTTGTAGATCTGATATCGGCTGGGGGTGGGCGTGGCCTATCACCCCGGGGGATGGGGTCTGAAGCTCTGGGCGGGGCCTATTGGCTTGGGGGCGTGGTTTCAAGCTGGGGGCGTGGCCTTTCCCGTTGGATTGGGGTCTTAAGCCGTGTGCTTGTCCTCTATCGGCGAGGGGTGTGTGGTTTGAAGCTGGGGGCGTGGCCTATCGCCATGGGGGCATGGTTTGGAGCGGGGGGCGTGGCCTGTCGGCTTGGGGGCGTGGTTTACAGCAGTGGGACTCAAAAATAGCGGATCTACAAGCTCGTAGATCATAGCTCTACGAGCTTGTAGATCTGATATCGGCTGGGGGTGGGCGTGGCCTATCACCCCGGGGGGTGGGGTCTGAAGCTGTGGGCGGGGCCTATTGGCTTGGGGGCGTGGTTTCCAGCCGGGGGCGTGGCCTTTCCCCTTGGATTGGGGTCTTAAGCCGTGTGCTTGTCCTCTATCGGCGAGGGGTGTGTGGTTTGAAGCTGGGGGCGTGGCCTATCGCCATGGGGGCGTGGTTTGGAGCTGGGGGCGTGGCTTGTTGGCTTGGGGGCGTGGTATACAGCAGTGGGACTCAAAAATAGCAGATCTACAAGCTCGTAGAGCATAGTTCTACGAGCTTGTAGATCTGATATCGGCTGGGGTTGGGCGTGGCCTATCACCCCGGGGGGTGGGGTATGAAGCTGTGGGCGGGGGCCTGTCGGCTTGGAGGCGTGGTTTGAAGCTGGGGATGTGGCTTATCGGCTTGGGGGCGTGGTTTACAGCAGTGGGACTCAGTAATAGCAGATCTACAAGCTCGTAGATCATAGCTCTACGAGCTTGTAGATCTGATATCGGCTGGGGGTGGGCGTGGCCTATCACCCCGGGGGGTGGGGTCTGAAGCTGTGGGCGGGGCCTATTGGCTTGGGGGCGTGGTTTCAAGCCGGGGGCGTGGCCTTTCCCCTTGGATTGGGGTTTTAAGCTGTGTGCTTGTCCTCTATCGGCGAGGGGGCTGTGGTTTGAAGCTGGGGGCGTGGCCTATCGCCATGGGGGCGTGGTTTGGAGCGGGGGGCGGGGCCTGTCGGCTTGGGGGCGTGGCCTTTCCCCTTGGATTGGGGTCTTAAGCCGTGTGCTTGTCCTCTATCGGCGAGGGGTGTGTGGTTTGAAGCTGGGGGCGTGGCCTATCGCCATGGGGATGTGGTTTGGAGCTGGGGGCGTGGCTTGTTGGCTTGGGGTCGTGGTATACAGCAGTGGGACTCAAAAATAGCAGATCTACAAGCTCGTAGAGCTATGCTCTACGAGCTTGTAGATCTGCTATTTTTTCGCCCCCAAGCCAATAGGCCCCGCCCACAGCTTCAGACCCCACCCCCCGGGGTGATAGGCCACGCCCACCCCCAGCCGATATCAGATCTACAAGCTCGTAGAGCTATGATCCACGAGCTTGTAGATCTGCTATTTTTGAGTCCCACTGCTGTAAAACACGCCCCCACGCCGATAAGCCACGCCCCCAGCTTCAAACCACGCCCCCAAGCCAATAGGCCCCGCCCACAGCTTCAGACCCCACCCCCCGGGGTGATAGGCCACGCCCACCCCCAGCCGATATCAGATCTACAAGTTCGTAGAGCTATGATCTACGAGCTTGTAGATCTGCTATTTTTGAGTCCCACTGCTGTAAACCACGCCCCCAAGCCGACAGGCCACGCCCCCCGCTCCAAACCACGCCCCGATGGCGATAGGCCACGCCCCCAGCTTCAAACCACAGCCCCTCGCCCCAAGCCGACAGGCCACGTCCCCAGCACCAAACCACGCCCCCATGGCGATAGGCCACACCCCTAGCCTTAAACCACACCCCCCCTTGGCGATAGGCCACGCCCATAGCTCCAAACCACACCCCCTTGGTGATAGGCCAAGCCCACAGCTCCAAACCACTCCCCCCTCACCAATAGGCCACACCCCCGGCTCGAAACCACACCCCCAAGGTGATATGCCACGCCCACATAGTGGCTGGGGGAGGGGCCGGGGTTAATTGTTCGACCGATTGATCAATCGATTGGTAGAGATTAACATATTATTATACCATCCTGTAGGGGGAGGTAGAGAGTAAAATATTATAATACCAGCCTTTAGGGGGAGGTAGAGAGTAACATAGTATAATACCAGCCTGTAGGGGGAGGTAGAGAGTAACATATTATAATACCAGCATGTAGGGGGAGGTATAGAGTAACATATTATAATACCTGCCTGTAGGGGGAGGTAGAGAGTAACATATTATAATACCAGCCTGTAGGGGGAGGTAGAGAGTCACATATTATAATACCAGCCTGTAGGGGGAGGTAGAGAGTAACATATTATAATACCAGCCTGTAGAGGGAGGTAGAGAGTCACATATTATAATACCAGCCTGTAGGGGGAGGTAGAGAGTAACATATTATAATACCAGCCTGTAGGGGGAGGTAGAGAGTAACATAGTATAATACCAGTCTCTAGGGGGAGGTAAAGAGTAACATATTATAATACCAGCCTCTAGGGGGAGGTAGAGAGTAACATATATAATTATACCAGCCTGTAGGGGGAGTTAGAGAGTAACATAGTATAATACCAGTCTGTAGGGGGAGGTAGAGAGTAAGATATTATAATACCAGCCTGTAGAGGGAGGTAGAGAGTAACATATTATAATACCAGCCTGTAGGGGGAGGTAGAGAGTAACATAGTATAATACCAGTCTGTAGGGGGAGGTAGAGAGTAACATATTATAATACCAGCCTGTAGAGGGAGGTAGAGAGTAACATATTATAATACCAGCCTGTAGGGGGAGGTAGAGAGTAACATATTATAATACCAGCCTGTAGGGGGAGGTAGAGAGTCACATATTATAATACCAACCTGTAGGGGGAGGTAGAGAGTAACATATTATAATACCAGCCTGTAGGGGGAGGTAGAGAGTAACATAGTATAATACGAGTCTCTAGGGGGAGGTAGAGAGTAACATATTATAATACCAGCCTCTAGGGGGAGGTAGAGAGTAACATATTATACCAGCCTGTAGGGGGAGGTAGAGAGTAACATAGTATAATACCAGTCTGTAGGGGGAGGTAGAGAGTAAGATATTATAATACCAGCCTGTAGAGGGAGGTAGAGAGTAACATATTATAATACCAGCCTGTAGGGGGAGGTAGAGAGTAATATAGTATAATACCAGTCTGTAGGGGGAGGTAGAGAGTAACATATTATAATACCAGCCTGTAGAGGGAGGTAGAGAGTAACATATTATAATACCAGCCTGTAGGGGGAGGTAGAGAGTAATTATTATAATACCAGCCTGTAGGGGGAGGTAGAGAGTCACATATTATAATACCAGCCTGTAGGGGGAGGTAGAGAGTCACATATTATAATACCAGCCTGTAGGGGGAGGTAGAGAGTCACATATTATAATACCAGCCTGTAGGGGGAGGTAGAGAGTAACATATTATAATACCAGCCTGTAGGGGGAGGTAGAGAGTCACATATTATAATACCAGCCTGTAGGGGTAGGTAGAGAGTAACATATTATAATACCAGCCTGTAGGGGGAGGTAGAGAGTAACATATTATAATACCAGCCTGTAGGGGGAGGTAGAGAGTAACATATTATAATACCAGCCTGTAGGGGGAGGTAGAGAGTCAAATATTATAATACCAGCCTGTAGGGGGAGGTAGAGAGTAACATATTATAATACCAGCCTGTAGGGGGAGGTAGAGAGT
The DNA here is from genome assembly GCF_963280865.1 of Gymnoscopelus braueri. Lineage (NCBI taxonomy): Eukaryota > Metazoa > Chordata > Actinopteri > Myctophiformes > Myctophidae > Gymnoscopelus > Gymnoscopelus braueri. The sequence goes on from NW_027660864.1 coordinate 173,802, forward strand.
AACATATTATAATACCAGCCTGTAGGGGGAGGTAGAGAGTCACATATTATAATACGTATTTTTAAGAAAGTGGGTGTCAGTTTTGTCTGAAGGAAGGCATTAGGGCTCATGTATTTTGTGTTGGGCTCCTAAAACCCACTTTTAGAGACCTCACAAAGTCAGCAGCCACTTAGAATGTACTGGGAACAAGTTACAGGAAAGTGTCACAAAAGTGCTTATCTCAGCCTAAAAATGCTATTTTGACATTTTCCTGTAACTTGTTCCCAGTACATTCTAAGTGGCTGCTGACTTTGTGAGGTCTCTAAAAGTGGGTTTTAGGAGCCCAACACAAAATACATGAGCCCCAATGCCTTCCTTCATACAAAACTGACACCCACTTTCCTTAAAAAATCGTGGCTCAAAATGGCATTTTTGGGCTGAGATAAGCACTTTGGTGACATTTTCCTGCAACTTGTTCCCAGTACATTCTAAGTGGCTGCTGACTTTGTGAGGTCTCTAAAAGTGGGTTTTAGGAGCCCAACACAAAATACATGAGCCCTAATGCCTTCCTTCAGACAGAACTGACACCCACTTTCTTTAAAAAATCGTGGTTCAAAATAGCATTTTTGGGCTGAGATAAGCAATTTGGTGACATTTTCCTGTAACTTGTTCCCAGTACATTTTAAGTGGCTGCTGACTTTGTGAGGTCTGTAAAATTGGGTTTTAGGAGCCCAACACAAAATACATGAGCCCTAATGCCTTCTTTCAGACAAAACTGACTTCCACTTTCTTAAAAAAAATCTTGGGTCAAAATAGCATTATTAGACTGAGATAAGCACTTTGGTGACATTTTCCTGTAACTTGTTCCCAGTACATTCTAAGTGGCTGCTGACTTTGTGAGGTCTCTAAAAGTGGGTTTTAGGAGCCCAACACAAAATACATGAGCCCCAATGCCTTCCTTCATACAAAACTGACACCCACTTTCCTTAAAAAATCGTGGCTCAAAATGGCATTTTTGGGCTGAGATAAGCACTTTGGTGACATTTTCCTGTAACTTGTTCCCAGTACATTCTAAGTGGCTGCTGACTTTGTGAGGTCTCTAAAAGTGGGTTTTAGGAGCCCAACACAAAATACATGAGCCCCAATGCCTTCCTTCAGACAAAACTGACACCCACTTTCTTTAAAAAATCGTGGCTCAAAATAGCATTTTTGGGCTGAGATAAGCACTTTGGTGACATTTTCCCCTACAGGCTGGTATTATAATATGTGACTCTCTACCTCCCCCTACAGGCTGGTATTATAATAGGTTACTCTCTACCTCCCCTACAGGCTGGTATTATAATATGTGACTCTCTACCTCCCCCTACAGGCTGGTACTATAATATGTTACTCTCTACCTCCCCCTACAGGCTGGTATTATAATATGTTACTCTCTACCTCCCCCTACAGGCTGGTATTATAATATGTTACTCTCTACCTCCCCCTACAGGCTGGTATTATAATATGTTACTCTCTACCTCCCTCTACAGGCTGGTATTATAATATGTTACTCTCTACCTCCCCCTACAGGCTGGTATTATAATATGTTACTCTCTACCTCCCCCTACAGGCTGGTATTATAATATGTTACTCTCTACCTCCCCTACAGGCTGGTATTATAATATGTGACTCTCTACCTCCCCCTACAGGCTGGTATTATAATATGTTACTCTCTACCTCCCCCTACAGGCTGGTATTATAATATGTGACTCTCTACCTCCCCCTACAGGCTGGTACTATAATATGTTACTCTCTACCTCCCCCTACAGGCTGGTATTATAATATGTTACTCTCTACCTCCCCCTACAGGCTGGTATTATAATATGTTACTCTCTACCTCCCCCTACAGGCTGGTATTATAATATGTTACTCTCTACCTCCCCCTACAGGCTGGTATTATAATATGTTACTCTCTACCTCCCCCTACAGGCTGGTATTATAATATGTTACTCTCTACCTCCTCCTACAGGCTGGTATTATAATATGTTACTCTCTACCTCCCCTACAGGCTGGTATTATAATATGTGACTCTCTACCTCCCCCTACAGGCTGGTATTATAATATGTTACTCTCTACCTCCCCCTACAGGCTGGTATTATAATATGTGACTCTCTACCTCCCCCTACAGGCTGGTATTATAATATGTGACTCTCTACCTCCCCCTACAGGCTGGTATTATAATATGTGACTCTCTACCTCCCCCTACAGGCTGGTATTATAATATGTTACTCTCTACCTCCCCCTACAGGTTGGTATTATAATATGTGACTCTCTACCTCCCCCTACAGGCTGGTATTATAATATGTTACTCTCTACCTCCCCCTACAGGCTGGTATTATAATATGTTACTCTCTACCTCCCTCTACAGGCTGGTATTATAATATCTTACTCTCTACCTCCCCCTACAGACTGGTATTATACTATGTTACTCTTTACCTCCCCCTACAGGCTGGTATAATAATATGTTACTCTCTACCTCCCCCTAGAGGCTGGTATTATAATATGTTACTCTCTACCTCCCCCTAGAGACTGGTATTATACTATGTTACTCTCTACCTCCCCCTACAGGCTGGTATTATAATATGTTACTCTCTACCTCCCCCTACAGGTTGGTATTATAATATGTGACTCTCTACCTCCCCCTACAGGCTGGTATTATAATATGTTACTCTCTACCTCCCCCTACAGGCTGGTATAATAATATGTTACTCTCTACCAATCGATTGATCAATCGGTCGAACAATTAACCCCGGCCCCTCCCCCAGCCACTATGTGGGCGTGGCCTATCACCTTGGGGGTGTGGTTTCGAGCCGGGGGTGTGGCCTATTGGTGAGGGGGAAGTGGTTTGGGGCTGTGGGCTTGGCCTATCACCAAGGGGGTGTGGTTTGGAGCTATGGGCGTGGCCTATCGCCAAGGGGGTGTGGTTTAAGGCTAGGGGCGTAGCCTATCGACATGGGGGCGTGGTTTGGAGCTTGGGGCGTGGCCTGTCGGCTTGGGGCGAGGGGCTGTGGTTTGAAGCTGGGGGCGTGGCCTATCGCCATCGGGGCGTGGTTTGGAGCGGGGGGCGTGGCCTGTCGGCTTGGGGGCGTGGTTTACAGCAGTGGGACTCTACGAGCTTGTAGATCTGATATCGGCTGGGGGTGGGCGTGGCCTATCACCCCGGGGGATGGGGTCTGAAGCTCTGGGCGGGGCCTATTGGCTTGGGGGCGTGGTTTCAAGCTGGGGGCGTGGCCTTTCCCGTTGGATTGGGGTCTTAAGCCGTGTGCTTGTCCTCTATCGGCGAGGGGTGTGTGGTTTGAAGCTGGGGGCGTGGCCTATCGCCATGGGGGCATGGTTTGGAGCGGGGGGCGTGGCCTGTCGGCTTGAGGGCGTGGTTTACAGCAGTGGGACTCAAAAATAGCGGATCTACAAGCTCGTAGATCATAGCTCTACGAGCTTGTAGATCTGATATCGGCTGGGGGTGGGCGTGGCCTATCACCCCGGGGGGTGGGGTCTGAAGCTGTGGGCGGGGCCTATTGGCTTGGGGGCGTGGTTTCCAGCCGGGGGCGTGGCCTTTCCCCTTGGATTGGGGTCTTAAGCCGTGTGCTTGTCCTCTATCGGCGAGGGGTGTGTGGTTTGAAGCTGGGGGCGTGGCCTATCGCCATGGGGGCGTGGTTTGGAGCTGGGGGCGTGGCTTGTTGGCTTGGGGGCGTGGTATACAGCAGTGGGACTCAAAAATAGCAGATCTACAAGCTCGTAGAGCATAGTTCTACGAGCTTGTAGATCTGATATCGGCTGGGGTTGGGCGTGGCCTATCACCCCGGGGGGTGGGGTATGAAGCTGTGGGCGGGGGCCTGTCGGCTTGGAGGCGTGGTTTGAAGCTGGGGGCGTGGCTTATCGGCTTGGGGGCGTGGTTTACAGCAGTGGGACTCAGTAATAGCAGATCTACAAGCTCGTAGATCATAGCTCTACGAGCTTGTAGATCTGATATCGGCTGGGGGTGGGCGTGGCCTATCACCCCGGGGGGTGGGGTCTGAAGCTGTGGGCGGGGCCTATTGGCTTGGGGGCGTGGTTTCAAGCCGGGGGCGTGGCCTTTCCCCTTGGATTGGGGTTTTAAGCTGTGTGCTTGTCCTCTATCGGCGAGGGGGCTGTGGTTTGAAGCTGGGGGCGTGGCCTATCGCCATGGGGGCGTGGTTTGGAGCGGGGGGCGGGGCCTGTCGGCTTGGGGGCGTGGCCTTTCCCCTTGGATTGGGGTCTTAAGCCGTGTGCTTGTCCTCTATCGGCGAGGGGTGTGTGGTTTGAAGCTGGGGGCGTGGCCTATCGCCATGGGGATGTGGTTTGGAGCTGGGGGCGTGGCTTGTTGGCTTGGGGTCGTGGTATACAGCAGTGGGACTCAAAAATAGCAGATCTACAAGCTCGTAGAGCTATGCTCTACGAGCTTGTAGATCTGCTATTTTTTCGCCCCCAAGCCAATAGGCCCCGCCCACAGCTTCAGACCCCACCCCCCGGGGTGATAGGCCACGCCCACCCCCAGCCGATATCAGATCTACAAGCTCGTAGAGCTATGATCTACGAGCTTGTAGATCTGCTATTTTTGAGTCCCACTGCTGTAAAACACGCCCCCACGCCGATAAGCCACGCCCCCAGCTTCAAACCACGCCCCCAAGCCAATAGGCCCCGCCCACAGCTTCAGACCCCACCCCCCGGGGTGATAGGCCACGCCCACCCCCAGCCGATATCAGATCTACAAGTTCGTAGAGCTATGATCTACGAGCTTGTAGATCTGCTATTTTTGAGTCCCACTGCTGTAAACCACGCCCCCAAGCCGACAGGCCACGCCCCCCGCTCCAAACCACGCCCCGATGGCGATAGGCCACGCCCCCAGCTTCAAACCACAGCCCCTCGCCCCAAGCCGACAGGCCACGTCCCCAGCACCAAACCACGCCCCCATGGCGATAGGCCACACCCCTAGCCTTAAACCACACCCCCCCTTGGCGATAGGCCACGCCCATAGCTCCAAACCACACCCCCTTGGTGATAGGCCAAGCCCACAGCTCCAAACCACTCCCCCCTCACCAATAGGCCACACCCCCGGCTCGAAACCACACCCCCAAGGTGATATGCCACGCCCAAATAGTGGCTGGGGGAGGGGCCGGGGTTAATTGTTCGACCGATTGATCAATCGATTGGTAGAGATTAACATATTATTATACCATCCTGTAGGGGGAGGTAGAGAGTAACATATTATAATACCAGCCTTTAGGGGGAGGTAGAGAGTAACATAGTATAATACCAGCCTGTAGGGGGAGGTAGAGAGTAACATATTATAATACCAGCCTCTAGGGGGAGGTAGAGAGTAACATATTATTATACCAGCCTGTAGGGGGAGGTAGAGAGTAACATAGTATAATACCAGTCTGTAGGGGGAGGTAGAGAGTAAGATATTATAATACCAGCCTGTAGAGGGAGGTAGAGAGTAACATATTATAATACCAGCCTTAAGGGGGAGGTAGAGAGTAACATAGTATAATACCAGTCTGTAGGGGGAGGTAGAGAGTAACATATTATAATACCAGCCTGTAGAGGGAGGTAGAGAGTAACATATTATAATACCAGCCTGTAGGGGGAGGTAGAGAGTAACATATTATAATACCAGCCTGTAGGGGGAGGTAGAGAGTCACATATTATAATACCAACCTGTAGGGGGAGGTAGAGAGTAACATATTATAATACCAGCCTGTAGGGGGAGGTAGAGAGTAACATAGTATAATACCAGTCTCTAGGGGGAGGTAGAGAGTAACATATTATAATACCAGCCTCTAGGGGGAGGTAGAAAGTAACATATTATTATACCAGCCTGTAGGGGGAGGTAGAGAGTAACATAGTATAATACCAGTCTGTAGGGGGAGGTAGAGAGTAAGATATTATAATACCAGCCTGTAGAGGGAGGTAGAGAGTAACATATTATAATACCAGCCTGTAGGGGGAGGTAGAGAGTAACATAGTATAATACCAGTCTGTAGGGGGAGGTAGAGAGTAACATATTATAATACCAGCCTGTAGAGGGAGGTAGAGAGTAACATATTATAATACCAGCCTGTAGGGGGAGGTAGAGAGTAATATAGTATAATACCAGTCTGTAGGGGGAGGTAGAGAGTAACATATTATAATACCAGCCTGTAGAGGGAGGTAGAGAGTAACATATTATAATACCAGCCTGTAGGGGGAGGTAGAGAGTAATTATTATAATACCAGCCTGTAGGGGGAGGTAGAGAGTCAAATAATATAATACCAGCCTGTAGGGGGAGGTAGAGAGTCACATATTATAATACCAGCCTGTAGGGGGAGGTAGAGAGTCACATATTATAATACCAGCCTGTAGGGGGAGGTAGAGAGTAACATATTATAATACCAGCCTGTAGGGGGAGGTAGAGAGTCACATATTATAATACCAGCCTGTAGGGGTAGGTAGAGAGTAACATATTATAATACCAGCCTGTAGGGGGAGGTAGAGAGTAACATATTATAATACCAGCCTGTAGGGGGAGGTAGAGAGTAACATATTATAATACCAGCCTGTAGGGGGAGGTAGAGAGTGAAATATTATAATACCAGCCTGTAGGGGGAGGTAGAGAGTAACATATTATAATACCAGCCTGTAGGGGGAGGTAGAGAGTAACATATTATAATACCAGCCTGTAGGGGGAGGTAGAGAGTCACATATTATAATACGTATTTTTAAGAAAGTGGGTGTCAGTTTTGTCTGAAGGAAGGCATTAGGGCTCATGTATTTTGTGTTGGGCTCCTAAAACCCACTTTTAGAGACCTCACAAAGTCAGCAGCCACTTAGAATGTACTGGGAACAAGTTACAGGAAAGTGTCACAAAAGTGCTTATCTCAGCCTAAAAATGCTATTTTGACATTTTCCTGTAACTTGTTCCCAGTACATTCTAAGTGGCTGCTGACTTTGTGAGGTCTCTAAAAGTGGGTTTTAGGAGCCCAACACAAAATACATGAGCCCCAATGCCTTCCTTCATACAAAACTGACACCCACTTTCCTTAAAAAATCGTGGCTCAAAATGGCATTTTTGGGCTGAGATAAGCACTTTGGTGACATTTTCCTGTAACTTGTTCCCAGTACATTCTAAGTGGCTGCTGACTTTGTGAGGTCTCTAAAAGTGGGTTTTAGGAGCCCAACACAAAATACATGAGCCCTAATGCCTTCCTTCAGACAGAACTGACACCCACTTTCTTTAAAAAATCGTGGTTCAAAATAGCATTTTTGGGCTGAGATAAGCACTTTGGTGACATTTTCCTGTAACTTGTTCCCAGTACATTTTAAGTGGCTGCTGACTTTGTGAGGTCTGTAAAATTGGGTTTTAGGAGCCCAACACAAAATACATGAGCCCTAATGCCTTCTTTCAGACAAAACTGACTTCCACTTTCTTAAAAAAATCTTGGGTCAAAATAGCATTATTAGACTGAGATAAGCACTTTGGTGACATTTTCCTGTAACTTGTTCCCAGTACATTCTAAGTGGCTGCTGACTTTGTGAGGTCTCTAAAAGTGGGTTTTAGGAGCCCAACACAAAATACATGAGCCCCAATGCCTTCCTTCATACAAAACTGACACCCACTTTCCTTAAAAAATCGTGGCTCAAAATGGCATTTTTGGGCTGAGATAAGCACTTTGGTGACATTTTCCTGTAACTTGTTCCCAGTACATTCTAAGTGGCTGCTGACTTTGTGAGGTCTCTAAAAGTGGGTTTTAGGAGCCCAACACAAAATACATGAGCCCTAATGCCTTCCTTCAGACAGAACTGACACCCACTTTCTTTAAAAAATCGTGGTTCAAAATAGCATTTTTGGGCTGAGATAAGCACTTTGGTGACATTTTCCTGTAACTTGTTCCCAGTACATTTTAAGTGGCTGCTGACTTTGTGAGGTCTGTAAAATTGGGTTTTAGGAGCCCAACACAAAATACATGAGCCCTAATGCCTTCTTTCAGACAAAACTGACTTCCACTTTCTTAAAAAAATCTTGGGTCAAAATAGCATTATTAGACTGAGATAAGCACTTTGGTGACATTTTCCTGTAACTTGTTCCCAGTACATTCTAAGTGGCTGCTGACTTTGTGAGGTCTCTAAAAGTGGGTTTTAGGAGCCCAACACAAAATACATGAGCCCCAATGCCTTCCTTCATACAAAACTGACACCCACTTTCCTTAAAAAATCGTGGCTCAAAATGGCATTTTTGGGCTGAGATAAGCACTTTGGTGACATTTTCCTGTAACTTGTTCCCAGTACATTCTAAGTGGCTGCTGACTTTGTGAGGTCTCTAAAAGTGGGTTTTAGGAGCCCAACACAAAATACATGAGCCCTAATGCCTTCCTTCAGACAGAACTGACACCCACTTTCTTTAAAAAATCGTGGTTCAAAATAGCCTTTTTGGGCTGAGATAAGCACTTTGGTGACATTTTCCTGTAACTTGTTCCCAGTACATTTTAAGTGGCTGCTGACTTTGTGAGGTCTGTAAAATTGGGTTTTAGGAGCCCAACACAAAATACATGAGCCCTAATGCCTTCTTTCAGACAAAACTGACTTCCACTTTCTTAAAAAAATCTTGGGTCAAAATAGCATTATTAGACTGAGATAAGCACTTTGGTGACATTTTCCTGTAACTTGTTCCCAGTACATTCTAAGTGGCTGCTGACTTTTTGAGGTCTCTAAAAGTGGGTTTTAGGAGCCCAACACAAAATACATGAGCCCTAATGCCTTCTTTCAGACAAAACTGACACCCACTTTCTATAAAAAATCTTGGGTCAAAATAGCATTTTTAGACTGAGATAAGCACTTTGGTGACATTTTCCTGTAACTTGTTCCCAGTACATTCTAAGTGGCTGCTGACTTTGTGAGGTCTCTAAAAGTGGGTTTTAGGAGCCCAACACAAAATACATGAGCCCCAATGCCTTCCTTCAGACAAAACTGACACCCACTTTCTTTAAAAAATCGTGGCTCAAAATAGCATTTTTGGGCTGAGATAAGCACTTTGGTGACATTTTCCCCTACAGGCTGGTATTATAATATGTGACTCTCTACCTCCCCCTACAGGCTGGTATTATAATAGGTTACTCTCTACCTCCCCTACAGGCTGGTATTATAATATGTGACTCTCTACCTCCCCCTACAGGCTGGTACTATAATATGTTACTCTCTACCTCCCCCTACAGGCTGGTATTATAATATGTTACTCTCTACCTCCCCCTACAGGCTGGTATTATAATATGTTACTCTCTACCTCCCCCTACAGGCTGGTATTATAATATGTTACTCTCTACCTCCCTCTACAGGCTGGTATTATAATATGTTACTCTCTACCTCCCCCTACAGGCTGGTATTATAATATGTTACTCTCTACCTCCCCCTACAGGCTGGTATTATAATATGTTACTCTCTACCTCCCCCTACAGGCTGGTATTATAATATGTTACTCTCTACCTCCCCCTACAGGCTGGTATTATAGTATGTTACTCTCTACCTCCTCCTACAGGCTGGTATTATAATATGTTACTCTCTACCTCCCCTACAGGCTGGTATTATAATATGTGACTCTCTACCTCCCCCTACAGGCTGGTATTATAATATGTTACTCTCTACCTCCCCCTACAGGCTGGTATTATAATATGTGACTCTCTACCTCCCCCTACAGGCTGGTATTATAATATGTGACTCTCTACCTCCCCCTACAGGCTGGTATTATAATATGTGACTCTCTACCTCCCCCTACAGGCTGGTATTATAATATGTTACTCTCTACCTCCCCCTACAGGTTGGTATTATAATATGTGACTCTCTACCTCCCCCTACAGGCTGGTATTATAATATGTTACTCTCTACCTCCCCCTACAGGCTGGTATTATAATATGTTACTCTCTACCTCCCTCTACAGGCTGGTATTATAATATCTTACTCTCTACCTCCCCCTACAGACTGGTATTATACTATGTTACTCTTTACCTCCCCCTACAGGCTGGTATAATAATATGTTACTCTCTACCTCCCCCTAGAGGCTGGTATTATAATATGTTACTCTCTACCTCCCCCTAGAGACTGGTATTATACTATGTTACTCTCTACCTCCCCCTACAGGCTGGTATTATAATATGTTACTCTCTACCTCCCCCTACAGGTTGGTATTATAATATGTGACTCTCTACCTCCCCCTACAGGCTGGTATTATAATATGTTACTCTCTACCTCCCCCTACAGGCTGGTATAATAATATGTTACTCTCTACCAATCGATTGATCAATCGGTCGAACAATTAACCCCGGCCCCTCCCCCAGCCACTATGTGGGCGTGGCCTATCACCTTGGGGGTGTGGTTTCGAGCCGGGGGTGTGGCCTATTGGTGAGGGGGAAGTGGTTTGGGGCTGTGGGCTTGGCCTATCACCAAGGGGGTGTGGTTTGGAGCTATGGGCGTGGCCTATCGCCAAGGGGGTGTGGTTTAAGGCTAGGGGCGTAGCCTATCGACATGGGGGCGTGGTTTGGAGCTTGGGGCGTGGCCTGTCGGCTTGGGGCGAGGGGCTGTGGTTTGAAGCTGGGGGCGTGGCCTATCGCCATCGGGGCGTGGTTTGGAGCGGGGGGCGTGGCCTGTCGGCTTGGGGGCGTGGTTTACAGCAGTGGGACTCTACGAGCTTGTAGATCTGATATCGGCTGGGGGTGGGCGTGGCCTATCACCCCGGGGGATGGGGTCTGAAGCTCTGGGCGGGGCCTATTGACTTGGGGGCGTGGTTTCAAGCTGGGGGCGTGGCCTTTCCCGTTGGATTGGGGTCTTAAGCCGTGTGCTTGTCCTCTATCGGCGAGGGGTGTGTGGTTTGAAGCTGGGGGCGTGGCCTATCGCCATGGGGGCATGGTTTGGAGCGGGGGGCGTGGCCTGTCGGCTTGGGGGCGTGGTTTACAGCAGTGGGACTCAAAAATAGCGGATCTACAAGCTCGTAGATCATAGCTCTACGAGCTTGTAGATCTGATATCGGCTGGGGGTGGGCGTGGCCTATCACCCCGGGGGGTGGGGTCTGAAGCTGTGGGCGGGGCCTATTGGCTTGGGGGCGTGGTTTCCAGCCGGGGGCGTGGCCTTTCCCCTTGGATTGGGGTCTTAAGCCGTGTGCTTGTCCTCTATCGGCGAGGGGTGTGTGGTTTGAAGCTGGGGGCGTGGCCTATCGCCATGGGGGCGTGGTTTGGAGCTGGGGGCGTGGCTTGTTGGCTTGGGGGCGTGGTATACAGCAGTGGGACTCAAAAATAGCAGATCTACAAGCTCGTAGAGCATAGTTCTACGAGCTTGTAGATCTGATATCGGCTGGGGTTGGGCGTGGCCTATCACCCCGGGGGGTGGGGTATGAAGCTGTGGGCGGGGGCCTGTCGGCTTGGAGGCGTGGTTTGAAGCTGGGGGCGTGGCTTATCGGCTTGGGGGCGTGGTTTACAGCAGTGGGACTCAGTAATAGCAGATCTACAAGCTCGTAGATCATAGCTCTACGAGCTTGTAGATCTGATATCGGCTGGGGGTGGGCGTGGCCTATCACCCCGGGGGGTGGGGTCTGAAGCTGTGGGCGGGGCCTATTGGCTTGGGGGCGTGGTTTCAAGCCGGGGGCGTGGCCTTTCCCCTTGGATTGGGGTTTTAAGCTGTGTGCTTGTCCTCTATCGGCGAGGGGGCTGTGGTTTGAAGCTGGGGGCGTGGCCTATCGCCATGGGGGCGTGGTTTGGAGCGGGGGGCGGGGCCTGTCGGCTTGGGGGCGTGGCCTTTCCCCTTGGATTGGGGTCTTTAGCCGTGTGCTTGTCCTCTATCGGCGAGGGGTGTGTGGTTTGAAGCTGGGGGCGTGGCCTATCGCCATGGGGATGTGGTTTGGAGCTGGGGGCGTGGCTTGTTGGCTTGGGGTCGTGGTATACAGCAGTGGGACTCAAAAATAGCAGATCTACAAGCTCGTAGAGCTATGATCTACGAGCTTGTAGATCTGCTATTTTTTCGCCCCCAAGCCAATAGGCCCCGCCCACAGCTTCAGACCCCACCCCCCGGGGTGATAGGCCACGCCCACCCCCAGCCGATATCAGATCTACAAGCTCGTAGAGCTATGATCTACGAGCTTGTAGATCTGCTATTTTTGAGTCCCACTGCTGTAAAACACGCCCCCACGCCGATAAGCCACGCCCCCAGCTTCAAACCACGCCCCCAAGACAATAGGCCCCGCCCACAGCTTCAGACCCCACCCCCCGGGGTGATAGGCCACGCCCACCCCCAGCCGATATCAGATCTACAAGTTCGTAGAGCTATGATCTACGAGCTTGTAGATCTGCTATTTTTGAGTCCCACTGCTGTAAACCACGCCCCCAAGCCGACAGGCCACGCCCCCCGCTCCAAACCACGCCCCGATGGCGATAGGCCACGCCCCCAGCTTCAAACCACAGCCCCTCGCCCCAAGCCGACAGGCCACGTCCCCAGCACCAAACCACGCCCCCATGGCGATAGGCCACACCCCTAGCCTTAAACCACACCCCCCTTGGCGATAGGCCACGCCCATAGCTCCAAACCACACCCCCTTGGTGATAGGCCAAGCCCACAGCTCCAAACCACTCCCCCCTCACCAATAGGCCACACCCCCGGCTCGAAACCACACCCCCAAGGTGATATGCCACGCCCACATAGTGGCTGGGGGAGGGGCCGGGGTTAATTGTTCGACCGATTGATCAATCGATTGGTAGAGATTAACATATTATTATACCATCCTGTAGGGGGAGGTAGAGAGTAACATATTATAATACCAGCCTTTAGGGGGAGGTAGAGAGTAACATAGTATAATACCAGCCTGTAGGGGGAGGTAGAGAGTAACATATTATAATACCAGCATGTAGGGGGAGGTATAGAGTAACATATTATAATACCAGCCTGTAGGGGGAGGTAGAGAGTAACATATTATAATACCAGCCTGTAGGGGGAGGTAGAGAGTCACATATTATAATACCAGCCTGTAGGGGGAGGTAGAGAGTAACATATTATAATACCAGCCTGTAGAGGGAGGTAGAGAGTCACATATTATAATACCAGCCTGTAGGGGGAGGTAGAGAGTAACATATTATAATACCAGCCTGTAGGGGGAGGTAGAGAGTAACATAGTATAATACCAGTCTCTAGGGGGAGGTAAAGAGTAACATATTATAATACCAGCCTCTAGGGGGAGGTAGAGAGTAACATATATAATTATACCAGCCTGTAGGGGGAGTTAGAGAGTAACATAGTATAATACCAGTCTGTAGGGGGAGGTAGAGAGTAAGATATTATAATACCAGCCTGTAGAGGGAGGTAGAGAGTAACATATTATAATACCAGCCTGTAGGGGGAGGTAGAGAGTAACATAGTATAATACCAGTCTGTAGGGGGAGGTAGAGAGTAACATATTATAATACCAGCCTGTAGAGGGAGGTAGAGAGTAACATATTATAATACCAGCCTGTAGGGGGAGGTAGAGAGTAACATATTATAATACCAGCCTGTAGGGGGAGGTAGAGAGTCACATATTATAATACCAACCTGTAGGGGGAGGTAGAGAGTAACATATTATAATACCAGCCTGTAGGGGGAGGTAGAGAGTAACATAGTATAATACGAGTCTCTAGGGGGAGGTAGAGAGTAACATATTATAATACCAGCCTCTAGGGGAGGTAGAGAGTAACATATTATACCAGCCTGTAGGGGGAGGTAGAGAGTAACATAGTATAATACCAGTCTGTAGGGGGAGGTAGAGAGTAAGATATTATAATACCAGCCTGTAGAGGGAGGTAGAGAGTAACATATTATAATACCAGCCTGTAGGGGGAGGTAGAGAGTAATATAGTATAATACCAGTCTGTAGGGGGAGGTAGAGAGTAACATATTATAATACCAGCCTGTAGAGGGAGGTAGAGAGTAACATATTATAATACCAGCCTGTAGGGGGAGGTAGAGAGTAATTATTATAATACCAGCCTGTAGGGGGAGGTAGAGAGTCACATATTATAATACCAGCCTGTAGGGGGAGGTAGAGAGTCACATATTATAATACCAGCCTGTAGGGGGAGGTAGAGAGTCACATATTATAATACCAGCCTGTAGGGGGAGGTAGAGAGTAACATATTATAATACCAGCCTGTAGGGGGAGGTAGAGAGTCACATATTATAATACCAGCCTGTAGGGGTAGGTAGAGAGTAACATATTATAATACCAGCCTGTAGGGGGAGGTAGAGAGTAACATATTATAATACCAGCCTGTAGGGGGAGGTAGAGAGTAACATATTATAATACCAGCCTGTAGGGGGAGGTAGAGAGTCAAATATTATAATACCAGCCTGTAGGGGGAGGTAGAGAGTAACATATTATAATACCAGCCTGTAGGGGGAGGTAGAGAGTAACATATTATAATACCAGCCTGTAGGGGGAGGTAGAGAGTCACATATTATAATACGTATTTTTAAGAAAGTGGGTGTCAGTTTTGTCTGAAGGAAGGCATTAGGGCTCATGTATTTTGTGTTGGGCTCCTAAAACCCCACTTTTAGAGACCTCACAAAGTCAGCAGCCACTTAGAATGTACTGGGAACAAGTTACAGGAAAGTGTCACAAAAGTGCTTATCTCAGCCTAAAAATGCTATTTTGACATTTTCCTGTAACTTGTTCCCAGTACATTCTAAGTGGCTGCTGACTTTGTGAGGTCTCTAAAAGTGGGTTTTAGGAGCCCAACACAAAATACATGAGCCCCAATGCCTTCCTTCATACAAAACTGACACCCACTTTCCTTAAAAAATCGTGGCTCAAAATGGCATTTTTGGGCTGAGATAAGCACTTTGGTGACATTTTCCTGTAACTTGTTCCCAGTACATTTTAAGTGGCTGCTGACTTTGTGAGGTCTGTAAAATTGGGTTTTAGGAGCCCAACACAAAATACATGAGCCCTAATGCCTTCCTTCAGACAGAACTGACACCCACTTTCTTTAAAAAATCGTGGTTCAAAATAGCATTTTTGGGCTGAGATAAGCACTTTGGTGACATTTTCCTGTAACTTGTTCCCAGTACATTTTAAGTGGCTGCTGACTTTGTGAGGTCTGTAAAATTGGGTTTTAGGAGCCCAACACAAAATACATGAGCCCCAATGCCTTCCTTCATACAAAACTGACACCCACTTTCCTTAAAAAATCGTGGCTCAAAATGGCATTTTTGGGCTGAGATAAGCACTTTGGTGACATTTTCCTGTAACTTGTTCCCAGTACATTCTAAGTGGCTGCTGACTTTGTGAGGTCTCTAAAAGTGGGTTTTAGGAGCCCAACACAAAATACATGAGCCCTAATGCCTTCCTTCAGACAGAACTGACACCCACTTTCTTTAAAAAATCGTGGTTCAAAATAGCATTTTTGGGCTGAGATAAGCACTTTGGTGACATTTTCCTGTAACTTGTTCCCAGTACATTTTAAGTGGCTGCTGACTTTGTGAGGTCTGTAAAATTGGGTTTTAGGAGCCCAACACAAAATACATGAGCCCTAATGCCTTCTTTCAGACAAAACTGACTTCCACTTTCTTAAAAAAATCTTGGGTCAAAATAGCATTATTAGACTGAGATAAGCACTTTGGTGACATTTTCCTGTAACTTGTTCCCAGTACATTCTAAGTGGCTGCTGACTTTGTGAGGTCTCTAAAAGTGGGTTTTAGGAGCCCAACACAAAATACATGAGCCCTAATGCCTTCTTTCAGACAAAACTGACACCCACTTTCTTTAAAAAATCTTGGGTCAAAATAGCATTTTTAGACTGAGATAAGCACTTTGGTGACATTTTTCTGTAACTTGTTCCCAGTACATTCTAAGTGGCTGCTGACTTTGTGAGGTCTCTAAAAGTGGGTTTTAGGAGCCCAACACAAAATACATGAGCCCCAATGCCTTCCTTCAGACAAAACTGACACCCACTTTCTTTAAAAAATCGTGGCTCAAAATAGCATTTTTGGGCTGAGATAAGCACTTTGGTGACATTTTCCCCTACAGGCTGGTATTATAATATGTGACTCTCTACCTCCCCCTACAGGCTGGTATTATAATAGGTTACTCTCTACCTCCCCTACAGGCTGGTATTATAATATGTGACTCTCTACCTCCCCCTACAGGCTGGTACTATAATATGTTACTCTCTACCTCCCCCTACAGGCTGGTATTATAATATGTTACTCTCTACCTCCCCCTACAGGCTGGTATTATAATATGTTACTCTCTACCTCCCCCTACAGGCTGGTATTATAATATGTTACTCTCTACCTCCCTCTACAGGCTGGTATTATAATATGTTACTCTCTACCTCCCCCTACAGGCTGGTATTATAATATGTTACTCTCTACCTCCCCCTACAGGCTGGTATTATAATATGTTACTCTCTACCTCCCCTACAGGCTGTTATTATAATATGTGACTCTCTACCTCCCCCTACAGGCTGGTATTATAATATGTTACTCTCTACCTCCCCCTACAGGCTGGTATTATAATATGTGACTCTCTACCTCCCCCTACAGGCTGGTACTATAATATGTTACTCTCTACCTCCCCCTACAGGCTGGTATTATAATATGTTACTCTCTACCTCCCCCTACAGGCTGGTATTATAATATGTTACTCTCTACCTCCCCCTACAGGCTGGTATTATAATATGTTACTCTCTACCTCCCCCTACAGGCTGGTATTATAATATGTTACTCTCTACCTCCCCCTACAGGCTGGTATTATAATATGTTACTCTCTACCTCCTCCTACAGGCTGGTATTATAATATGTTACTCTCTACCTCCCCTACAGGCTGGTATTATAATATGTGACTCTCTACCTCCCCCTACAGGCTGGTATTATAATATGTTACTCTCTACCTCCCCCTACAGGCTGGTATTATAATATGTGACTCTCTACCTCCCCCTACAGGCTGGTATTATAATATGTGACTCTCTACCTCCCCCTACAGGCTGGTATTATAATATGTGACTCTCTACCTCCCCCTACAGGCTGGTATTATAATATGTTACTCTCTACCTCCCCCTACAGGTTGGTATTATAATATGTGACTCTCTACCTCCCCCTACAGGCTGGTATTATAATATGTTACTCTCTACCTCCCCCTACAGGCTGGTATTATAATATGTTACTCTCTACCTCCCTCTACAGGCTGGTATTATAATATCTTACTCTCTACCTCCCCCTACAGACTGGTATTATACTATGTTACTCTTTACCTCCCCCTACAGGCTGGTATAATAATATGTTACTCTCTACCTCCCCCTAGAGGCTGGTATTATAATATGTTACTCTCTACCTCCCCCTAGAGACTGGTATTATACTATGTTACTCTCTACCTCCCCCTACAGGCTGGTATTATAATATGTTACTCTCTACCTCCCCCTACAGGTTGGTATTATAATATGTGACTCTCTACCTCCCCCTACAGGCTGGTATTATAATATGTTACTCTCTACCTCCCCCTACAGGCTGGTATAATAATATGTTACTCTCTACCAATCGATTGATCAATCGGTCGAACAATTAACCCCGGCCCCTCCCCCAGCCACTATGTGGGCGTGGCCTATCACCTTGGGGGTGTGGTTTCGAGCCGGGGGTGTGGCCTATTGGTGAGGGGGAAGTGGTTTGGGGCTGTGGGCTTGGCCTATCACCAAGGGGGTGTGGTTTGGAGCTATGGGCGTGGCCTATCGCCAAGGGGGTGTGGTTTAAGGCTAGGGGCGTAGCCTATCGACATGGTGGCGTGGTTTGGAGCTTGGGGCGTGGCCTGTCGGCTTGGGGCGAGGGGCTGTGGTTTGAAGCTGGGGGCGTGGCCTATCGCCATCGGGGCGTGGTTTGGAGCGGGGGGCGTGGCCTGTCGGCTTGGGGGCGTGGTTTACAGCAGTGGGACTCAAAAATAGCAGATCTACAAGCTCGTAGATCATAGCTCTACGAGCTTGTAGATCTGATATCGGCTGGGGTTGGGCGTGGCCTATCACCCCGGGGGGTGGGGTCTGAAGCTGGGGGCGTGGCTTATCGGCTTGGGGGCGTGGTTTACAGCAGTGGGACTCAAAAATAGCGGATCTACAAGCTCGTAGATCATAGCTCTACGAGCTTGTAGATCTGATATCGGCTGGGGGTGGGCGTGGCCTATCACCCCGGGGGATGGGGTCTGAAGCTCTGGGCGGGGCCTATTGGCTTGGGGGCGTGGTTTCAAGCTGGGGGCGTGGCCTTTCCCGTTGGATTGGGGTCTTAAGCCGTGTGCTTGTCCTCTATCGGCGAGGGGTGTGTGGTTTGAAGCTGGGGGCGTGGCCTATCGACATGGGGGCATGGTTTGGAGCGGGGGGCGTGGCCTGTCGGCTTGGGGGCGTGGTTTACAGCAGTGGGACTCAAAAATAGCGGATCTACAAGCTCGTAGATCATAGCTCTACGAGCTTGTAGATGTGATATCGGCTGGGGGTGGGCGTGGCCTATCACCCCGGGGGGTGGGGTCTGAAGCTGTGGGCGGGGCCTATTGGCTTGGGGGCGTGGTTTCCAGCCGGGGGCGTGGCCTTTCCCCTTGGATTGGGGTCTTAAGCCGTGTGCTTGTCCTCTATCGGCGAGGGGTGTGTGGTTTGAAGCTGGGGGCGTGGCCTATCGCCATGGGGGCGTGGTTTGGAGCTGGGGGCGTGGCTTGTTGGCTTGGGGGCGTGGTATACAGCAGTGGGACTCAAAAATAGCAGATCTACAAGCTCGTAGAGCATAGTTCTACGAGCTTGTAGATCTGATATCGGCTGGGGTTGGGCGTGGCCTATCACCCCGGGGGGTGGGGTATGAAGCTGTGGGCGGGGGCCTGTCGGCTTGGAGGCGTGGTTTGAAGCTGGGGGCGTGGCTTATCGGCTTGGGGGCGTGGTTTACAGCAGTGGGACTCAGTAATAGCAGATCTACAAGCTCGTAGATCATAGCTCTACGAGCTTGTAGATCTGATATCGGCTGGGGGTGGGCGTGGCCTATCACCCCGGGGGGTGGGGTCTGAAGCTGTGGGCGGGGCCTATTGGCTTGGGGGCGTGGTTTCAAGCCGGGGGCGTGGCCTTTCCCCTTGGATTGGGGTTTTAAGCTGTGTGCTTGTCCTCTATCGGCGAGGGGGCTGTGGTTTGAAGCTGGGGGCGTGGCCTATCGCCATGGGGGCGTGGTTTGGAGCGGGGGGCGGGGCCTGTCGGCTTGGGGGCGTGGCCTTTCCCCTTGGATTGGGGTCTTAAGCCGTGTGCTTGTCCTCTATCGGCGAGGGGTGTGTGGTTTGAAGCTGGGGGCGTGGCCTATCGCCATGGGGATGTGGTTTGGAGCTGGGGGCGTGGCTTGTTGGCTTGGGGTCGTGGTATACAGCAGTGGGACTCAAAAATAGCAGATCTACAAGCTGAGCTTGTAGATCTGCTATTTTTTCGCCCCCAAGCCAATAGGCCCCGCCCACAGCTTCAGACCCCACCCCCCGGGGTGATAGGCCACGCCCACCCCCAGCCGATATCAGATCTACAAGCTCGTAGAGCTATGATCCACGAGCTTGTAGATCTGCTATTTTTGAGTCCCACTGCTGTAAAACACGCCCCCACGCCGATAAGCCACGCCCCCAGCTTCAAACCACGCCCCCAAGCCAATAGGCCCCGCCCACAGCTTCAGACCCCACCCCCCGGGGTGATAGGCCACGCCCACCCCCAGCCGATATCAGATCTACAAGTTCGTAGAGCTATGATCTACGAGCTTGTAGATCTGCTATTTTTGAGTCCCACTGCTGTAAACCACGCCCCCAAGCCGACAGGCCACGCCCCCCGCTCCAAACCACGCCCCGATGGCGATAGGCCACGCCCCCAGCTTCAAACCACAGCCCCTCGCCCCAAGCCGACAGGCCACGTCCCCAGCACCAAACCACGCCCCCATGGTGATAGGCCACACCCCTAGCTCCAAACCACACCCCCTTGGTGATAGGCCAAGCCCACAGCTCCAAACCACTCCCCCCTCACCAATAGGCCACACCCCCGGCTCGAAACCACACCCCCAAGGTGATATGCCACGCCCACATAGTGGCTGGGGGAGGGGCCGGGGTTAATTGTTTGACCGATTGATCAATCGATTGGTAGAGATTAACATATTATTATACCATCCTGTAGGGGGAGGTAGAGAGTAACATATTATAATACCAGCCTTTAGGGGGAGGTAGAGAGTAACATAGTATAATACCAGCCTGTAGGGGGAGGTACATATTATAATACCAGCATGTAGGGGGAGGTATAGAGTAACATATTATAATACCAGCCTGTAGGGGGAGGTAGAGAGTAACATATTATAATACCAGCCTGTAGGGGGAGGTAGAGAGTCACATATTATAATACCAGCCTGTAGGGGGAGGTAGAGAGTAACATATTATAATACCAGCCTGTAGAGGGAGGTAGAGAGTCATATATTATAATACCAGCCTGTAGGGGGAGGTAGAGAGTAACATATTATAATACCAGCCTGTAGGGGGAGGTAGAGAGTAACATAGTATAATACCAGTCTCTAGGGGGAGGTAAAGAGTAACATATTATAATACCAGCCTCTAGGGGGAGGTAGAGAGTAACATATATAATTATACCAGCCTGTAGGGGGAGTTAGAGAGTAACATAGTATAATACCAGTCTGTAGGGGGAGGTAGAGAGTAAGATATTATAATACCAGCCTGTAGAGGGAGGTAGAGAGTAACATATTATAATACCAGCCTGTAGGGGGAGGTAGAGAGTAACATATTATAATACCAGCCTGTAGGGGGAGGTAGAGAGTAACATAGTATAATACCAGTCTCTAGGGGGAGGTAAAGAGTAACATATTATAATACCAGCCTCTAGGGGGAGGTAGAGAGTAACATATATAATTATACCAGCCTGTAGGGGGAGTTAGAGAGTAACATAGTATAATACCAGTCTGTAGGGGGAGGTAGAGAGTAAGATATTATAATACCAGCCTGTAGAGGGAGGTAGAGAGTAACATATTATAATACCAGCCTGTAGGGGGAGGTAGAGAGTAACATAGTATAATACCAGTCTGTAGGGGGAGGTAGAGAGTAACATATTATAATACCAGCCTGTAGAGGGAGGTAGAGAGTAACATATTATAATACCAGCCTGTAGGGGGAGGTAGAGAGTAACATATTATAATACCAGCCTGTAGGGGGAGGTAGAGAGTCACATATTATAATACCAACCTGTAGGGGGAGGTAGAGAGTAACATATTATAATACCAGCCTGTAGGGGGAGGTAGAGAGTAACATAGTATAATACGAGTCTCTAGGGGGAGGTAGAGAGTAACATATTATAATACCAGCCTCTAGGGGGAGGTAGAGAGTAACATATTATACCAGCCTGTAGGGGGAGGTAGAGAGTAACATAGTATAATACCAGTCTGTAGGGGGAGGTAGAGAGTAAGATATTATAATACCAGCCTGTAGAGGGAGGTAGAGAGTAACATATTATAATACCAGCCTGTAGGGGGAGGTAGAGAGTAATATAGTATAATACCAGTCTGTAGGGGGAGGTAGAGAGTAACATATTATAATACCAGCCTGTAGAGGGAGGTAGAGAGTAACATAGTATAATACCAGCCTGTAGGGGGAGGTAGAGAGTAATTATTATAATACCAGCCTGTAGGGGGAGGTAGAGAGTCACATATTATAATACCAGCCTGTAGGGGGAGGTAGAGAGTCACATATTATAATACCAGCCTGTAGGGGGAGGTAGAGAGTCACATATTATAATACCAGCCTGTAGGGGGAGGTAGAGAGTAACATATTATAATACCAGCCTGTAGGGGGAGGTAGAGAGTCACATATTATAATACCAGCCTGTAGGGGTAGGTAGAGAGTAACATATTATAATACCAGCCTGTAGGGGGAGGTAGAGAGTAACATATTATAATACCAGCCTGTAGGGGGAGGTAGAGAGTAACATATTATAATACCAGCCTGTAGAGGGAGGTAGAGAGTCACATATTATAATACCAGCCTGTAGGGGGAGGTAGAGAGTAACATATTATAATACCAGCATGTAGGGGGAGGTATAGAGTAACATATTATAATACCAGCCTGTAGGGGGAGGTAGAGAGTAACATATTATAATACCAGCCTGTAGGGGGAGGTAGAGAGTCACATATTATAATACCAGCCTGTAGGGGGAGGTAGAGAGTAACATATTATAATACCAGCCTGTAGAGGGAGGTAGAGAGTCACATATTATAATACCAGCCTGTAGGGGGAGGTAGAGAGTAACATATTATAATACCAGCCTGTAGGGGGAGGTAGAGAGTAACATAGTATAATACCAGTCTCTAGGGGGAGGTAAAGAGTAACATATTATAATACCAGCCTCTAGGGGGAGGTAGAGAGTAACATATATAATTATACCAGCCTGTAGGGGGAGTTAGAGAGTAACATAGTATAATACCAGTCTGTAGGGGGAGGTAGAGAGTAAGATATTATAATACCAGCCTGTAGAGGGAGGTAGAGAGTAACATATTATAATACCAGCCTGTAGGGGGAGGTAGAGAGTAACATAGTATAATACCAGTCTGTAGGGGGAGGTAGAGAGTAACATATTATAATACCAGCCTGTAGAGGGAGGTAGAGAGTAACATATTATAATACCAGCCTGTAGGGGGAGGTAGAGAGTAACATATTATAATACCAGCCTGTAGGGGGAGGTAGAGAGTCACATATTATAATACCAACCTGTAGGGGGAGGTAGAGAGTAACATATTATAATACCAGCCTGTAGGGGGAGGTAGAGAGTAACATAGTATAATACGAGTCTCTAGGGGGAGGTAGAGAGTAACATATTATAATACCAGCCTCTAGGGGGAGGTAGAGAGTAACATATTATACCAGCCTGTAGGGGGAGGTAGAGAGTAACATAGTATAATACCAGTCTGTAGGGGGAGGTAGAGAGTAAGATATTATAATACCAGCCTGTAGAGGGAGGTAGAGAGTAACATATTATAATACCAGCCTGTAGGGGGAGGTAGAGAGTAATATAGTATAATACCAGTCTGTAGGGGGAGGTAGAGAGTAACATATTATAATACCAGCCTGTAGAGGGAGGTAGAGAGTAACATATTATAATACCAGCCTGTAGGGGGAGGTAGAGAGTAATTATTATAATACCAGCCTGTAGGGGGAGGTAGAGAGTCACATATTATAATACCAGCCTGTAGGGGGAGGTAGAGAGTCACATATTATAATACCAGCCTGTAGGGGGAGGTAGAGAGTCACATATTATAATACCAGCCTGTAGGGGGAGGTAGAGAGTAACATATTATAATACCAGCCTGTAGGGGGAGGTAGAGAGTCACATATTATAATACCAGCCTGTAGGGGTAGGTAGAGAGTAACATATTATAATACCAGCCTGTAGGGGGAGGTAGAGAGTAACATATTATAATACCAGCCTGTAGGGGGAGGTAGAGAGTAACATATTATAATACCAGCCTGTAGGGGGAGGTAGAGAGTCAAATATTATAATACCAGCCTGTAGGGGGAGGTAGAGAGTAACATATTATAATACCAGCCTGTAGGGGGAGGTAGAGAGTAACATATTATAATACCAGCCTGTAGGGGGAGGTAGAGAGTCACATATTATAATACGTATTTTTAAGAAAGTGGGTGTCAGTTTTGTCTGAAGGAAGGCATTAGGGCTCATGTATTTTGTGTTGGGCTCCTAAAACCCACTTTTAGAGACCTCACAAAGTCAGCAGCCACTTAGAATGTACTGGGAACAAGTTACAGGAAAGTGTCACAAAAGTGCTTATCTCAGCCTAAAAATGCTATTTTGACATTTTCCTGTAACTTGTTCCCAGTACATTCTAAGTGGCTGCTGACTTTGTGAGGTCTCTAAAAGTGGGTTTTAGGAGCCCAACACAAAATACATGAGCCCCAATGCCTTCCTTCATACAAAACTGACACCCACTTTCCTTAAAAAATCGTGGCTCAAAATGGCATTTTTGGGCTGAGATAAGCACTTTGGTGACATTTTCCTGTAACTTGTTCCCAGTACATTTTAAGTGGCTGCTGACTTTGTGAGGTCTGTAAAATTGGGTTTTAGGAGCCCAACACAAAATACATGAGCCCTAATGCCTTCCTTCAGACAGAACTGACACCCACTTTCTTTAAAAAATCGTGGTTCAAAATAGCATTTTTGGGCTGAGATAAGCACTTTGGTGACATTTTCCTGTAACTTGTTCCCAGTACATTTTAAGTGGCTGCTGACTTTGTGAGGTCTGTAAAATTGGGTTTTAGGAGCCCAACACAAAATACATGAGCCCCAATGCCTTCCTTCATACAAAACTGACACCCACTTTCCTTAAAAAATCGTGGCTCAAAATGGCATTTTTGGGCTGAGATAAGCACTTTGGTGACATTTTCCTGTAACTTGTTCCCAGTACATTCTAAGTGGCTGCTGACTTTGTGAGGTCTCTAAAAGTGGGTTTTAGGAGCCCAACACAAAATACATGAGCCCTAATGCCTTCCTTCAGACAGAACTGACACCCACTTTCTTTAAAAAATCGTGGTTCAAAATAGCATTTTTGGGCTGAGATAAGCACTTTGGTGACATTTTCCTGTAACTTGTTCCCAGTACATTTTAAGTGGCTGCTGACTTTGTGAGGTCTGTAAAATTGGGTTTTAGGAGCCCAACACAAAATACATGAGCCCTAATGCCTTCTTTCAGACAAAACTGACTTCCACTTTCTTAAAAAAATCTTGGGTCAAAATAGCATTATTAGACTGAGATAAGCACTTTGGTGACATTTTCCTGTAACTTGTTCCCAGTACATTCTAAGTGGCTGCTGACTTTGTGAGGTCTCTAAAAGTGGGTTTTAGGAGCCCAACACAAAATACATGAGCCCTAATGCCTTCTTTCAGACAAAACTGACACCCACTTTCTTTAAAAAATCTTGGGTCAAAATAGCATTTTTAGACTGAGATAAGCACTTTGGTGACATTTTTCTGTAACTTGTTCCCAGTACATTCTAAGTGGCTGCTGACTTTGTGAGGTCTCTAAAAGTGGGTTTTAGGAGCCCAACACAAAATACATGAGCCCCAATGCCTTCCTTCAGACAAAACTGACACCCACTTTCTTTAAAAAATCGTGGCTCAAAATAGCATTTTTGGGCTGAGATAAGCACTTTGGTGACATTTTCCCCTACAGGCTGGTATTATAATATGTGACTCTCTACCTCCCCCTACAGGCTGGTATTATAATAGGTTACTCTCTACCTCCCCTACAGGCTGGTATTATAATATGTGACTCTCTACCTCCCCCTACAGGCTGGTACTATAATATGTTACTCTCTACCTCCCCCTACAGGCTGGTATTATAATATGTTACTCTCTACCTCCCCCTACAGGCTGGTATTATAATATGTTACTCTCTACCTCCCCCTACAGGCTGGTATTATAATATGTTACTCTCTACCTCCCTCTACAGGCTGGTATTATAATATGTTACTCTCTACCTCCCCCTACAGGCTGGTATTATAATATGTTACTCTCTACCTCCCCCTACAGGCTGGTATTATAATATGTTACTCTCTACCTCCCCTACAGGCTGTTATTATAATATGTGACTCTCTACCTCCCCCTACAGGCTGGTATTATAATATGTTACTCTCTACCTCCCCCTACAGGCTGGTATTATAATATGTGACTCTCTACCTCCCCCTACAGGCTGGTACTATAATATGTTACTCTCTACCTCCCCCTACAGGCTGGTATTATAATATGTTACTCTCTACCTCCCCCTACAGGCTGGTATTATAATATGTTACTCTCTACCTCCCCCTACAGGCTGGTATTATAATATGTTACTCTCTACCTCCCCCTACAGGCTGGTATTATAATATGTTACTCTCTACCTCCCCCTACAGGCTGGTATTATAATATGTTACTCTCTACCTCCTCCTACAGGCTGGTATTATAATATGTTACTCTCTACCTCCCCTACAGGCTGGTATTATAATATGTGACTCTCTACCTCCCCCTACAGGCTGGTATTATAATATGTTACTCTCTACCTCCCCCTACAGGCTGGTATTATAATATGTGACTCTCTACCTCCCCCTACAGGCTGGTATTATAATATGTGACTCTCTACCTCCCCCTACAGGCTGGTATTATAATATGTGACTCTCTACCTCCCCCTACAGGCTGGTATTATAATATGTTACTCTCTACCTCCCCCTACAGGTTGGTATTATAATATGTGACTCTCTACCTCCCCCTACAGGCTGGTATTATAATATGTTACTCTCTACCTCCCCCTACAGGCTGGTATTATAATATGTTACTCTCTACCTCCCTCTACAGGCTGGTATTATAATATCTTACTCTCTACCTCCCCCTACAGACTGGTATTATACTATGTTACTCTTTACCTCCCCCTACAGGCTGGTATAATAATATGTTACTCTCTACCTCCCCCTAGAGGCTGGTATTATAATATGTTACTCTCTACCTCCCCCTAGAGACTGGTATTATACTATGTTACTCTCTACCTCCCCCTACAGGCTGGTATTATAATATGTTACTCTCTACCTCCCCCTACAGGTTGGTATTATAATATGTGACTCTCTACCTCCCCCTACAGGCTGGTATTATAATATGTTACTCTCTACCTCCCCCTACAGGCTGGTATAATAATATGTTACTCTCTACCAATCGATTGATCAATCGGTCGAACAATTAACCCCGGCCCCTCCCCCAGCCACTATGTGGGCGTGGCCTATCACCTTGGGGGTGTGGTTTCGAGCCGGGGGTGTGGCCTATTGGTGAGGGGGAAGTGGTTTGGGGCTGTGGGCTTGGCCTATCACCAAGGGGGTGTGGTTTGGAGCTATGGGCGTGGCCTATCGCCAAGGGGGTGTGGTTTAAGGCTAGGGGCGTAGCCTATCGACATGGTGGCGTGGTTTGGAGCTTGGGGCGTGGCCTGTCGGCTTGGGGCGAGGGGCTGTGGTTTGAAGCTGGGGGCGTGGCCTATCGCCATCGGGGCGTGGTTTGGAGCGGGGGGCGTGGCCTGTCGGCTTGGGGGCGTGGTTTACAGCAGTGGGACTCAAAAATAGCAGATCTACAAGCTCGTAGATCATAGCTCTACGAGCTTGTAGATCTGATATCGGCTGGGGTTGGGCGTGGCCTATCACCCCGGGGGGTGGGGTCTGAAGCTGGGGGCGTGGCTTATCGGCTTGGGGGCGTGGTTTACAGCAGTGGGACTCAAAAATAGCGGATCTACAAGCTCGTAGATCATAGCTCTACGAGCTTGTAGATCTGATATCGGCTGGGGGTGGGCGTGGCCTATCACCCCGGGGGATGGGGTCTGAAGCTCTGGGCGGGGCCTATTGGCTTGGGGGCGTGGTTTCAAGCTGGGGGCGTGGCCTTTCCCGTTGGATTGGGGTCTTAAGCCGTGTGCTTGTCCTCTATCGGCGAGGGGTGTGTGGTTTGAAGCTGGGGGCGTGGCCTATCGACATGGGGGCATGGTTTGGAGCGGGGGGCGTGGCCTGTCGGCTTGGGGGCGTGGTTTACAGCAGTGGGACTCAAAAATAGCGGATCTACAAGCTCGTAGATCATAGCTCTACGAGCTTGTAGATGTGATATCGGCTGGGGGTGGGCGTGGCCTATCACCCCGGGGGGTGGGGTCTGAAGCTGTGGGCGGGGCCTATTGGCTTGGGGGCGTGGTTTCCAGCCGGGGGCGTGGCCTTTCCCCTTGGATTGGGGTCTTAAGCCGTGTGCTTGTCCTCTATCGGCGAGGGGTGTGTGGTTTGAAGCTGGGGGCGTGGCCTATCGCCATGGGGGCGTGGTTTGGAGCTGGGGGCGTGGCTTGTTGGCTTGGGGGCGTGGTATACAGCAGTGGGACTCAAAAATAGCAGATCTACAAGCTCGTAGAGCATAGTTCTACGAGCTTGTAGATCTGATATCGGCTGGGGTTGGGCGTGGCCTATCACCCCGGGGGGTGGGGTATGAAGCTGTGGGCGGGGGCCTGTCGGCTTGGAGGCGTGGTTTGAAGCTGGGGGCGTGGCTTATCGGCTTGGGGGCGTGGTTTACAGCAGTGGGACTCAGTAATAGCAGATCTACAAGCTCGTAGATCATAGCTCTACGAGCTTGTAGATCTGATATCGGCTGGGGGTGGGCGTGGCCTATCACCCCGGGGGGTGGGGTCTGAAGCTGTGGGCGGGGCCTATTGGCTTGGGGGCGTGGTTTCAAGCCGGGGGCGTGGCCTTTCCCCTTGGATTGGGGTTTTAAGCTGTGTGCTTGTCCTCTATCGGCGAGGGGGCTGTGGTTTGAAGCTGGGGGCGTGGCCTATCGCCATGGGGGCGTGGTTTGGAGCGGGGGGCGGGGCCTGTCGGCTTGGGGGCGTGGCCTTTCCCCTTGGATTGGGGTCTTAAGCCGTGTGCTTGTCCTCTATCGGCGAGGGGTGTGTGGTTTGAAGCTGGGGGCGTGGCCTATCGCCATGGGGATGTGGTTTGGAGCTGGGGGCGTGGCTTGTTGGCTTGGGGTCGTGGTATACAGCAGTGGGACTCAAAAATAGCAGATCTACAAGCTGAGCTTGTAGATCTGCTATTTTTTCGCCCCCAAGCCAATAGGCCCCGCCCACAGCTTCAGACCCCACCCCCCGGGGTGATAGGCCACGCCCACCCCCAGCCGATATCAGATCTACAAGCTCGTAGAGCTATGATCCACGAGCTTGTAGATCTGCTATTTTTGAGTCCCACTGCTGTAAAACACGCCCCCACGCCGATAAGCCACGCCCCCAGCTTCAAACCACGCCCCCAAGCCAATAGGCCCCGCCCACAGCTTCAGACCCCACCCCCCGGGGTGATAGGCCACGCCCACCCCCAGCCGATATCAGATCTACAAGTTCGTAGAGCTATGATCTACGAGCTTGTAGATCTGCTATTTTTGAGTCCCACTGCTGTAAACCACGCCCCCAAGCCGACAGGCCACGCCCCCCGCTCCAAACCACGCCCCGATGGCGATAGGCCACGCCCCCAGCTTCAAACCACAGCCCCTCGCCCCAAGCCGACAGGCCACGTCCCCAGCACCAAACCACGCCCCCATGGTGATAGGCCACACCCCTAGCTCCAAACCACACCCCCTTGGTGATAGGCCAAGCCCACAGCTCCAAACCACTCCCCCCTCACCAATAGGCCACACCCCCGGCTCGAAACCACACCCCCAAGGTGATATGCCACGCCCACATAGTGGCTGGGGGAGGGGCCGGGGTTAATTGTTTGACCGATTGATCAATCGATTGGTAGAGATTAACATATTATTATACCATCCTGTAGGGGGAGGTAGAGAGTAACATATTATAATACCAGCCTTTAGGGGGAGGTAGAGAGTAACATAGTATAATACCAGCCTGTAGGGGGAGGTAGAGAGTAACATATTATAATACCAGCATGTAGGGGGAGGTATAGAGTAACATATTATAATACCAGCCTGTAGGGGGAGGTAGAGAGTAACATATTATAATACCAGCCTGTAGGGGGAGGTAGAGAGTCACATATTATAATACCAGCCTGTAGGGGGAGGTAGAGAGTAACATATTATAATACCAGCCTGTAGAGGGAGGTAGAGAGTCACATATTATAATACCAGCCTGTAGGGGGAGGTAGAGAGTAACATATTATAATACCAGCCTGTAGGGGGAGGTAGAGAGTAACATAGTATAATACCAGTCTCTAGGGGGAGGTAAAGAGTAACATATTATAATACCAGCCTCTAGGGGGAGGTAGAGAGTAACATATATAATTATACCAGCCTGTAGGGGGAGTTAGAGAGTAACATAGTATAATACCAGTCTGTAGGGGGAGGTAGAGAGTAAGATATTATAATACCAGCCTGTAGAGGGAGGTAGAGAGTAACATATTATAATACCAGCCTGTAGGGGGAGGTAGAGAGTAACATATTATAATACCAGCCTGTAGGGGGAGGTAGAGAGTAACATAGTATAATACCAGTCTCTAGGGGGAGGTAAAGAGTAACATATTATAATACCAGCCTCTAGGGGGAGGTAGAGAGTAACATATATAATTATACCAGCCTGTAGGGGGAGTTAGAGAGTAACATAGTATAATACCAGTCTGTAGGGGGAGGTAGAGAGTAAGATATTATAATACCAGCCTGTAGAGGGAGGTAGAGAGTAACATATTATAATACCAGCCTGTAGGGGGAGGTAGAGAGTAACATAGTATAATACCAGTCTGTAGGGGGAGGTAGAGAGTAACATATTATAATACCAGCCTGTAGAGGGAGGTAGAGAGTAACATATTATAATACCAGCCTGTAGGGGGAGGTAGAGAGTAACATATTATAATACCAGCCTGTAGGGGGAGGTAGAGAGTCACATATTATAATACCAACCTGTAGGGGGAGGTAGAGAGTAACATATTATAATACCAGCCTGTAGGGGGAGGTAGAGAGTAACATAGTATAATACGAGTCTCTAGGGGGAGGTAGAGAGTAACATATTATAATACCAGCCTCTAGGGGGAGGTAGAGAGTAACATATTATACCAGCCTGTAGGGGGAGGTAGAGAGTAACATAGTATAATACCAGTCTGTAGGGGGAGGTAGAGAGTAAGATATTATAATACCAGCCTGTAGAGGGAGGTAGAGAGTAACATATTATAATACCAGCCTGTAGGGGGAGGTAGAGAGTAATATAGTATAATACCAGTCTGTAGGGGGAGGTAGAGAGTAACATATTATAATACCAGCCTGTAGAGGGAGGTAGAGAGTAACATAGTATAATACCAGCCTGTAGGGGGAGGTAGAGAGTAATTATTATAATACCAGCCTGTAGGGGGAGGTAGAGAGTCACATATTATAATACCAGCCTGTAGGGGGAGGTAGAGAGTCACATATTATAATACCAGCCTGTAGGGGGAGGTAGAGAGTCACATATTATAATACCAGCCTGTAGGGGGAGGTAGAGAGTAACATATTATAATACCAGCCTGTAGGGGGAGGTAGAGAGTCACATATTATAATACCAGCCTGTAGGGGTAGGTAGAGAGTAACATATTATAATACCAGCCTGTAGGGGGAGGTAGAGAGTAACATATTATAATACCAGCCTGTAGGGGGAGGTAGAGAGTAACATATTATAATACCAGCCTGTAGGGGGAGGTAGAGAGTCAAATATTATAATACCAGCCTGTAGGGGGAGGTAGAGAGTAACATATTATAATACCAGCCTGTAGGGGGAGGTAGAGAGTAACATATTATAATACCAGCCTGTAGGGGGAGGTAGAGAGTCACATATTATAATATGTATTTTTAAGAAAGTGGGTGTCAGTTTTGTCTGAAGGAAGGCATTAGGGCTCATGTATTTTGTGTTGGGCTCCTAAAACCCACTTTTAGAGACCTCACAAAGTCAGCAGCCACTTAGAATGTACTGGGAACAAGTTACAGGAAAGTGTCACAAAAGTGCTTATCTCAGCCTAAAAATGCTATTTTGACATTTTCCTGTAACTTGTTCCCAGTACATTCTAAGTGGCTGCTGACTTTGTGAGGTCTCTAAAAGTGGGTTTTAGGAGCCCAACACAAAATACATGAGCCCTAATGCCTTCCTTCAGACAGAACTGACACCCACTTTCTTTAAAAAATCGTGGTTCAAAATAGCATTTTTGGGCTGAGATAAGCACTTTGGTGACATTTTCCTGTAACTTGTTCCCAGTACATTTTAAGTGGCTGCTGACTTTGTGAGGTCTGTAAAATTGGGTTTTAGGAGCCCAACACAAAATACATGAGCCCTAATGCCTTCTTTCAGACAAAACTGACTTCCACTTTCTTAAAAAAATCTTGGGTCAAAATAGCATTATTAGACTGAGATAAGCACTTTGGTGACATTTTCCTGTAACTTGTTCCCAGTACATTCTAAGTGGCTGCTGACTTTGTGAGGTCTCTAAAAGTGGGTTTTAGGAGCCCAACACAAAATACATGAGCCCCAATGCCTTCCTTCATACAAAACTGACACCCACTTTCCTTAAAAAATCGTGGCTCAAAATGGCATTTTTGGGCTGAGATAAGCACTTTGGTGACATTTTCCTGTAACTTGTTCCCAGTACATTCTAAGTGGCTGCTGACTTTGTGAGGTCTCTAAAAGTGGGTTTTAGGAGCCCAACACAAAATACATGAGCCCTAATGCCTTCCTTCAGACAGAACTGACACCCACTTTCTTTAAAAAATCGTGGTTCAAAATAGCATTTTTGGGCTGAGATAAGCACTTTGGTGACATTTTCCTGTAACTTGTTCCCAGTACATTTTAAGTGGCTGCTGACTTTGTGAGGTCTGTAAAATTGGGTTTTAGGAGCCCAACACAAAATACATGAGCCCTAATGCCTTCTTTCAGACAAAACTGACTTCCACTTTCTTAAAAAAATCTTGGGTCAAAATAGCATTATTAGACTGAGATAAGCACTTTGGTGACATTTTCCTGTAACTTGTTCCCAGTACATTCTAAGTGGCTGCTGACTTTGTGAGGTCTCTAAAAGTGGGTTTTAGGAGCCCAACACAAAATACATGAGCCCTAATGCCTTCTTTCAGACAAAACTGACACCCACTTTCTTTAAAAAATCTTGGGTCAAAATAGCATTTTTAGACTGAGATAAGCACTTTGGTGACATTTTCCTGTAACTTGTTCCCAGTACATTCTAAGTGGCTGCTGACTTTGTGAGGTCTCTAAAAGTGGGTTTTAGGAGCCCAACACAAAATACATGAGCCCCAATGCCTTCCTTCAGACAAAACTGACACCCACTTTCTTTAAAAAATCGTGGCTCAAAATAGCATTTTTGGGCTGAGATAAGCACTTTGGTGACATTTTCCCCTACAGGCTGGTATTATAATATGTGACTCTCTACCTCCCCCTACAGGCTGGTATTATAATAGGTTACTCTCTACCTCCCCTACAGGCTGGTATTATAATATGTGACTCTCTACCTCCCCCTACAGGCTGGTACTATAATATGTTACTCTCTACCTCCCCCTACAGGCTGGTATTATAATATGTTACTCTCTACCTCCCCCTACAGGCTGGTATTATAATATGTTACTCTCTACCTCCCCCTACAGGCTGGTATTATAATATGTTACTCTCTACCTCCCTCTACAGGCTGGTATTATAATATGTTACTCTCTACCTCCCCCTACAGGCTGGTATTATAATATGTTACTCTCTACCTCCCCCTACAGGCTGGTATTATAATATGTTACTCTCTACCTCCCCTACAGGCTGGTATTATAATATGTGACTTTCTACCTCCCCCTACAGGCTGGTATTATAATAGGTTACTCTCTACCTCCCCTACAGGCTGGTATTATAATATGTGACTCACTACCTCCCCCTACAGGCTGGTACTATAATATGTTACTCTCTACCTCCCCCTACAGGCTGGTATTATAATATGTTACTCTCTACCTCCCCCTACAGGCTGGTATTATAATATGTTACTCTCTACCTCCCTCTACAGGCTGGTATTATAATATGTTACTCTCTACCTCCCCCTACAGGCTGGTATTATAATATGTGACTCTCTACCTCCCCCTACAGGCTGGTATTATAATATGTGACTCTCTACCTCCCCCTACAGGCTGGTATTATAATATGTTACTCTCTACCTCCCCCTACAGGTTGGTATTATAATATGTTACTCTCTACCTCCCCCTACAGGCTGGTATTATAATATGTGACTCTCTACCTCCCCCTACAGGCTGGTATTATAATATGTGACTCTCTACCTCCCCCTACAGGCTGGTATTATAATATGTTACTCTCTACCTCCCCCTACAGGTTGGTATTATAATATGTGACTCTCTACCTCCCCCTACAGGCTGGTATTATAATATGTTACTCTCTACCTCCCCCTACAGGCTGGTATTATAATATGTTACTCTCTACCTCCCCCTACAGGCTGGTATTATAATATGTTACTCTCTACCTCCCCCTACAGGCTGGTATTATAATATGTTACTCTCTACCTCCCCCTACAGGCTGGTATTATAATATGTTACTCTCTACCTCCTCCTACAGGCTGGTATTATAATATGTTACTCTCTACCTCCCCTACAGGCTGGTATTATAATATGTGACTCTCTACCTCCCCCTACAGGCTGGTATTATAATATGTTACTCTCTACCTCCCCCTACAGGCTGGTATTATAATATGTGACTCTCTACCTCCCCCTACAGGCTGGTATTATAATATGTGACTCTCTACCTCCCCCTACAGGCTGGTATTATAATATGTGACTCTCTACCTCCCCCTACAGGCTGGTATTATAATATGTTACTCTCTACCTCCCCCTACAGGTTGGTATTATAATATGTGACTCTCTACCTCCCCCTACAGGCTGGTATTATAATATGTTACTCTTTACCTCCCCCTACAGGCTGGTATTGTAATATGTTACTCTCTACCTCCCTCTACAGGCTGGTATTATAATATCTTACTCTCTACCTCCCCCTACAGACTGGTATTATACTATGTTACTCTTTACCTCCCCCTACAGGCTGGTATAATAATATGTTACTCTCTACCTCCCCCTAGAGGCTGGTATTATAATATGTTACTCTCTACCTCCCCCTAGAGACTGGTATTATACTATGTTACTCTCTACCTCCCCCTACAGGCTGGTATTATAATATGTTACTCTCTACCTCCCCCTACAGGTTGGTATTATAATATGTGACTCTCTACCTCCCCCTACAGGCTGGTATTATAATATGTTACTCTCTACCTCCCCCTACAGGCTGGTATAATAATATGTTACTCTCTACCAATCGATTGATCAATCGGTCGAACAATTAACCCCGGCCCCTCCCCCAGCCACTATGTGGGCGTGGCCTATCACCTTGGGGGTGTGGTTTCGAGCCGGGGGTGTGGCCTATTGGTGAGGGGGAAGTGGTTTGGGGCTGTGGGCTTGGCCTATCACCAAGGGGGTGTGGTTTGGAGCTATGGGCGTGGCCTATCGCCAAGGGGGTGTGGTTTAAGGCTAGGGGCGTAGCCTATCGACATGGTGGCGTGGTTTGGAGCTTGGGGCGTGGCCTGTCGGCTTGGGGCGAGGGGCTGTGGTTTGAAGCTGGGGGCGTGGCCTATCGCCATCGGGGCGTGGTTTGGAGCGGGGGGCGTGGCCTGTCGGCTTGGGGGCGTGGTTTACAGCAGTGGGACTCAAAAATAGCAGATCTACAAGCTCGTAGATCATAGCTCTACGAGCTTGTAGATCTGATATCGGCTGGGGTTGGGCGTGGCCTATCACCCCGGGGGGTGGGGTCTGAAGCTGGGGGCGTGGCTTATCGGCTTGGGGGCGTGGTTTACAGCAGTGGGACTCAAAAATAGCGGATCTACAAGCTCGTAGATCATAGCTCTACGAGCTTGTAGATCTGATATCGGCTGGGGGTGGGCGTGGCCTATCACCCCGGGGGATGGGGTCTGAAGCTCTGGGCGGGGCCTATTGGCTTGGGGGCGTGGTTTCCAGCCGGGGGCGTGGCCTTTCCCCTTGGATTGGGGTCTTAAGCCGTGTGCTTGTCCTCTATCGGCGAGGGGTGTGTGGTTTGAAGCTGGGGGCGTGGCCTATCGCCATGGGGGCGTGGTTTGGAGCTGGGGGCGTGGCTTGTTGGCTTGGGGGCGTGGTATACAGCAGTGGGACTCAAAAATAGCAGATCTACAAGCTCGTAGAGCATAGTTCTACGAGCTTGTAGATCTGATATCGGCTGGGGTTGGGCGTGGCCTATCACCCCGGGGGGTGGGGTATGAAGCTGTGGGCGGGGGCCTGTCGGCTTGGAGGCGTGGTTTGAAGCTGGGGGCGTGGCTTATCGGCTTGGGGGCGTGGTTTACAGCAGTGGGACTCAGTAATAGCAGATCTACAAGCTCGTAGATCATAGCTCTACGAGCTTGTAGATCTGATATCGGCTGGGGGTGGGCGTGGCCTATCACCCCGGGGGCTGGGGTCTGAAGCTGTGGGCGGGGCCTATTGGCTTGGGGGCGTGGTTTCAAGCCGGGGGCGTGGCCTTTCCCCTTGGATTGGGGTTTTAAGCTGTGTGCTTGTCCTCTATCGGCGAGGGGGCTGTGGTTTGAAGCTGGGGGCGTGGCCTATCGCCATGGGGGCGTGGTTTGGAGCGGGGGGCGGGGCCTGTCGGCTTGGGGGCGTGGCCTTTCCCCTTGGATTGGGGTCTTAAGCCGTGTGCTTGTCCTCTATCGGCGAGGGGTGTGTGGTTTGAAGCTGGGGGCGTGGCCTATCGCCATGGGGATGTGGTTTGGAGCTGGGGGCGTGGCTTGTTGGCTTGGGGTCGTGGTATACAGCAGTGGGACTCAAAAATAGCAGATCTACAAGCTCGTAGAGCTATGCTCTACGAGCTTGTAGATCTGCTATTTTTTCGCCCCCAAGCCAATAGGCCCCGCCCACAGCTTCAGACCCCACCCCCCGGGGTGATAGGCCACGCCCACCCCCAGCCGATATCAGATCTACAAGCTCGTAGAGCTATGATCTACGAGCTTGTAGATCTGCTATTTTTGAGTCCCACTGCTGTAAAACACGCCCCCACGCCGATAAGCCACGCCCCCAGCTTCAAACCACGCCCCCAAGCCAATAGGCCCCGCCCACAGCTTCAGACCCCACCCCCCGGGGTGATAGGCCACGCCCACCCCCAGCCGATATCAGATCTACAAGTTCGTAGAGCTATGATCTACGAGCTTGTAGATCTGCTATTTTTGAGTCCCACTGCTGTAAACCACGCCCCCAAGCCGACAGGCCACGCCCCCCGCTCCAAACCACGCCCCGATGGCGATAGGCCACGCCCCCAGCTTCAAACCACAGCCCCTCGCCCCAAGCCGACAGGCCACGTCCCCAGCACCAAACCACGCCCCCATGGCGATAGGCCACACCCCTAGCCTTAAACCACACCCCCCCTTGGCGATAGGCCACGCCCATAGCTCCAAACCACACCCCCTTGGTGATAGGCCAAGCCCACAGCTCCAAACCACTCCCCCCTCACCAATAGGCCACACCCCCGGCTCGAAACCACACCCCCAAGGTGATATGCCACGCCCACATAGTGGCTGGGGGAGGGGCCGGGGTTAATTGTTCGACCGATTGATCAATCGATTGGTAGAGATTAACATATTATTATACCATCCTGTAGGGGGAGGTAGAGAGTAACATATTATAATACCAGCCTTTAGGGGGAGGTAGAGAGTAACATAGTATAATACCAGCCTGTAGGGGGAGGTAGAGAGTAACATATTATAATACCAGCATGTAGGGGGAGGTATAGAGTAACATATTATAATACCAGCCTGTAGGGGGAGGTAGAGAGTAACATATTATAATACCAGCCTGTAGGGGGAGGTAAAGAGTCACATATTATAATACCAGCCTGTAGGGGGAGGTAGAGAGTAACATATTATAATACCAGCCTGTAGAGGGAGGTAGAGAGTCACATATTATAATACCAGCCTGTAGGGGGAGGTAGAGAGTAACATATTATAATACCAGCCTGTAGGGGGAGGTAGAGAGTAACATAGTATAATACCAGTCTCTAGGGGGAGGTAAAGAGTAACATATTATAATACCAGCCTCTAGGGGGAGGTAGAGAGTAACATATATAATTATACCAGCCTGTAGGGGGAGTTAGAGAGTAACATAGTATAATACCAGTCTGTACGGGGAGGTAGAGAGTAAGATATTATAATACCAGCCTGTAGAGGGAGGTAGAGAGTAACATATTATAATACCAGCCTGTAGGGGGAGGTAGAGAGTAACATAGTATAATACCAGTCTGTAGGGGGAGGTAGAGAGTAACATATTATAATACCAGCCTGTAGAGGGAGGTAGAGAGTAACATATTATAATACCAGCCTGTAGGGGGAGGTAGAGAGTAACATATTATAATACCAGCCTGTAGGGGGAGGTAGAGAGTCACATATTATAATACCAGCCTGTAGGGGGAGGTAGAGAGTAACATATTATAATACCAGCCTGTAGGGGGAGGTAGAGAGTAACATAGTATAATACGAGTCTCTAGGGGGAGGTAGAGAGTAACATATTATAATACCAGCCTCTAGGGGGAGGTAGAGAGTAACATATTATACCAGCCTGTAGGGGGAGGTAGAGAGTAACATAGTATAATACCAGTCTGTAGGGGGAGGTAGAGAGTAAGATATTATAATACCAGCCTGTAGAGGGAGGTAGAGAGTAACATATTATAATACCAGCCTGTAGGGGGAGGTAGAGAGTAATATAGTATAATACCAGTCTGTAGGGGGAGGTAGAGAGTAACATATTATAATACCAGCCTGTAGAGGGAGGTAGAGAGTAACATATTATAATACCAGCCTGTAGGGGGAGGTAGAGAGTAATTATTATAATACCAGCCTGTAGGGGGAGGTAGAGAGTCACATATTATAATACCAGCCTGTAGGGGGAGGTAGAGAGTCACATATTATAATACCAGCCTGTAGGGGGAGGTAGAGAGTCACATATTATAATACCAGCCTGTAGGGGGAGGTAGAGAGTAACATATTATAATACCAGCCTGTAGGGGGAGGTAGAGAGTCACATATTATAATACCAGCCTGTAGGGGTAGGTAGAGAGTAACATATTATAATACCAGCCTGTAGGGGGAGGTAGAGAGTAACATATTATAATACCAGCCTGTAGGGGGAGGTAGAGAGTAACATATTATAATACCAGCCTGTAGGGGGAGGTAGAGAGTCAAATATTATAATACCAGCCTGTAGGGGGAGGTAGAGAGTAACATATTATAATACCAGCCTGTAGGGGGAGGTAGAGAGTAACATATTATAATACCAGCCTGTAGGGGGAGGTAGAGAGTCACATATTATAATACGTATTTTTAAGAAAGTGGGTGTCAGTTTTGTCTGAAGGAAGGCATTAGGGCTCATGTATTTTGTGTTGGGCTCCTAAAACCCACTTTTAGAGACCTCACAAAGTCAGCAGCCACTTAGAATGTACTGGGAACAAGTTACAGGAAAGTGTCACAAAAGTGCTTATCTCAGCCTAAAAATGCTATTTTGACATTTTCCTGTAACTTGTTCCCAGTACATTCTAAGTGGCTGCTGACTTTGTGAGGTCTCTAAAAGTGGGTTTTAGGAGCCCAACACAAAATACATGAGCCCCAATGCCTTCCTTCATACAAAACTGACACCCACTTTCCTTAAAAAATCGTGGCTCAAAATGGCATTTTTGGGCTGAGATAAGCACTTTGGTGACATTTTCCTGTAACTTGTTCCCAGTACATTCTAAGTGGCTGCTGACTTTGTGAGGTCTCTAAAAGTGGGTTTTAGGAGCCCAACACAAAATACATGAGCCCTAATGCCTTCCTTCAGACAGAACTGACACCCACTTTCTTTAAAAAATCGTGGTTCAAAATAGCATTTTTGGGCTGAGATAAGCACTTTGGTGACATTTTCCTGTAACTTGTTCCCAGTACATTTTAAGTGGCTGCTGACTTTGTGAGGTCTGTAAAATTGGGTTTTAGGAGCCCAACACAAAATACATGAGCCCTAATGCCTTCTTTCAGACAAAACTGACTTCCACTTTCTTAAAAAAATCTTGGGTCAAAATAGCATTATTAGACTGAGATAAGCACTTTGGTGACATTTTCCTGTAACTTGTTCCCAGTACATTCTAAGTGGCTGCTGACTTTGTGAGGTCTCTAAAAGTGGGTTTTAGGAGCCCAACACAAAATACATGAGCCCCAATGCCTTCCTTCATACAAAACTGACACCCACTTTCCTTAAAAAATCGTGGCTCAAAATGGCATTTTTGGGCTGAGATAAGCACTTTGGTGACATTTTCCTGTAACTTGTTCCCAGTACATTCTAAGTGGCTGCTGACTTTGTGAGGTCTCTAAAAGTGGGTTTTAGGAGCCCAACACAAAATACATGAGCCCTAATGCCTTCCTTCAGACAAAACTGACACCCACTTTCTTTAAAAAATCGTGGCTCAAAATAGCATTTTTGGGCTGAGATAAGCACTTTGGTGACATTTTCCTGTAACTTGTTCCCAGTACATTTTAAGTGGCTGCTGACTTTGTGAGGTCTGTAAAAGTGGGTTTTAGGAGCCCAACACAAAATACATGAGCCCTAATGCCTTCCTTCAGACAAAACTGACACCCACTTTCTTTAAAAAATCTTGGGTCAAAATAGCATTTTTAGACTGAGATAAGCACTTTGGTGACATTTTCCTGTAACTTGTTCCCAGTACATTCTAAGTGGCTGCTGACTTTGTGAGGTCTCTAAAAGTGGGTTTTAGGAGCCCAACACAAAATACATGAGCCCTAATGCCTTCCTTCAGACAAAACTGACACCCACTTTCTTTAAAAAATCGTGGCTCAAAATAGCATTTTTGGGCTGAGATAAGCACTTTGGTGACATTTTCCTGTAACTTGTTCCCAGTACATTTTAAGTGGCTGCTGACTTTGTGAGGTCTGTAAAAGTGGGTTTTAGGAGCCCAACACAAAATACATGAGCCCTAATGCCTTCCTTCAGACAAAACTGACACCCACTTTCTTTACAAAATCTTGGGTCAAAATAGCATTTTTAGACTGAGATAATCACTTTGGTGACATTTTCCTGTAACTTGTTCCCAGTACATTCTAAGTGGCTGCTGACTTTGTGAGGTCTCTAAAAGTGGGTTTTAGGAGCCCAACACAAAATACATGAGCCCTAATGCCTTCTTTCAGACAAAACTGACACCCACTTTCTTTAAAAAATCTTGGGTTAAAATAGCATTTTTAGACTGAGATAAGCACTTTGGTGACATTTTCCCCTACAGGCTGGTATTATAATATGTGACTTTCTACCTCCCCCTACAGGCTGGTATTATAATAGGTTACTCTCTACCTCCCCTACAGGCTGGTATTATAATATGTGACTCTCTACCTCCCCCTACAGGCTGGTACTATAATATGTTACTCTCTACCTCCCCCTACAGGCTGATATTATAATATGTTACTCTCTACCTCCCCCTACAGGCTGGTATTATAATATGTTACTCTCTACCTCCCCCTACAGGCTGGTATTATAATATGTTACTCTCTACCTCCCTCTACAGGCTGGTATTATAATATGTTACTCTCTACCTCCCCCTACAGGCTGGTATTATAATATGTTACTCTCTACCTCCCCCTACAGGCTGGTATTATAATATGTTACTCTCTACCTCCCCTACAGGCTGGTATTATAATATGTGACTCTCTACCTCCCCCTACAGGCTGGTATTATAATATGTTACTCTCTACCTCCCCCTACAGGCTGGTATTATAATATGTGACTCTCTACCTCCCCCTACAGGCTGGTACTATAATATGTTACTCTCTACCTCCCCCTACAGGCTGGTATTATAATATGTTACTCTCTACCTCCCCCTACAGGCTGGTATTATAATATGTTACTCTCTACCTCCCCCTACAGGCTGGTATTATAATATGTTACTCTCTACCTCCCTCTACAGGCTGGTATTATAATAAGTTACTCTCTACCTCCCCCTACAGGCTGGTATTATAATATGTTACTCTCTACCTCCCCCTACAGGCTGGTATTATAATATGTTACTCTCTACCTCCTCCTACAGGCTGGTATTATAATATGTTACTCTCTACCTCCCCTACAGGCTGGTATTATAATATGTGACTCTCTACCTCCCCCTACAGGCTGGTATTATAATATGTTACTCTCTACCTCCCCTTACAGGCTGGTATTATAATATGTGACTCTCTACCTCCCCCTACAGGCTGGTATTATAATATGTGACTCTCTACCTCCCCCTACAGGCTGGTATTATAATATGTGACTCTCTACCTCCCCCTACAGGCTGGTATTATAATATGTGACTCTCTACCTCCCCCTACAGGCTGGTATTATAATATGTTACTCTCTACCTCCCCCTACAGGTTGGTATTATAATATGTGACTCTCTACCTCCCCCTACAGGCTGGTATTATAATATGTGACTCTCTACCTCCCCCTACAGGCTGGTATTATAATATGTTACTCTCTACCTCCCCCTACAGGCTGGTATTATAATATGTTACTCTCTACCTCCCCCTACAGGCTGGTATTATAATATGTTACTCTCTACCTCCCCCTACAGGCTGGTATTATAATATGTTACTCTCTACCTCCCCCTACAGGCTGGTATTATAATATGTTACTCTCTACCTCCTCCTACAGGCTGGTATTATAATATGTTACTCTCTACCTCCCCTACAGGCTGGTATTATAATATGTGACTCTCTACCTCCCCCTACAGGCTGGTATTATAATATGTTACTCTCTACCTCCCCCTACAGGCTGGTATTATAATATGTTACTCTCTACCTCCCCCTACAGGCTGGTATTATAATATGTTACTCTCTACCTCCCCTACAGGCTGGTATTATAATATGTGACTCTCTACCTCCCCCTACAGGCTGGTATTATAATATGTTACTCTCTACCTCCCCCTACAGGTTGGTATTATAATATGTGACTCTCTACCTCCCCCTACAGGCTGGTACTATAATATGTTACTCTCTACCTCCCCCTACATGCTGGTATTATAATATGTTACTCTCTACCTCCCCCTACAGGCTGGTATTATAATATGTTACTCTCTACCTCCCCCTACAGGCTGGTATTATAATATGTTACTCTCTACCTCCCTCTACAGGCTGGTATTATAATATGTTACTCTCTACCTCCCCCTACAGGCTGGTATTATAATATGTTACTCTCTACCTCCCCCTACAGGCTGGTATTATAATATGTTACTCTCTACCTCCCCCTACAGGCTGGTATTATAATATGTTACTCTCTACCTCCCCTACAGGCTGGTATTATAATATGTGACTCTCTACCTCCCCCTACAGGCTGGTATTATAATATGTTACTCTCTACCTCCCCCTACAGGTTGGTATTATAATATGTGACTCTCTACCTCCCCCTACAGGCTGGTACTATAATATGTTACTCTCTACCTCCCCCTACAGGCTGGTATTATAATATGTTACTCTCTACCTCCCCCTACAGGCTGGTATTATAATATGTTACTCTCTACCTCCCCCTACAGGCTGGTATTATAATATGTTACTCTCTACCTCCCTCTACAGGCTGGTATTATAATATGTTACTCTCTACCTCCCCCTACAGGCTGGTATTATAATATGTTACTCTTTACCTCCCCCTACAGGCTGGTATTATAATATGTTACTCTCTACCTCCTCCTACAGGCTGGTATTATAATATGTTACTCTCTACCTCCCCTACAGGCTGGTATTATAATATGTGACTCTCTACCTCCCCCTACAGGCTGGTATTATAATATGTTACTCTCTACCTCCCCTTACAGGCTGGTATTATAATATGTGACTCTCTACCTCCCCCTACAGGCTGGTATTATAATATGTGACTCTCTACCTCCCCCTACAGGCTGGTATTATAATATGTGACTCTCTACCTCCCCCTACAGGCTGGTATTATAATATGTGACTCTCTACCTCCCCCTACAGGCTGGTATTATAATATGTTACTCTCTACCTCCCCCTACAGGTTGGTATTATAATATGTGACTCTCTACCTCCCCCTACAGGCTGGTATTATAATATGTTACTCTCTACCTCCCCCTACAGGCTGGTATTATAATATGTTACTCTCTACCTCCCCCTACAGGCTGGTATTATAATATGTTACTCTCTACCTCCCCCTACAGGCTGGTATTATAATATGTTACTCTCTACCTCCCCCTACAGGCTGGTATTATAATATGTTACTCTCTACCTCCCCCTACAGGCTGGTATTATAATATGTTACTCTCTACCTCCTCCTACAGGCTGGTATAATAATATGTTACTCTCTACCTCCCCCTACAGGCTGGTATTATAATATGTTACTCTCTACCTCCCCCTACAGGCTGGTATT
Organism: Gymnoscopelus braueri; assembly: GCF_963280865.1. Classification (NCBI taxonomy): domain Eukaryota; kingdom Metazoa; phylum Chordata; class Actinopteri; order Myctophiformes; family Myctophidae; genus Gymnoscopelus; species Gymnoscopelus braueri. The sequence continues at coordinate 217,796 of NW_027660864.1, forward strand.
ATAATATGTTACTCTCTACCTCCCCCTACAGGCTGGTATTATAATATGTTACTCTCTACCTCCCCCTACAGGCTGGTATTATAATATGTGACTCTCTACCTCCCCCTACAGGCTGGTATTATAATATGTGACTCTCTACCTCCCCCTACAGGCTGGTATTATAATATGTGACTCTCTACCTCCCCCTACAGGCTGGTATTATAATATGTGACTCTCTACCTCCCCCTACAGGCTGGTATTATAATATGTTACTCTCTACCTCCCCCTACAGGTTGGTATTATAATATGTGACTCTCTACCTCCCCCTACAGGCTGGTATTATAATATGTTACTCTCTACCAACCCCCTACAGGTTGGTATTATAATATGTGACTCTCTACCTCCCCCTACAGGCTGGTATTATAATATGTTACTCTCTACCTCCCCCTACAGGCTGGTATTGTAATATGTTACTCTCTACCTCCCTCTACAGGCTGGTATTATAATATCTTAATCTCTACCTCCCCCTACAGACTGGTATTATACTATGTTACTCTTTACCTCCCCCTACAGGCTGGTATAATAATATGTTACTCTCTACCTCCCCCTAGAGGCTGGTATTATAATATGTTACTCTCTACCTCCCCCTACAGGTTGGTATTATAATATGTGACTCTCTACCTCCCCCTACAGGCTGGTATTATAATATGTTACTCTCTACCTCCCCCTACAGGCTGGTATAATAATTTGTTACTCTCTACCAATCGATTGATCAATCGGTCGAACAATTAACCCCGGCCCCTCCCCCAGCCACTATGTGGGCGTGGCCTATCACCTTGGGGGTGTGGTTTCGAGCCGGGGGTGTGGCCTATTGGTGAGGGGGAAGTGGTTTGGGGCTGTGGGCTTGGCCTATCACCAAGGGGGTGTGGTTTGGAGCTATGGGCGTGGCCTATCGCCAAGGGGGTGTGGTTTAAGGCTAGGGGCGTAGCCTATCGACATGGGGGCGTGGTTTGGAGCTTGGGGCGTGGCCTGTCGGCTTGGGGCGAGGGGCTGTGGTTTGAAGCTGGGGGCGTGGCCTATCGCCATCGGGGCGTGGTTTGGAGCGGGGGGCGTGGCCTGTCGGCTTGGGGGCGTGGTTTACAGCAGTGGGACTCAAAAATAGCAGATCTACAAGCTCGTAGATCATAGCTCTACGAGCTTGTAGATCTGATATCGGCTGGGAATGGGCGTGGCCTATCACCCCGGGGGGTGGGGTCTGAAGCTGGGGGCGTGGCTTATCGGCTTGGGGGCGTGGTTTACAGCAGTGGGACTCAAAAATAGCGGATCTACAAGCTCGTAGATCATAGCTCTACGAGCTTGTAGATCTGATATCGGCTGGGGGTGGGCGTGGCCTATCACCCCGGGGGATGGGGTCTGAAGCTCTGGGCGGGGCCTATTGGCTTGGGGGCGTGGTTTCAAGCTGGGGGCGTGGCCTTTCCCGTTGGATTGGGGTCTTAAGCCGTGTGCTTGTCCTCTATCGGCGAGGGGTGTGTGGTTTGAAGCTGGGGGCGTGGCCTATCGCCATGGGGGCATGGTTTGGAGCGGGGGGCGTGGCCTGTCGGCTTGGGGGCGTGGTTTACAGCAGTGGGACTCAAAAATAGCGGATCTACAAGCTCGTAGATCATAGCTCTACGAGCTTGTAGATCTGATATCGGCTGGGGGTGGGCGTGGCCTATCACCCCGGGGGGTGGGGTCTGAAGCTGTGGGCGGGGCCTATTGGCTTGGGGGCGTGGTTTCCAGCCGGGGGCGTGGCCTTTCCCCTTGGATTGGGGTCTTAAGCCGTGTGCTTGTCCTCTATCGGCGAGGGGTGTGTGGTTTGAAGCTGGGGGCGTGGCCTATCGCCATGGGGGCGTGGTTTGGAGCTGGGGGCGTGGCTTGTTGGCTTGGGGGCGTGGTATACAGCAGTGGGACTCAAAAATAGCAGATCTACAAGCTCGTAGAGCATAGTTCTACGAGCTTGTAGATCTGATATCGGCTGGGGTTGGGCGTGGCCTATCACCCCGGGGGGTGGGGTATGAAGCTGTGGGCGGGGGCCTGTCGGCTTGGAGGCGTGGTTTGAAGCTGGGGGCGTGGCTTATCGGCTTGGGGGCGTGGTTTACAGCAGTGGGACTCAGTAATAGCAGATCTACAAGCTCGTAGATCATAGCTCTACGAGCTTGTAGATCTGATATCGGCTGGGGGTGGGCGTGGCCTATCACCCCGGGGGGTGGGGTCTGAAGCTGTGGGCGGGGCCTATTGGCTTGGGGGCGTGGTTTCAAGCCGGGGGCGTGGCCTTTCCCCTTGGATTGGGGTTTTAAGCTGTGTGCTTGTCCTCTATCGGCGAGGGGGCTGTGGTTTGAAGCTGGGGGCGTGGCCTATCGCCATGGGGGCGTGGTTTGGAGCGGGGGGCGGGGCCTGTCGGCTTGGGGGCGTGGCCTTTCCCCTTGGATTGGGGTCTTAAGCCGTGTGCTTGTCCTCTATCGGCGAGGGGTGTGTGGTTTGAAGCTGGGGGCGTGGCCTATCGCCATGGGGATGTGGTTTGGAGCTGGGGGCGTGGCTTGTTGGCTTGGGGTCGTGGTATACAGCAGTGGGACTCAAAAATAGCAGATCTACAAGCTCGTAGAGCTATGCTCTACGAGCTTGTAGATCTGCTATTTTTTCGCCCCCAAGCCAATAGGCCCCGCCCACAGCTTCAGACCCCACCCCCCGGGGTGATAGGCCACGCCCACCCCCAGCCGATATCAGATCTACAAGCTCGTAGAGCTATGATCTACGAGCTTGTAGATCTGCTATTTTTGAGTCCCACTGCTGTAAAACACGCCCCCACGCCGATAAGCCACGCCCCCAGCTTCAAACCACGCCCCCAAGCCAATAGGCCCCGCCCACAGCTTCAGACCCCACCCCCCGGGGTGATAGGCCACGCCCACCCCCAGCCGATATCAGATCTACAAGTTCGTAGAGCTATGATCTACGAGCTTGTAGATCTGCTATTTTTGAGTCCCACTGCTGTAAACCACGCCCCCAAGCCGACAGGCCACGCCCCCCGCTCCAAACCACGCCCCGATGGCGATAGGCCACGCCCCCAGCTTCAAACCACAGCCCCTCGCCCCAAGCCGACAGGCCACGTCCCCAGCACCAAACCACGCCCCCATGGCGATAGGCCACACCCCTAGCCTTAAACCACACCCCCCCTTGGCGATAGGCCACGCCCATAGCTCCAAACCACACCCCCTTGGTGATAGGCCAAGCCCACAGCTCCAAACCACTCCCCCCTCACCAATAGGCCACACCCCCGGCTCGAAACCACACCCCCAAGGTGATATGCCACGCCCACATAGTGGCTGGGGGAGGGGCCGGGGTTAATTGTTCGACCGATTGATCAATCGATTGGTAGAGATTAACATATTATTATACCATCCTGTAGGGGGAGGTAGAGAGTAACATATTATAATACCAGCCTTTAGGGGGAGGTAGAGAGTAACATAGTATAATACCAGCCTGTAGGGGGAGGTAGAGAGTAACATATTATAATACCAGCATGTAGGGGGAGGTATAGAGTAACATATTATAATACCAGCCTGTAGGGGGAGGTAGAGAGTAACATATTATAATACCAGCCTGTAGGGGGAGGTAGAGAGTCACATATTATAATACCAGCCTGTAGGGGGAGGTAGAGAGTAACATATTATAATACCAGCCTGTAGAGGGAGGTAGAGAGTCACATATTATAATACCAGCCTGTAGGGGGAGTAGAGAGTAACATATTATAATACCAGCCTGTAGGGGGCAGGTAGAGGAGTAACATAGTATAATACCAGTCTCTAGGGGAGGTAAAGAGTAACATATTATAATACCAGCCTCTAGGGGGAGGTAGAGGTAACATATATAATTATACCAGCCTGTAGGGGGAGTTAGAGAGTAACATAGTATAATACCAGTCTGTAGGGGGAGGTAGAGAGTAAGATATTATAATACCAGCCTGTAGAGGGAGGTAGAGAGTAACATATTATAATACCAGCCTGTAGGGGGAGGTAGAGAGTAACATAGTATAATACCAGTCTGTAGGGGAGGTAGAGAGTAACATATTATAATACCAGCCTGTAGAGGGAGGTAGAGAGTTAACATATTAATAATACCAGCCTGTAGGGGGAGGTAGAGAGTAACATATTATAATACCAGCCTGTAGGGGGAGGTAGAGAGTCACATATTATAATACCAGCCTGTAGGGGGAGGTAGAGAGTAACATATTATAATACCAGCCTGTAGGGGGAGGTAGAGAGTAACATAGTATAATACGAGTCTCTAGGGGGAGTAGAGAGTAACATATTATAATACCAGCCTCTAGGGGGAGGTAGAGAGTAACATATTATACCAGCCTGTAGGGGGAGGTAGAGAGTAACATAGATAATACCAGTCTGTAGGGGGAGGTAGAGAGTAAGATATTATAATACCAGCCTGTAGAGGGAGGTAGAGAGTAACATTATAATACCAGCCTGTAGGGGGAGGTAGAGAGTAATATAGTATAATACCAGTCTGTAGGGGGAGGTAGAGAGTAACATATTATAATACCAGCCTGTAGAGGGATGTAGAGAGTAATTATTATAATACAGCCTGTAGGGGGAGGTAGAGAGTCACATATTATAATACCAGCCTGTAGGGGGAGGTAGAGAGTCACATATTATAATACCAGCCTGTAGGGGGAGTAGAGAGGGTCACATATTATAATACCAGCCTGTAGGGGGAGGTAGAGAGTAACATATTATAATACCAGCCTGTAGGGGGAGGTAGAGAGTCACATATTATAATACCAGCCTGTAGGGGTAGGTAGAGTAGTAACATATTATAATACCAGCCTGTAGGGGGAGGTAGAGAGTAACATATTATAATACCAGCCTGTAGGGGAGGTAGAGAGTAACATATTATAATACCAGCCTGTAGGGGGAGGTAGAGAGTCAAATATTATAATACCAGCCTGTAGGGGGAGGTAGAGAGTAACATATTATAATACCAGCCTGTAGGTGGGAGGTAGAGAGTAACATATTATAATACCAGCCTGTAGGGGGAGGTAGAGAGTCACATATTATAATACGTATTTTTAAGAAAGTGGGTGTCAGTTTTGTCTGAAGGAAGGCATTTAGGGCTCATGTATTTTGTGTTGGGCTCCTAAAACCCACTTTTAGAGACCTCACAAAGTCAGCAGCCACTTAGAATGTACTGGGAACAAGTTACAGGAAAGTGTCACAAAAGTGCTTATCTCAGCCTAAAAATGCTATTTTGACATTTTCCTGTAACTTGTTCCCAGTACATTCTAAGTGGCTGCTGACTTTGTGAGGTCTCTAAAAGTGGGGTTTTTTAGGAGCCCAACACAAAATACATGAGCCCCAATGCCTTCCTTCATACAAAACTGACACCCACTTTCCTTAAAAAATCGTGGCTCAAAATGGCATTTTTGTGGCTGAGATAAGCACTTTGGTGACATTTTCCTGTAACCTTGTTCCCAGTACATTCTAAGTGGCTGCTGACTTTTGTGAGGTCTCTAAAAGTGGGTTTTAGGAGCCCAACACAAAATACATTGAGCCCTAATGCCTTCCTTCAGACAGAACTGACACCCACTTTCTTTAAAAAATCGTGTTCAAAATAGCATTTTTGGGCTGAGATAAGCACTTTGGTGACATTTTCCTGTAACTTGTTCCCAGTACATTTTAAGTGGCTGCTGACTTTGTGAGGTCTGTAAAATTGGGTTTTAGGAGCCCAACACAAAATACATGAGCCCTAATGCCTTCTTTCAGACAAAACTGACTTCCACTTTCTTAAAAAATCTTGGGTCAAAATAGCATTATTAGACTAGAGATAAGCACTTTGGTGACATTTTCCTGTAACTTGTTCCCAGTACATTCTAAGTGGCTGCTGACTTTGTGAGGTCTCTAAAAGTGGGTTTTAGGAGCCCAACACAAAATACATGAGCCCCAATGCCTTCCTTCATACAAAACTGACACCCACTTTCCTTAAAAAATCGTGGCTCAAAATGGCATTTTTGGGCTGAGATAAGCACTTTGGTGACATTTTCCTGTAACTTGTTCCCAGTACATTCTAAGTGGCTGCTGACTTTGTGAGGTCTCTAAAAGTGGGTTTTAGGAGCCCAACACAAAATACATGAGCCCTAATGCCTTCCTTCAGACAAAACTGACACCCACTTTCTTTAAAAAATCGTGGCTCAAAATAGCATTTTTGGGCTGAGATAAGCACTTTGGTGACATTTTCCTGTAACTTGTTCCCAGTACATTTTAAGTGGCTGCTGACTTTGTGAGGTCTGTAAAAGTGGGTTTTAGGAGCCCAACACAAAATACATGAGCCCTAATGCCTTCCTTCAGACAAAACTGACACCCACTTTCTTTAAAAAATCTTGGGTCAAAATAGCATTTTTAGACTGAGATAAGCACTTTGGTGACATTTTCCTGTAACTTGTTCCCAGTACATTCTAAGTGGCTGCTGACTTTGTGAGGTCTCTAAAAGTGGGTTTTAGGAGCCCAACACAAAATACATGAGCCCTAATGCCTTCCTTCAGACAAAACTGACACCCACTTTCTTTAAAAAATCGTGGCTCAAAATAGCATTTTTGGGCTGAGATAAGCACTTTGGTGACATTTTCCTGTAACTTGTTCCCAGTACATTTTAAGTGGCTGCTGACTTTGTGAGGTCTGTAAAAGTGGGTTTTAGGAGCCCAACACAAAATACATGAGCCCTAATGCCTTCCTTCAGACAAAACTGACACCCACTTTCTTTACAAAATCTTGGGTCAAAATAGCATTTTTAGACTGAGATAATCACTTTGGTGACATTTTCCTGTAACTTGTTCCCAGTACATTCTAAGTGGCTGCTGACTTTGTGAGGTCTCTAAAAGTGGGTTTTAGGAGCCCAACACAAAATACATGAGCCCTAATGCCTTCTTTCAGACAAAACTGACACCCACTTTCTTTAAAAAATCTTGGGTCAAAATAGCATTTTTAGACTGAGATAAGCACTTTGGTGACATTTTCCCCTACAGGCTGGTATTATAATATGTGACTTTCTACCTCCCCCTACAGGCTGGTATTATAATAGGTTACTCTCTACCTCCCCTACAGGCTGGTATTATAATATGTGACTCTCTACCTCCCCCTACAGGCTGGTACTATAATATGTTACTCTCTACCTCCCCCTACAGGCTGATATTATAATATGTTACTCTCTACCTCCCCCTACAGGCTGGTATTATAATATGTTACTCTCTACCTCCCCCTACAGGCTGGTATTATAATATGTTACTCTCTACCTCCCTCTACAGGCTGGTATTATAATATGTTACTCTCTACCTCCCCCTACAGGCTGGTATTATAATATGTTACTCTCTACCTCCCCCTACAGGCTGGTATTATAATATGTTACTCTCTACCTCCCCTACAGGCTGGTATTATAATATGTGACTCTCTACCTCCCCCTACAGGCTGGTATTATAATATGTTACTCTCTACCTCCCCCTACAGGCTGGTATTATAATATGTGACTCTCTACCTCCCCCTACAGGCTGGTACTATAATATGTTACTCTCTACCTCCCCCTACAGGCTGGTATTATAATATGTTACTCTCTACCTCCCCCTACAGGCTGGTATTATAATATGTTACTCTCTACCTCCCCCTACAGGCTGGTATTATAATATGTTACTCTCTACCTCCCTCTACAGGCTGGTATTATAATAAGTTACTCTCTACCTCCCCCTACAGGCTGGTATTATAATATGTTACTCTCTACCTCCCCCTACAGGCTGGTATTATAATATGTTACTCTCTACCTCCCCTTACAGGCTGGTATTATAATATGTGACTCTCTACCTCCCCCTACAGGCTGGTATTATAATATGTGACTCTCTACCTCCCCCTACAGGCTGGTATTATAATATGTGACTCTCTACCTCCCCCTACAGGCTGGTATTATAATATGTGACTCTCTACCTCCCCCTACAGGCTGGTATTATAATATGTTACTCTCTACCTCCCCCTACAGGTTGGTATTATAATATGTGACTCTCTACCTCCCCCTACAGGCTGGTATTATAATATGTGACTCTCTACCTCCCCCTACAGGCTGGTATTATAATATGTTACTCTCTACCTCCCCCTACAGGCTGGTATTATAATATGTTACTCTCTACCTCCCCCTACAGGCTGGTATTATAATATGTTACTCTCTACCTCCCCCTACAGGCTGGTATTATAATATGTTACTCTCTACCTCCCCCTACAGGCTGGTATTATAATATGTTACTCTCTACCTCCTCCTACAGGCTGGTATTATAATATGTTACTCTCTACCTCCCCTACAGGCTGGTATTATAATATGTGACTCTCTACCTCCCCCTACAGGCTGGTATTATAATATGTTACTCTCTACCTCCCCCTACAGGCTGGTATTATAATATGTTACTCTCTACCTCCCCCTACAGGCTGGTATTATAATATGTTACTCTCTACCTCCCCTACAGGCTGGTATTATAATATGTGACTCTCTACCTCCCCCTACAGGCTGGTATTATAATATGTTACTCTCTACCTCCCCCTACAGGTTGGTATTATAATATGTGACTCTCTACCTCCCCCTACAGGCTGGTACTATAATATGTTACTCTCTACCTCCCCCTACAGGCTGGTATTATAATATGTTACTCTCTACCTCCCCCTACAGGCTGGTATTATAATATGTTACTCTCTACCTCCCCCTACAGGCTGGTATTATAATATGTTACTCTCTACCTCCCTCTACAGGCTGGTATTATAATATGTTACTCTCTACCTCCCCCTACAGGCTGGTATTATAATATGTTACTCTTTACCTCCCCCTACAGGCTGGTATTATAATATGTTACTCTCTACCTCCTCCTACAGGCTGGTATTATAATATGTTACTCTCTACCTCCCCTACAGGCTGGTATTATAATATGTGACTCTCTACCTCCCCTACAGGCTGGTATTATAATATGTGACTCTCTACCTCCCCCTACAGGCTGGTATTATAATATGTTACTCTCTACCTCCCCCTACAGGCTGGTATTATAATATGTTACTCTCTACCTCCCCCTACAGGCTGGTATTATAATATGTTACTCTCTACCTCCCCTACAGGCTGGTATTATAATATGTGACTCTCTACCTCCCCCTACAGGCTGGTATTATAATATGTTACTCTCTACCTCCCCCTACAGGTTGGTATTATAATATGTGACTCTCTACCTCCCCCTACAGGCTGGTACTATAATATGTTACTCTCTACCTCCCCCTACAGGCTGGTATTATAATATGTTACTCTCTACCTCCCCCTACAGGCTGGTATTATAATATGTTACTCTCTACCTCCCCCTACAGGCTGGTATTATAATATGTTACTCTCTACCTCCCTCTACAGGCTGGTATTATAATATGTTACTCTCTACCTCCCCCTACAGGCTGGTATTATAATATGTTACTCTTTACCTCCCCCTACAGGCTGGTATTATAATATGTTACTCTCTACCTCCTCCTACAGGCTGGTATTATAATATGTTACTCTCTACCTCCCCTACAGGCTGGTATTATAATATGTGACTCTCTACCTCCCCCTACAGGCTGGTATTATAATATGTTACTCTCTACCTCCCCTTACAGGCTGGTATTATAATATGTGACTCTCTACCTCCCCCTACAGGCTGGTATTATAATATGTGACTCTCTACCTCCCCCTACAGGCTGGTATTATAATATGTGACTCTCTACCTCCCCCTACAGGCTGGTATTATAATATGTGACTCTCTACCTCCCCCTACAGGCTGGTATTATAATATGTTACTCTCTACCTCCCCCTACAGGTTGGTATTATAATATGTGACTCTCTACCTCCCCCTACAGGCTGGTATTATAATATGTTACTCTCTACCTCCCCCTACAGGCTGGTATTATAATATGTTACTCTCTACCTCCCCCTACAGGCTGGTATTATAATATGTTACTCTCTACCTCCCCCTACAGGCTGGTATTATAATATGTTACTCTCTACCTCCCCCTACAGGCTGGTATTATAATATGTTACTCTCTACCTCCCCCTACAGGCTGGTATTATAATATGTTACTCTCTACCTCCTCCTACAGGCTGGTATAATAATATGTTACTCTCTACCTCCCCCTACAGGCTGGTATTATAATATGTTACTCTCTACCTCCCCCTACAGGCTGGTATTATAATATGTTACTCTCTACCTCCCCCTACAGGCTGGTATTATAATATGTTACTCTCTACCTCCCCCTACAGGCTGGTATTATAATATGTGACTCTCTACCTCCCCCTACAGGCTGGTATTATAATATGTGACTCTCTACCTCCCCCTACAGGCTGGTATTATAATATGTGACTCTCTACCTCCCCCTACAGGCTGGTATTATAATATGTGACTCTCTACCTCCCCCTACAGGCTGGTATTATAATATGTTACTCTCTACCTCCCCCTACAGGTTGGTATTATAATATGTGACTCTCTACCTCCCCCTACAGGCTGGTATTATAATATGTTACTCTCTACCAACCCCCTACAGGTTGGTATTATAATATGTGACTCTCTACCTCCCCCTACAGGCTGGTATTATAATAGGTTACTCTCTACCTCCCCTACAGGCTGGTATTATAATATGTGACTCTCTACCTCCCCCTACAGGCTGGTACTATAATATGTTACTCTCTACCTCCCCCTACAGGCTGGTATTATAATATGTTACTCTCTACCTCCCCCTACAGGCTGGTATTATAATATGTTACTCTCTACCTCCCCCTACAGGCTGGTATTATAATATGTTACTCTCTACCTCCCTCTACAGGCTGGTATTATAATATGTTACTCTCTACCTCCCCCTACAGGCTGGTATTATAATATGTTACTCTCTACCTCCCCCTACAGGCTGGTATTATAATATGTTACTCTCTACCTCCCCCTACAGGCTGGTATTGTAATATGTTACTCTCTACCTCCCTCTACAGGCTGGTATTATAATATCTTAATCTCTACCTCCCCCTACAGACTGGTATTATACTATGTTACTCTTTACCTCCCCCTACAGGCTGGTATAATAATATGTTACTCTCTACCTCCCCCTAGAGGCTGGTATTATAATATGTTACTCTCTACCTCCCCCTACAGGTTGGTATTATAATATGTGACTCTCTACCTCCCCCTACAGGCTGGTATTATAATATGTTACTCTCTACCTCCCCCTACAGGCTGGTATAATAATTTGTTACTCTCTACCAATCGATTGATCAATCGGTCGAACAATTAACCCCGGCCCCTCCCCCAGCCACTATGTGGGCGTGGCCTATCACCTTGGGGGTGTGGTTTCGAGCCGGGGGTGTGGCCTATTGGTGAGGGGGAAGTGGTTTGGGGCTGTGGGCTTGGCCTATCACCAAGGGGGTGTGGTTTGGAGCTATGGGCGTGGCCTATCGCCAAGGGGGTGTGGTTTAAGGCTAGGGGCGTAGCCTATCGACATGGGGGCGTGGTTTGGAGCTTGGGGCGTGGCCTGTCGGCTTGGGGCGAGGGGCTGTGGTTTGAAGCTGGGGGCGTGGCCTATCGCCATCGGGGCGTGGTTTGGAGCGGGGGGCGTGGCCTGTCGGCTTGGGGGCGTGGTTTACAGCAGTGGGACTCAAAAATAGCAGATCTACAAGCTCGTAGATCATAGCTCTACGAGCTTGTAGATCTGATATCGGCTGGGAATGGGCGTGGCCTATCACCCCGGGGGGTGGGGTCTGAAGCTGGGGGCGTGGCTTATCGGCTTGGGGGCGTGGTTTACAGCAGTGGGACTCAAAAATAGCGGATCTACAAGCTCGTAGATCATAGCTCTACGAGCTTGTAGATCTGATATCGGCTGGGGGTGGGCGTGGCCTATCACCCCGGGGGATGGGGTCTGAAGCTCTGGGCGGGGCCTATTGGCTTGGGGGCGTGGTTTCAAGCTGGGGGCGTGGCCTTTCCCGTTGGATTGGGGTCTTAAGCCGTGTGCTTGTCCTCTATCGGCGAGGGGTGTGTGGTTTGAAGCTGGGGGCGTGGCCTATCGCCATGGGGGCATGGTTTGGAGCGGGGGGCGTGGCCTGTCGGCTTGGGGGCGTGGTTTACAGCAGTGGGACTCAAAAATAGCGGATCTACAAGCTCGTAGATCATAGCTCTACGAGCTTGTAGATCTGATATCGGCTGGGGGTGGGCGTGGCCTATCACCCCGGGGGGTGGGGTCTGAAGCTGTGGGCGGGGCCTATTGGCTTGGGGGCGTGGTTTCCAGCCGGGGGCGTGGCCTTTCCCCTTGGATTGGGGTCTTAAGCCGTGTGCTTGTCCTCTATCGGCGAGGGGTGTGTGGTTTGAAGCTGGGGGCGTGGCCTATCGCCATGGGGGCGTGGTTTGGAGCTGGGGGCGTGGCTTGTTGGCTTGGGGGCGTGGTATACAGCAGTGGGACTCAAAAATAGCAGATCTACAAGCTCGTAGAGCATAGTTCTACGAGCTTGTAGATCTGATATCGGCTGGGGTTGGGCGCGGCCTATCACCCCGGGGGGTGGGGTATGAAGCTGTGGGCGGGGGCCTGTCGGCTTGGAGGCGTGGTTTGAAGCTGGGGGCGTGGCTTATCGGCTTGGGGGCGTGGTTTACAGCAGTGGGACTCAGTAATAGCAGATCTACAAGCTCGTAGATCATAGCTCTACGAGCTTGTAGATCTGATATCGGCTGGGGGTGGGCGTGGCCTATCACCCCGGGGGGTGGGGTCTGAAGCTGTGGGCGGGGCCTATTGGCTTGGGGGCGTGGTTTCAAGCCGGGGGCGTGGCCTTTCCCCTTGGATTGGGGTTTTAAGCTGTGTGCTTGTCCTCTATCGGCGAGGGGGCTGTGGTTTGAAGCTGGGGGCGTGGCCTATCGCCATGGGGGCGTGGTTTGGAGCGGGGGGCGGGGCCTGTCGGCTTGGGGGCGTGGCCTTTCCCCTTGGATTGGGGTCTTAAGCCGTGTGCTTGTCCTCTATCGGCGAGGGGTGTGTGGTTTGAAGCTGGGGGCGTGGCCTATCGCCATGGGGATGTGGTTTGGAGCTGGGGGCGTGGCTTGTTGGCTTGGGGTCGTGGTATACAGCAGTGGGACTCAAAAATAGCAGATCTACAAGCTCGTAGAGCTATGCTCTACGAGCTTGTAGATCTGCTATTTTTTCGCCCCCAAGCCAATAGGCCCCGCCCACAGCTTCAGACCCCACCCCCCGGGGTGATAGGCCACGCCCACCCCCAGCCGATATCAGATCTACAAGCTCGTAGAGCTATGATCTACGAGCTTGTAGATCTGCTATTTTTGAGTCCCACTGCTGTAAAACACGCCCCCACGCCGATAAGCCACGCCCCCAGCTTCAAACCACGCCCCCAAGCCAATAGGCCCCGCCCACAGCTTCAGACCCCACCCCCCGGGGTGATAGGCCACGCCCACCCCCAGCCGATATCAGATCTACAAGTTCGTAGAGCTATGATCTACGAGCTTGTAGATCTGCTATTTTTGAGTCCCACTGCTGTAAACCACGCCCCCAAGCCGACAGGCCACGCCCCCCGCTCCAAACCACGCCCGATGGCGATAGGCCACGCCCCCAGCTTCAAACCACAGCCCCTCGCCCCAAGCCGACAGGCCACGTCCCCAGCACCAAACCACGCCCCCATGGCGATAGGCCACACCCCTAGCCTTAAACCACACCCCCCCTTGGCGATAGGCCACGCCCATAGCTCCAAACCACACCCCCTTGGTGATAGGCCAAGCCCACAGCTCCAAACCACTCCCCCCTCACCAATAGGCCACACCCCCGGCTCGAAACCACACCCCCAAGGTGATATGCCACGCCCACATAGTGGCTGGGGGAGGGGCCGGGGTTAATTGTTCGACCGATTGATCAATCGATTGGTAGAGATTAACATATTATTATACCATCCTGTAGGGGGAGGTAGAGAGTAACATATTATAATACCAGCCTTTAGGGGGAGGTAGAGAGTAACATAGTATAATACCAGCCTGTAGGGGGAGGTAGAGAGTAACATATTATAATACCAGCATGTAGGGGGAGGTATAGAGTAACATATTATAATACCAGCCTGTAGGGGGAGGTAGAGAGTAACATATTATAATACCAGCCTGTAGGGGGAGGTAGAGAGTCACATATTATAATACCAGCCTGTAGGGGGAGGTAGAGAGTAACATATTATAATACCAGCCTGTAGAGGGAGGTAGAGAGTCACATATTATAATACCAGCCTGTAGGGGGAGGTAGAGAGTAACATATTATAATACCAGCCTGTAGGGGGAGGTAGAGAGTAACATAGTATAATACCAGTCTCTAGGGGGAGGTAAAGAGTAACATATTATAATACCAGCCTCTAGGGGGAGGTAGAGAGTAACATATATAATTATACCAGCCTGTAGGGGGAGTTAGAGAGTAACATAGTATAATACCAGTCTGTAGGGGGAGGTAGAGAGTAAGATATTATAATACCAGCCTGTAGAGGGAGGTAGAGAGTAACATATTATAATACCAGCCTGTAGGGGGAGGTAGAGAGTAACATAGTATAATACCAGTCTGTAGGGGGAGGTAGAGAGTAACATATTATAATACCAGCCTGTAGAGGGAGGGGAGGTAGAGAGTAACATATTATAATACCAGCCTGTAGGGGGAGGTAGAGAGTAACATATTATAATACCAGCCTGTAGGGGGAGGTAGAGAGTCACATATTATAATACCAACCTGTAGGGGGAGGTAGAGAGTAACATATTATAATACCAGCCTGTAGGGGGAGGTAGAGAGTAACATAGTATAATACGAGTCTCTAGGGGGAGGTAGAGAGTAACATATTATAATACCAGCCTCTAGGGGGAGGTAGAGAGTAACATATTATACCAGCCTGTAGGGGGAGGTAGAGAGTAACATAGTATAATACCAGTCTGTAGGGGGAGGTAGAGAGTAAGATATTATAATACCAGCCTGTAGAGGGAGGTAGAGAGTCACATATTATAATACCAGCCTGTAGGGGGAGGTAGAGAGTAACATATTATAATACCAGCCTGTAGGGGGAGGTAGAGAGTAACATAGTATAATACCAGTCTCTAGGGGGAGGTAAAGAGTAACATATTATAATACCAGCCTCTAGGGGGAGGTAGAGAGTAACATATATAATTATACCAGCCTGTAGGGGGAGTTAGAGAGTAACATAGTATAATACCAGTCTGTAGGGGGAGGTAGAGAGTAAGATATTATAATACCAGCCTGTAGAGGGAGGTAGAGAGTAACATATTATAATACCAGCCTGTAGGGGGAGGTAGAGAGTAACATAGTATAATACCAGTCTGTAGGGGGAGGTAGAGAGTAACATATTATAATACCAGCCTGTAGAGGGAGGGGAGGTAGAGAGTAACATATTATAATACCAGCCTGTAGGGGGAGGTAGAGAGTAACATATTATAATACCAGCCTGTAGGGGGAGGTAGAGAGTCACATATTATAATACCAACCTGTAGGGGGAGGTAGAGAGTAACATATTATAATACCAGCCTGTAGGGGGAGGTAGAGAGTAACATAGTATAATACGAGTCTCTAGGGGGAGGTAGAGAGTAACATATTATAATACCAGCCTCTAGGGGGAGGTAGAGAGTAACATATTATACCAGCCTGTAGGGGGAGGTAGAGAGTAACATAGTATAATACCAGTCTGTAGGGGGAGGTAGAGAGTAAGATATTATAATACCAGCCTGTAGAGGGAGGTAGAGAGTAACATATTATAATACCAGCCTGTAGGGGGAGGTAGAGAGTAATATAGTATAATACCAGTCTGTAGGGGGAGGTAGAGAGTAACATATTATAATACCAGCCTGTAGAGGGAGGTAGAGAGTAACATATTATAATACCAGCCTGTAGGGGGAGGTAGAGAGTAATTATTATAATACCAGCCTGTAGGGGGAGGTAGAGAGTCACATATTATAATACCAGCCTGTAGGGGGAGGTAGAGAGTCACATATTATAATACCAGCCTGTAGGGGGAGGTAGAGAGTCACATATTATAATACCAGCCTGTAGGGGGAGGTAGAGAGTAACATATTATAATACCAGCCTGTAGGGGGAGGTAGAGAGTCACATATTATAATACCAGCCTGTAGGGGTAGGTAGAGAGTAACATATTATAATACCAGCCTGTAGGGGGAGGTAGAGAGTAACATATTATAATACCAGCCTGTAGGGGGAGGTAGAGAGTAACATATTATAATACCAGCCTGTAGGGGGAGGTAGAGAGTCAAATATTATAATACCAGCCTGTAGGGGGAGGTAGAGAGTAACATATTATAATACCAGCCTGTAGGGGGAGGTAGAGAGTAACATATTATAATACCAGCCTGTAGGGGGAGGTAGAGAGTCACATATTATAATACGTATTTTTAAGAAAGTGGGTGTCAGTTTTGTCTGAAGGAAGGCATTAGGGCTCATGTATTTTGTGTTGGGCTCCTAAAACCCACTTTTAGAGACCTCACAAAGTCAGCAGCCACTTAGAATGTACTGGGAACAAGTTACAGGAAAGTGTCACAAAAGTGCTTATCTCAGCCTAAAAATGCTATTTTGACATTTTCCTGTAACTTGTTCCCAGTACATTCTAAGTGGCTGCTGACTTTGTGAGGTCTCTAAAAGTGGGTTTTAGGAGCCCAACACAAAATACATGAGCCCCAATGCCTTCCTTCATACAAAACTGACACCCACTTTCCTTAAAAAATCGTGGCTCAAAATGGCATTTTTGGGCTGAGATAAGCACTTTGGTGACATTTTCCTGTAACTTGTTCCCAGTACATTCTAAGTGGCTGCTGACTTTGTGAGGTCTCTAAAAGTGGGTTTTAGGAGCCCAACACAAAATACATGAGCCCTAATGCCTTCCTTCAGACAGAACTGACACCCACTTTCTTTAAAAAATCGTGGTTCAAAATAGCATTTTTGGGCTGAGATAAGCACTTTGGTGACATTTTCCTGTAACTTGTTCCCAGTACATTTTAAGTGGCTGCTGACTTTGTGAGGTCTGTAAAATTGGGTTTTAGGAGCCCAACACAAAATACATGAGCCCTAATGCCTTCTTTCAGACAAAACTGACTTCCACTTTCTTAAAAAAATCTTGGGTCAAAATAGCATTATTAGACTGAGATAAGCACTTTGGTGACATTTTCCTGTAACTTGTTCCCAGTACATTCTAAGTGGCTGCTGACTTTGTGAGGTCTCTAAAAGTGGGTTTTAGGAGCCCAACACAAAATACATGAGCCCCAATGCCTTCCTTCATACAAAACTGACACCCACTTTCCTTAAAAAATCGTGGCTCAAAATGGCATTTTTGGGCTGAGATAAGCACTTTGGTGACATTTTCCTGTAACTTGTTCCCAGTACATTCTAAGTGGCTGCTGACTTTGTGAGGTCTCTAAAAGTGGGTTTTAGGAGCCCAACACAAAATACATGAGCCCTAATGCCTTCCTTCAGACAGAACTGACACCCACTTTCTTTAAAAAATCGTGGTTCAAAATAGCATTTTTGGGCTGAGATAAGCACTTTGGTGACATTTTCCTGTAACTTGTTCCCAGTACATTTTAAGTGGCTGCTGACTTTGTGAGGTCTGTAAAATTGGGTTTTAGGAGCCCAACACAAAATACATGAGCCCTAATGCCTTCTTTCAGACAAAACTGACTTCCACTTTCTTAAAAAAATCTTGGGTCAAAATAGCATTATTAGACTGAGATAAGCACTTTGGTGACATTTTCCTGTAACTTGTTCCCAGTACATTCTAAGTGGCTGCTGACTTTGTGAGGTCTCTAAAAGTGGGTTTTAGGAGCCCAACACAAAATACATGAGCCCTAATGCCTTCTTTCAGACAAAACTGACACCCACTTTCTTTAAAAAATCTTGGGTCAAAATAGCATTTTTGGGCTGAGATAAGCACTTTGGTGACATTTTCCTGTAACTTGTTCCCAGTACATTCTAAGTGGCTGCTGACTTTGTGAGGTCTCTAAAAGTGGGTTTTAGGAGCCCAACACAAAATACATGAGCCCTAATGCCTTCCTTCAGACAGAAATGACACCCACTTTCTTTAAAAAATCGTGGTTCAAAATAGCATTTTTGGGCTGAGATAAGCACTTTGGTGACATTTTCCTGTAACTTGTTCCCAGTACATTTTAAGTGGCTGCTGACTTTGTGAGGTCTGTAAAATTGGGTTTTAGGAGCCCAACACAAAATACATGAGCCCTAATGCCTTCTTTCAGACAAAACTGACTTCCACTTTCTTAAAAAAATCTTGGGTCAAAATAGCATTATTAGACTGAGATAAGCACTTTGGTGACATTTTCCTGTAACTTGTTCCCAGTACATTCTAAGTGGCTGCTGACTTTGTGAGGTCTCTAAAAGTGGGTTTTAGGAGCCCAACACAAAATACATGAGCCCCAATGCCTTCCTTCATACAAAACTGACACCCACTTTCCTTAAAAAATCGTGGCTCAAAATGGCATTTTTGGGCTGAGATAAGCACTTTGGTGACATTTTCCTGTAACTTGTTCCCAGTACATTCTAAGTGGCTGCTGACTTTGTGAGGTCTCTAAAAGTGGGTTTTAGGAGCCCAACACAAAATACATGAGCCCTAATGCCTTCCTTCAGACAGAACTGACACCCACTTTCTTTAAAAAATCGTGGTTCAAAATAGCATTTTTGGGCTGAGATAAGCACTTTGGTGACATTTTCCTGTAACTTGTTCCCAGTACATTTTAAGTGGCTGCTGACTTTGTGAGGTCTGTAAAATTGGGTTTTAGGAGCCCAACACAAAATACATGAGCCCTAATGCCTTCTTTCAGACAAAACTGACTTCCACTTTCTTAAAAAAATCTTGGGTCAAAATAGCATTATTAGACTGAGATAAGCACTTTGGTGACATTTTCCTGTAACTTGTTCCCAGTACATTCTAAGTGGCTGCTGACTTTGTGAGGTCTCTAAAAGTGGGTTTTAGGAGCCCAACACAAAATACATGAGCCCTAATGCCTTCTTTCAGACAAAACTGACACCCACTTTCTTTAAAAAATCTTGGGTCAAAATAGCATTTTTAGACTGAGATAAGCACTTTGGTGACATTTTCCTGTAACTTGTTCCCAGTACATTCTAAGTGGCTGCTGACTTTGTGAGGTCTCTAAAAGTGGGTTTTAGGAGTCCAACACAAAATACATGAGCCCCAATGCCTGACTCTCTACCTCCCCCTACAGGCTGGTACTATAATATGTTACTCTCTACCTCCCCCTACAGGCTGGTATTATAATATGTTACTCTCTACCTCCCCCTACAGGCTGGTATTATAATATGTTACTCTCTACCTCCCCCTACAGGCTGGTATTATAATATGTTACTCTCTACCTCCCTCTACAGGCTGGTATTATAATATGTTACTCTCTACCTCCCCCTACAGGCTGCTATTATAATATGTTACTCTCTACCTCCCCCTACAGGCTGGTATTATAATATGTTACTCTCTACCTCCCCTACAGGCTGGTATTATAATATGTGACTCTCTACCTCCCCCTACAGGCTGGTATTATAATATGTTACTCTCTACCTCCCCCTACAGGCTGGTATTATAATATGTGACTCTCTACCTCCCCCTACAGGCTGGTACTATAATATGTTACTCTCTACCTCCCCCTACAGGCTGGTATTATAATATGTTACTCTCTACCTCCCCCTACAGGCTGGTATTATAATATGTTACTCTCTACCTCCCCCTACAGGCTGGTATTATAATATGTTACTCTCTACCTCCCCCTACAGGCTGGTATTATAATATGTTACTCTCTACCTCCTCCTACAGGCTGGTATTATAATATGTTACTCTCTACCTCCCCTACAGGCTGGTATTATAATATGTGACTCTCTACCTCCCCCTACAGGCTGTTATTATAATATGTTACTCTCTACCTCCCCCTACAGGCTGGTATTATAATATGTGACTCTCTACCTCCCCCTACAGGCTGGTATTATAATATGTGACTCTCTACCTCCCCCTACAGGCTGGTATTATAATATGTGACTCTCTACCTCCCCCTACAGGCTGGTATTATAATATGTTACTCTCTACCTCCCCCTACAGGTTGGTATTATAATATGTGACTCTCTACCTCCCCCTACAGGCTGGTATTATAATATGTTACTCTCTACCTCCCCCTACAGGCTGGTATTATAATATGTTACTCTCTACCTCCCTCTACAGGCTGGTATTATAATATCTTACTCTCTACCTCCCCCTACAGACTGGTATTATACTATGTTACTCTTTACCTCCCCCTACAGGCTGGTATAATAATATGTTACTCTCTACCTCCCCCTAGAGGCTGGTATTATAATATGTTACTCTCTACCTCCCCCTAGAGACTGGTATTATACTATGTTACTCTCTACCTCCCCCTACAGGCTGGTATTATAATATGTTACTCTCTACCTCCCCCTACAGGTTGGTATTATAATATGTGACTCTCTACCTCCCCCTACAGGCTGGTATTATAATATGTTACTCTCTACCTCCCCCTACAGGCTGGTATAATAATATGTTACTCTCTACCAATCGATTGATCAATCGGTCGAACAATTAACCCCGGCCCCTCCCCCAGCCACTATGTGGGCGTGGCCTATCACCTTGGGGGTGTGGTTTTGAGCCGGGGGTGTGGCCTATTGGTGAGGGGGAAGTGGTTTGGGGCTGTGGGCTTGGCCTATCACCAAGGGGGTGTGGTTTGGAGCTATGGGCGTGGCCTATTGCCAAGGGGGTGTGGTTTAAGGCTAGGGGCGTAGCCTATCGACATGGGGGCGTGGTTTGGAGCTTGGGGCGTGGCCTGTCGGCTTGGGGCGAGGGGCTGTGGTTTGAAGCTGGGGGCGTGGCCTATCGCCATCGGGGCGTGGTTTGGAGCGGGGGGCGTGGCCTGTCGGCTTGGGGGCGTGGTTTACAGCAGTGGGACTCAAAAATAGCAGATCTACAAGCTCGTAGATCATAGCTCTACGAGCTTGTAGATCTGATATCGGCTGGGGTTGGGCGTGGCCTATCACCCCGGGGGGTGGGGTCTGAAGCTGGGGGCGTGGCTTATCGGCTTGGGGGCGTGGTTTACAGCAGTGGGACTCAAAAATAGCGGATCTACAAGCTCGTAGATCATAGCTCTACGAGCTTGTAGATCTGATATCGGCTGGGGGTGGGCGTGGCCTATCACCCCGGGGGATGGGGTCTGAAGCTCTGGGCGGGGCCTATTGGCTTGGGGGCGTGGTTTCAAGCTGGGGGCGTGGCCTTTCCCGTTGGATTGGGGTCTTAAGCCGTGTGCTTGTCCTCTATCGGCGAGGGGTGTGTGGTTTGAAGCTGGGGGCGTGGCCTATCGCCATGGGGGCATGGTTTGGAGCGGGGGGCGTGGCCTGTCGGCTTGGGGGCGTGGTTTACAGCAGTGGGACTCAAAAATAGCGGATCTACAAGCTCGTAGATCATAGCTCTACGAGCTTGTAGATCTGATATCGGCTGGGGGTGGGCGTGGCCTATCACCCCGGGGGGTGGGGTCTGAAGCTGTGGGCGGGGCCTATTGGCTTGGGGGCGTGGTTTCCAGCCGGGGGCGTGGCCTTTCCCCTTGGATTGGGGTCTTAAGCCGTGTGCTTGTCCTCTATCGGCGAGGGGTGTGTGGTTTGAAGCTGGGGGCGTGGCCTATGGCCATGGGGGCGTGGTTTGGAGCTGGGGGCGTGGCTTGTTGGCTTGGGGGCGTGGTATACAGCAGTGGGACTCAAAAATAGCAGATCTACAAGCTCGTAGAGCATAGTTCTACGAGCTT
Source organism: Gymnoscopelus braueri (assembly GCF_963280865.1). Lineage (NCBI taxonomy): Eukaryota > Metazoa > Chordata > Actinopteri > Myctophiformes > Myctophidae > Gymnoscopelus > Gymnoscopelus braueri. The sequence goes on from NW_027660864.1 coordinate 239,679, forward strand.
GTAGATCTGATATCGGCTGGGGTTGGGCGTGGCCTATCACCCCGGGGGGTGGGGTATGAAGCTGTGGGCGGGGGCCTGTCGGCTTGGAGGCGTGGTTTGAAGCTGGGGGCGTGGCTTATCGGCTTGGGGGCGTGGTTTACAGCAGTGGGACTCAGTAATAGCAGATCTACAAGCTCGTAGATCATAGCTCTACGAGCTTGTAGATCTGATATCGGCTGGGGGTGGGCGTGGCCTATCACCCCGGGGGGTGGGGTCTGAAGCTGTGGGCGGGGCCTATTGGCTTGGGGGCGTGGTTTCAAGCCGGGGGCGTGGCCTTTCCCCTTGGATTGGGGTTTTAAGCTGTGTGCTTGTCCTCTATCGGCGAGGGGGCTGTGGTTTGAAGCTGGGGGCGTGGCCTATCGCCATGGGGGCGTGGTTTGGAGCGGGGGGCGGGGCCTGTCGGCTTGGGGGCGTGGCCTTTCCCCTTGGATTGGGGTCTTAAGCCGTGTGCTTGTCCTCTATCGGCGAGGGGTGTGTGGTTTGAAGCTGGGGGCGTGGCCTATCGCCATGGGGATGTGGTTTGGAGCTGGGGGCGTGGCTTGTTGGCTTGGGGTCGTGGTATACAGCAGTGGGACTCAAAAATAGCAGATCTACAAGCTCGTAGAGCTATGCTCTACGAGCTTGTAGATCTGCTATTTTTTCGCCCCCAAGCCAATAGGCCCCGCCCACAGCTTCAGACCCCACCCCCCGGGGTGATAGGCCACGCCCACCCCCAGCCGATATCAGATCTACAAGCTCGTAGAGCTATGATCTACGAGCTTGTAGATCTGCTATTTTTGAGTCCCACTGCTGTAAAACACGCCCCCACGCCGATAAGCCACGCCCCCAGCTTCAAACCACGCCCCCAAGCCAATAGGCCCCGCCCACAGCTTCAGACCCCACCCCCCGGGGTGATATGCCACGCCCACCCCCAGCCGATATCAGATCTACAAGTTCGTAGAGCTATGATCTACGAGCTTGTAGATCTGCTATTTTTGAGTCCCACTGCTGTAAACCACGCCCCCAAGCCGACAGGCCACGCCCCCCGCTCCAAACCACGCCCCGATGGCGATAGGCCACGCCCCCAGCTTCAAACCACAGCCCCTCGCCCCAAGCCGACAGGCCACGTCCCCAGCACCAAACCACGCCCCCATGGCGATAGGCCACACCCCTAGCCTTAAACCACACCCCCCCTTGGCGATAGGCCACGCCCATAGCTCCAAACCACACCCCCTTGGTGATAGGCCAAGCCCACAGCTCCAAACCACTCCCCCCTCACCAATAGGCCACACCCCCGGCTCGAAACCACACCCCCAAGGTGATATGCCACGCCCACATAGTGGCTGGGGGAGGGGCCGGGGTTAATTGTTCGACCGATTGATCAATCGATTGGTAGAGATTAACATATTATTATACCATCCTGTAGGGGGAGGTAGAGAGTAACATATTATAATACCAGCCTGTAGAGGGAGGTAGAGAGTAACATATTATAATACCAGCCTGTAGGGGGAGGTAGAGAGTAATTATTATAATACCAGCCTGTAGGGGGAGGTAGAGAGTCACATATTATAATACCAAGCTGTAGGGGGAGGTAGAGAGTAACTTATTATAATACCAGCCTGTAGGGGGAGGTAGAGAGTCACATATTATAATACCAGCCTGTAGGGGGAGGTAGAGAGTCACATATTATAATACCAGCCTGTAGGGGGAGGTAGAGAGTCACATATTATAATACCAGCCTGTAGGGGGAGGTAGAGAGTAACATATTATAATACCAGCCTGTAGGGGGAGGTAGAGAGTCACATATTATAATACCAGCCTGTAGGGGAGGTAGAGAGTAACATATTATAATACCAGCCTGTAGGGGGAGGTAGAGAGTAACATATTATAATACCAGCCTGTAGGGGGAGGTAGAGAGTAACATATTATAATACCAGCCTGTAGGGGGAGGGAGAGAGTAACATATTATAATACCAGCCTGTAGGGGGAGGTAGAGAGTCACATATTATAATACCAGCCTGTAGGGGGAGGTAGAGAGTAACATATTATAATACCAGCCTGTAGGGGGAGGTAGAGAGTAACATATTATAATACCAGCCTGTAGGGGGAGGTAGAGAGTCACATATTATAATACCAGCCTGTAGGGGGAGGTAGAGAGTAACATATTATAATACCAGCCTGTAGGGGGAGGTAGAGAGTCACATATTATAATACGTATTTTTAAGAAAGTGGGTGTCAGTTTTGTCTGAAGGAAGGCATTAGGGCTCATGTATTTTGTGTTGGGCTCCTAAAACCCACTTTTAGAGACCTCACAAAGTCAGCAGCCACTTAGAATGTACTGGGAACAAGTTACAGGAAAGTGTCACCAAAGTGCTTATCTCAGCCTAAAAATGCTATTTTGACATTTTCCTGTAACTTGTTCCCAGTACATTCTAAGTGGCTGCTGACTTTGTGAGGTCTCTAAAAGTGGGTTTTAGGAGCCCAACACAAAATACATGAGCCCCAATGCCTTCCTTCATACAAAACTGACACCCACTTTCTTTAAAAAACCGTGGCTCAAAATGGCATTTTTGGGCTGAGATAAGCACTTTGGTCACATTTTCCTGTAACTTGTTCCCAGTACATTTTAAGTGGCTGCTGACTTTGTGAGGTCTGTAAAAGTGGGTTTTAGGAGCCCAACACAAAATACAAGAGCCCTAATGCCTTCCTTCAGACAAAACTGACACCCACTTTCTTTAAAAAAATCGTGGCTCAAAATAGCATTTTTGGGCTGAGATAAGCACTTTGGTGACATTTTCCTGTAACTTGTTCCCAGTACATTTTAAGTGGCTGCTGACTTTGTGAGGTCTGTAAAAGTAGGTTTTAGGAGCCCAACACAAAATACAAGAGCCCTAATGCCTTCCTTCAGACAAAACTGACACCCACTTTCTTAAAAAAATCTTGGGTCAAAATAGCATTTTTAGACTGAGATAAGCACTTTGGTGACATTTTCCTGTAACTTGTTCCCAGTACATTCTAAGTGGCTGCTGACTTTGTGAGGTCTCTAAAAGTGGGTTTTAGGAGCCCAACACAAAATACATGAGCCCTAATGCCTTCCTTCAGACAAAACTGACACCCACTTTCTTTAAAAAATCATGGCTCAAAATAGCATTTTTGGGCTGAGATAAGCACTTTGGTGACATTTTCCTGTAACTTGTTCCCAGTACATTTTAAGTGGCTGCTGACTTTGTGAGGTCTGTAAAAGTGGGTTTTAGGAGCCCAACACAAAATACATGAGCCCTAATACCTTCCTTCAGACAAAACTGACACCCACTTTCTTTAAAAAATCTTGGGTCAAAATAGCATTTTTAGACTGAGGTAAGCACTTTGGTGACATTTTCCTGTAACTTGTTCCCAGTACATTCTAAGTGGCTGCTGACTTTGTGAGGTCTCTAAAAGTGGGTTTTAGGAGCCCAACACAAAATACATGAGCCCTAATGCCTTCCTTCAGACAAAACTGACACCCACTTTCTTTAAAAAATCGTGGCTCAAAATAGCATTTTTGGGCTGAGATAAGCACTTTGGTGACATTTTCCTGTAACTTGTTCCCAGTACATTTTAAGTGGCTGCTGACTTTGTGATGTCTGTAAAAGTGGGTTTTAGGAGCCCAACACAAAATACATGAGCCCTAATGCCTTCTTTCAGACAAAACTGACACCCACTTTCTTAAAAAAATCTTGGGTCAAAATAGCATTTTTAGACTGAGATAAGCACTTTGGTGACATTTTCCTGTAACTTGTTCCCAGTACATTCTAAGTGGCTGCTGACTTTGTGAGGTCTATAAAAGTGGGTTTTAGGAGCCCAACACAAAATACATGAGCCCTAATGCCTTCCTTCAGACAAAACTGACACCCACTTTCTTTAAAAAATCGTGGCTCAAAATAGCATTTTTGGGCTGAGATAAGCACTTTGGTGACATTTTCCCCTACAGGCTGGTATTATAATATGTGACTCTCTACCTCCCCCTACAGGCTGGTATTATAATAGGTTACTCTCTACCTCCCCTACAGGCTGGTATTATAATATGTGACTCTCTACCTCCCCCTACAGGCTGGTACTATAATATGTTACTCTCTACCTCCGCCTACAGGCTGGTATTATAATATGTTACTCTCTACCTCCCCCTACAGGCTGGTATTATAATATGTTACTCTCTACCTCCCTCTACAGGCTGGTATTATAATATGTTACTCTCTACCTCCCCCTACAGGCTGGTATTATAATATGTTACTCTCTACCTCCCCCTACAGGCTGGTATTATAATATGTTACTCTCTACATCCTCCTACAGGCTGGTATTATAATATGTTACTCTCTACCTCCCCTACAGGCTGGTATTATAATATGTGACTCTCTACCTCCCCCTACAGGCTGGTATTATAATATGTTACTCTCTACCTCCCCCTACAGGCTGGTATTATAATAGGTTACTGTCTACCTCCCCTACAGGCTGGTATTATAATATGTGACTCTCTACCTCCCCCTACAGGCTGGTACTATAATATGTTACTCTCTACCTCCGCCTACAGGCTGGTATTATAATATGTTACTCTCTACCTCCCCCTACAGGCTGGTATTATAATATGTTACTCTCTACCTCCCCCTACAGGCTGGTATTATAATATGTTACTCTCTACCTCCCTCTACAGGCTGGTATTATAATATGTTACTCTCTACCTCCCCCTACAGGCTGGTATTATAATATGTTACTCTCTACCTCCCCCTACAGGCTGGTATTATAATATGTTACTCTCTACCTCCTCCTACAGGCTGGTATTATAATATGTTACTCTCTACCTCCCCTACAGGCTGGTATTATAATATGTGTCTCTCTACCTCCCCCTACAGGCTGGTATTATAATATGTTACTCTCTACCTCCCCCTACAGGCTGGTATTATAATATGTGACTCTCTACCTCCCCCTACAGGCTGGTATTATAATATATGACTCTCTACCTCCCCCTACAGGCTGGTATTATAATATGTGACTCTCTACCTCCCCTACAGGCTGGTATTATAATATGTTACTCTCTACCTCCCCCTACAGGTTGCTATTATAATATGTGACTCTCTACCTCCCCCTACAGGCTGGTATTATAATATGTTACTCTCTACCTCCCCCTACTGGCTGGTATTATAATATGTTACTCTCTACCTCCCTCTACAGGCTGGAATTATAATATCTTACTCTCTACCTCCCCCTACAGACTGGTATTATACTATGTTACTCTCTACCTCCCCCTACAGGCTGGTATAATAATATGTTACTCTCTACCTCCCCCTAGAGGCTGGTATTATAATATGTTACTCTCTACCTCCCCCTAGAGACTGGTATTATACTATGTTACTCTCTACCTCCCCCTACAGGCTGGTATTATAATATGTTACTCTCTACCTCCCCCTACAGGTTGGTATTATAATATGTGACTCTCTACCTCCCCCTACAGGCTGGTATTATAATATGTTACTCTCTACCTCCCCCTACAGGCTGGTATAATAATATGTTACTCTCTACCAATCGATTGATCAATCGGTCGAACAATTAACCCCGGCCCCTCCCCCAGCCACTATGGGGGTGTGGTTTCGAGCCGGGGGTGTGGCCTATTGGTGAGGGGGAAGTGGTTTGGAGCTGTGGGCTTGGCCTATCACCAAGGGGGTGTGGTTTGGAGCTAAGGGCGTGGCCTATCGCCAAGGGGGTGTGGTTTAAGGCTAGGGGCGTAGCCTATCGACATGGGGGCGTGGTTTGGAGCTGGGGGCGTGGCCTGTCGGCTTGGGGCGAGGGGCTGTGGTTTGAAGCTGGGGGCGTGGCCTATCGCCATCGGGGCGTGGTTTGGAGCGGGGGGCGTGGCCTGTCGGCTTGGGGGCGTGGTTTACAGCAGTGGGACTCAAAAATAGCAGATCTACAAGCTCGTAGATCATAGCTCTACGAGCTTGTAGATCTGATATCGGCTGGGGTTGGGCGTGGCCTATCACCCCGGGGGGTGGGGTCTGAAGCTGTGGGCGGGGCCTGTCGGCTTGGAGGCGTGGTTTGAAGCTGGGGGCGTGGCTTATCGGCTTGGGGGCGTGGTTTACAGCAGTGGGACTCAAAAATAGCGGATCTACAAGCTCGTAGATCATAGCTCTACGAGCTTGTAGATCTGATATCGGCTGGGGGTGGGCGTGGCCTATCACCCCGGGGGGTGGGGTCTGAAGCTGTGGGCGGGGCCTATTGGCTTGGGGGCGTGGTTTCAAGCCGGGGGCGTGGCCTTTCCCCTTGGATTGGGGTCTTAAGCCGTGTGCTTGTCCTCTATCGGCGAGGGGTGTGTGGTTTGAAGCTGGGGGCGTGGCCTATCGCCATGGGGGCGTGGTTTGGAGCTGGGGGCGTGGCTTGTTGAATTGGGGGCGTGGTATACAGCAGTGGGACTCAAAAATAGCAGATCTACAAGCTCTTAGAGCATAGCTCTACGAGCTTGTAGATCTGATATCGGCTGGGGTTGGGCGTGGCCTATCACCCCGGGGGGTGGGGTATGAAGCTGTGGGCGGGGGCCTGTCGGCTTGGAGGCGTGGTTTGAAGCTGGGGGCGTGGCTTATCGGCTTGGGGGCGTGGTTTACAGCAGTGGGACTCAAAAATAGCAGATCTACAAGCTCGTAGATCATAGCTCTACGAGCTTGTAGATCTGATATCGGCTGGGGGTGGGCGTGGCCTATCACCCCGGGGGGTGGGGTCTGAAGCTGTGGGCGGGGCATATTGGCTTGGGGGCGTGGTTTCAAGCCGGGGGCGTGGCCTTTCCCCTTGGATTGGGGTTTTAAGATGTGTGCTTGTCCTCTATCGGCGAGGGGGCTGTGGTTTGAAGCTGGGGGCGTGGCCTATCGCCATGGGGGCGTGGTTTGGAGCGGGGGGCGGGGCCTGTCGGCTTGGGGGCGTGGCCTTTCCCCTTGGATTGGGGTCTTAAGCCGTGTGCTTTTCCTCTATCGGCGAGGGGTGTGTGGTTTGAAGCTGGGAGCGTGGCCTATCGCCATGGGGATGTGGTTTGGAGCTGGGGGCGTGGCTTGTTGGCTTGGGGTCGTGGTATACAGCAGTGGGACTCAAAAATAGCAGATCTACAAGCTCGTAGAGCTATGCTCTACGAGCTTGTAGATCTGCTATTTTTTTCGCCCCCAAGCCAATAGCCCACAGCTTCAGACCCCACCCCCCGGGGTGATAGGCCACGCCCACCCCCAGCCGATATCAAACCACAGCCCCTCGCCCCAAGCCGACAGGCCACGTCCCCAGCACCAAACCACGCCCCCATGGCGATAGGCCACACCCCTAGCCTTAAACCACACCCCCCCTTGGCGATAGGCCACGCCCATAGCTCCAAACCACACCCCCTTGGTGATAGGCCAAGCCCACAGCTCCAAACCACTCCCCCCTCACCAATAGGCCACACCCCCGGCTCGAAACCACACCCCCAAGGTGATATGCCACGCCCACATAGTGGCTGGTGGAGGGGCCGGGGTTAATTGTTCGACCGATTGATCAATCGATTGGTAGAGATTAACATATTATTATACCATCCTGTAGGGGGAGGTAGAGAGTAACATATTATAATACCAGCCTTTAGGGGGAGGTAGAGAGTAACATAGTATAATACCAGCCTGTAGGGGGAGGTAGAGAGTAACTTATTATAATACCAGCCTGTAGGGGGAGGTATAGAGTAACATATTATAATACCAGCCTGTAGGGGGAGGTAGAGAGTAACATATTATAATACCAGCCTGTAGGGGGAGGTAGAGAGTCACATATTATAATACCAGCCTGTAGGGGGAGGTAGAGAGTAACATATTATAATACCAGCCTGTAGGGGGAGGTAGAGAGTAACATAGTATAATACCAGTCTCTAGGGGGAGGTAGAGAGTAACATATTATAATACCAGCCTCTAGGGGGAGGTAGAGAGTAACATATTATTATACCAGCCTGTAGGGGGAGGTAGAGAGTAACATAGTATAATACCAGTCTGTAGGGGGAGGTAGAGAGTAAGATATTATAATACCAGCCTGTAGAGGGAGGTAGAGAGTAACATATTATAATACCAGCCTGTAGGGGGAGGTAGAGAGTAACATAGTATAATACCAGTCTGTAGGGGGAGGTAGAGAGTAACATATTATAATACCAGCCTGTAGAGGGAGGTAGAGAGTAACATATTATAATACCAGCCTGTAGGGGGAGGTAGAGAGTAACATATTATAATACCAGCCTGTAGGGGGAGGTAGAGAGTCACATATTATAATACCAACCTGTAGGGGGAGGTAGAGAGTAACATATTATAATACCAGCCTGTAGGGGGAGGTAGAGAGTAACATAGTATAATACCAGTCTCTAGGGGGAGGTAGAGAGTAACATATTATAATACCAGCCTCTAGGGGGAGGTAGAGAGTAACATATTATTATACCAGCCTGTAGGGGGAGGTAGAGAGTAACATAGTATAATACCAGTCTGTAGGGGGAGGTAGAGAGTAAGATATTATAATACCAGCCTGTAGAGGGAGGTAGAGAGTAACATATTATAATACCAGCCTGTAGGGGGAGGTAGAGAGTAACATAGTATAATACCAGTCTGTAGGGGGAGGTAGAGAGTAACATATTATAATACCAGCCTGTAGAGGGAGGTAGAGAGTAACATATTATAATACCAGCCTGTAGGGGGAGGTAGAGAGTAATTATTATAATACCAGCCTGTAGGGGGAGGTAGAGAGTCACATATTATAATACCAACCTGTAGGGGGAGGTAGAGAGTAACATATTATAATACCAGCCTGTAGGGGGAGGTAGAGAGTCACATATTATAATACCAGCCTGTAGGGGGAGGTAGAGAGTCACATATTATAATACCAGCCTGTAGGGGGAGGTAGAGAGTCACATATTATAATACCAGCCTGTAGGGGGAGGTAGAGAGTAACATATTATAATACCAGCCTGTAGGGGGAGGTAGAGAGTCACATATTATAATACCAGCCTGTAGGGGAGGTAGAGAGTAACATATTATAATACCAGCCTGTAGGGGGAGGTAGAGAGTAACATATTATAATACCAGCCTGTAGGGGGAGGTAGAGAGTAACATATTATAATACCAGCCTGTAGGGGGAGGTAGAGAGTAACATATTATAATACCAGCCTGTAGGGGGAGGTAGAGAGTCACATATTATAATACCAGCCTGTAGGGGGAGGTAGAGAGTAACATATTATAATACCAGCCTGTAGGGGGAGGTAGAGAGTAACATATTATAATACCAGCCTGTAGGGGGAGGTAGAGAGTCACATATTATAATACCAGCCTGTAGGGGGAGGTAGAGAGTAACATATTATAATACCAGCCTGTAGGGGGAGGTAGAGAGTAACATATTATAATACCAGCCTGTAGGGGGAGGTAGAGAGTCACATATTATAATACGTATTTTTAAGAAAGTGGGTGTCAGTTTTGTCTGAAGGAAGGCATTAGGGCTCATGTATTTTGTGTTGGGCTCCTAAAACCCACTTTTAGAGACCTCACAAAGTCAGCAGCCACTTAGAATGTACTGGGAACAAGTTACAGGAAAGTGTCACCAAAGTGCTTATCTCAGCCTAAAAATGCTATTTTGACATTTTCCTGTAACCTGTTCCCAGTACATTCTAAGTGGCTGCTGACTTTGTGAGGTCTCTAAAAGTGGGTTTTAGGAGCCCAACACAAAATACATGAGCCCCAATGCCTTCCTTCATACAAAACTGACACCCACTTTCTTTAAAAAACCGTGGCTCAAAATGGCATTTTTGGGCTGAGATAAGCACTTTGGTCACATTTTCCTGTAACTTGTTCCCAGTACATTTTAAGTGGCTGCTGACTTTGTGAGGTCTGTAAAAGTGGGTTTTAGGAGCCCAACACAAAATACAAGAGCCCTAATGCCTTCCTTCAGATAAAACTGACACCCACTTTCTCAAAAAAATCTTGGGTCAAAATAGCATTTTTAGACTGAGATAAGCACTTTGGTGACATTTTCCTGTAACTTGTTCCCAGTACATTCTAAGTGGCTGCTGACTTTGTGAGGTCTCTAAAAGTGGGTTTTAGGAGCCAAACACAAAATACATGAGCCCTAATGCCTTCCTTCAGACTAAACTGACACCCACTTTCTTTAAAAAATCGTGGCTCAAAATAGCATTTTTGGGCTGAGATAAGCACTTTGGTGACATTTTCCTGTAACTTGTTCCCAGTACATTTTAAGTGGCTGCTGACTTTGTGAGGTCTGTAAAAGTGGGTTTTAGGAGCCCAACACAAAATACAAGAGCCATAATGCCTTCCTTCAGACAAAACTGACACCCACTTTCTTAAAAAAATCTTGGGTCAAAATAGCATTTTTAGACTGAGATAAGCACTTTGGTGACATTTTCCTGTAACTTGTTCCCAGTACATTCTAAGTGGCTGCTGACTTTGTGAGGTCTCTAAAAGTGGGTTTTAGGAGCCCAACACAAAATACATGAGCCCTAATGCCTTCCTTCAGACAAAACTGACACCCACTTTCTTTAAAAAATCGTGGCTCAAAATAGCATTTTTGGGCTGAGATAAGCACTTTGGTGACATTTTCCTGTAACTTGTTCCCAGTACATTTTAAGTGGCTGCTGACTTTGTGAGGTCTGTAAAAGTGGGTTTTAGGAGCCCAACACAAAATACATGAGCCCTAATACCTTCCTTCAGACAAAACTGACACCCACTTTCTTTAAAAAATCTTGGGTCAAAATAGCATTTTTAGACTGAGATAAGCACTTTGGTGACATTTTCCTGTAACTTGTTCCCAGTACATTCTAAGTGGCTGCTGACTTTGTGAGGTCTCTAAAAGTGGGTTTTAAGAGCCCAACACAAAATACATGAGCCCTAATGCCTTCCTTCAGACAAAACTGACACCCACTTTCTTTAAAAAATCGTGGCTCAAAATAGCATTTTTGGGCTGAGATAAGCACTTTGGTGACATTTTCCTGTAACTTGTTCCCAGTACATTTTAAGTGGCTGCTGACTTTGTGAGGTCTGTAAAAGTGGGTTTTAGGAGCCCAACACAAAATACATGAGCCCTAATGCCTTCCTTCAGACAAAACTGACACCCACTTTCTTTAAAAAATCTTGGGTCAAAATAGCATTTTTAGACTGAGATAATCACTTTGGTGACATTTTCCTGTAACTTGTTCCCAGTACATTCTAAGTGGCTGCTGACTTTGTGAGGTCTCTAAAAGTGGGTTTTAAGGAGCCCAACACAAAATACATGAGCCCTAATGCCTTCTTTCAGACAAAACTGACACCCACTTTCTTTAAAAAATCTTGGGTCAAAATATTATTTTTAGACTGAGATAAGCACTTTGGTGACATTTTCCTGTAACTTGTTCCCAGTACATTCTAAGTGGCTGCTGACTTTGTGAGGTCTCTAAAAGTGGGTTTTAGGAGCCCAACACAAAATACATGAGCCCTAATGCCTTCCTTCAGACAAAACTGACACCCACTTTCTTTAAAAAATCGTGGCTCAAAATAACATTTTTGGGCTGAGATAAGCACTTTGGTGACATTTTCCTGTAACTTGTTCCCAGTACATTTTAAGTGGCTGCTGACTTTGTGATGTCTGTAAAAGTGGGTTTTAGGAGCCCAACACAAAATACATGAGCCCTAATGCCTTCTTTCAGACAAAACTGACACCCACTTTCTTAAAAAAATCTTGGGTCAAAATAGCATTTTTAGACTGAGATAAGCACTTTGGTGACATTTTCCTGTAACTTGTTCCCAGTACATTCTAAGTGGCTGCTGACTTTGTGAGGTCTCTAAAAGTGGGTTTTAGGAGCCCAACACAAAATACATGAGCCCTAATGCCTTCCTTCAGACAAAACTGACACACACTTTCTTTAAAAAATCGTGGCTCAAAATAGCATTTTTGGGCTGAGATAAGCACTTTGGTGACATTTTCCCCTACAGGCTGGTATTATAATATGTGACTCTCTACCTCCCCCTACAGGCTGGTATTATAATAGGTTACTCTCTACCTCCCCTACAGGCTGGTATTATAATATGTGACTCTCTACCTCCCCCTACAGGCTGGTACTATAATATGTTACTCTCTACCTCCGCCTACAGGCTGGTATTATAATATGTTACTCTCTACCTCCCCCTACAGGCTGGTATTATAATATGTTACTCTCTACCTCCCCCTACAGGCTGGTATTATAATATGTTACTCTCTACCTCCCCCTACAGGCTGGTATTATAATATGTTACTCTCTACCTCCCTCTACAGGCTGGTATTATAATATGTTACTCTCTACCTCCCCTTACAGGCTGGTATTATAATATGTTACTCTCTACCTCCCCCTACTGGCTGGTATTATAATATGTTACTCTCTACCTCCCCCTACAGGCTGGTATTATAATATGTTACTCTCTACCTCCCCCTACAGGCTGGTATTATAATATGTGACTCTCTACCTCCCCCTACAGGCTGGTATTATAATATGTGACTCTCTACCTCCCCCTACAGGCTGGTATTATAATATGTGACTCTCTACCTCCCCCTACAGGCTGGTATTATAATATGTTACTCTCTACCTCCCCCTACAGGCTGGTATTATAATATGTTACTCTCTACCTCCCTCTACAGGCTGGTATTATAATATCTTACTCTCTACCTCCCCCTACAGACTGGTATTATACTATGTTACTCTCTACCTCCCCCTACAGGCTGGTATAATAATATGTTACTCTCTACCTCCCCCTAGAGGCTGGTATTATAATATGTTACTCTCTACCTCCCCCTAGAGACTGGTATTATACTATGTTACTCTCTACCTCCCCCTACAGGCTGGTATAATAATATGTTACTCTCTACCAATCGATTGATCAATCGGTCGAACAATTAACCCCGGCCCCTCCCCCAGCCACTATGTGGGCGTGGCCTATCACCTTGCGGGTGTGGTTTCGAGCCGGGGGTGTGGCCTATTGGTGAGGGGGAACTGGTTTGGAGCTGTGGGCTTGGCCTATCACCAAGGGGGTGTGGTTTGGAGCTATGGGCGTGGCCTATCGCCAAGGGGGTGTGGTTTAAGGCTAGGGGCGTAGCCTATCGACATGGGGGCGTGGTTTGGAGCTGGGGGCGTGGCCTGTCGGCTTGGGGCGAGGGGCTGTGGTTTGAAGCTGGGGGCGTGGCCTATCGCCATCGGGGCGTGGTTTGGAGCGGGGGGCGTGGCCTGTCGGCTTGGGGGCGTGGTTTACAGCAGTGGGACTCAAAAATAGCAGATCTACAAGCTCGTAGATCATAGCTCTACGAGCTTGTAGATCTGATATCGGCTGGGGGTGGGCGTGGCCTATCACCCCGGGGGGTGGGGTCTGAAGCTGTGGGCGGGGCCTATTGGCTTGGGGGCGTGGTTTCAAGCCGGGGGCGTGGCCTTTCCCCTTGGATTGGGGTCTTAAGCCGTGTGCTTGTCCTCTATCGGCGAGGGGTGTGTGGTTTGAAGCTGGGGGCGTGGCCTATCGCCATGGGGGCGTGGTTTGGAGCTGGGGGCGTGGCTTGTTGGCTTGGGGGCGTGGTATACAGCAGTGGGACTCAAAAATAGCAGATCTACAAGCTCGTAGATCATAGCTCTACGAGCTTGTAGATCTGATATCGGCTGGGGTTGGGCGTGGCCTATCACCCCGGGGGGTGGGGTATGAAGCTGTGGGCGGGGGCCTGTCGGCTTGGAGGCGTGGTTTGAAGCTGGGGGCGTGGCTTATCGGCTTGGGGGCGTGGTTTACAGCAGTGGGACTCAAAAATAGCAGATCTACAAGCTCGTAGATCATAGCTCTACGAGCTTGTAGATCTGATATCGGCTGGGGGTGGGCGTGGCCTATCACCCCGTGGGGTGGGGTCTGAAGCTGTGGGCGGGGCCTATTGGCTTGGGGGCGTGGTTTCAAGCCGGGGGCGTGGCCTTTCCCCTTGGATTGGGGTTTTAAGCTGTGTGCTTGTCCTCTATCGGCGAGGGGGCTGTGGTTTGAAGCTGGGGGCGTGGCCTATCGCCATGGGGGCGTGGTTTGGAGCGGGGGGCGGGGCCTGTCGGCTTGGGGGCGTGGCCTTTCCCCTTTGATTGGGGTCTTAAGCCGTGTGCTTGTCCTCTATCGGCGAGGGGTGTGTGGTTTGAAGCTGGGAGCGTGGCCTATCGCCATGGGGATGTGGTTTGGAGCTGGGGGCGTGGCTTGTTGGCTTGGGGTCGTGGTATACAGCAGTGGGACTCAAAAATAGCAGATCTACAAGCTCGTAGAGCTATGCTCTACGAGCTTGTAGATCTGCTATTTTTTTCGCCCCCAAGCCAATAGCCCACAGCTTCAGACCCCACCCCCCGGGGTGATAGGCCACGCCCACCCCCAGCCGATATCAGATCTACAAGCTCGTAGAGCTATGATCTACGAGCTTGTAGATCTGCTATTTTTGAGTCCCACTGCTGTAAAACACGCCCCCAAGCCGATAAGCCACGCCCCCAGCTTCAAACCACGCCCCCAAGCCAATAGGCCCCGCCCACAGCTTCACACCCCACCCCCGGGGTGATAGGCCACGCCCACCCCCAGCCGATATCAGATCTACAAGCTCGTAGAGCTATGATCTACGAGCTTGTAGATCTGCTATTTTTGAGTCCCACTGCTGTAAACCACGCCCCCAAGCCGATAAGCCACGCCCCCAGCTTCAAACCAAGCCTCCAAGCCGACAGGCCCCCGCCCACAGCTTCATACCCCACCCCCCGGGGTGATAGGCCACGCCCAACCCCAGCCGATATCAGATCTACAAGCTCGTAGAGCTATGCTCTACGAGCTTGTAGATCCGCTATTTTTGAGTCCCACTGCTGTAAACCACGCCCCCAAGCCGATAAGCCACGCCCCCAGCTTCAAACCACGCCTCCAAGCCGACAGGCCCCGCCCACAGCTTCAGACCCCACCCCCCGGGGTGATAGGCCACGCCCACCCCCAGCCGATATCAGATCTACAAGCTCGTAGAGCTATGATCTACGAGCTTGTAGATCTGCTATTTTTGAGTCCCACTGCTGTAAACCACGCCCCCAAGCCGACAGGCCACGCCCCCCGCTCCAAACCACGCCCCGATGGCGATAGGCCACGCCCCCAGCTTCAAACCACAGCCCCTCGCCCCAAGCCGACAGGCCACGTCCCCAGCACCAAACCACGCCCCCATGGCGATAGGCCACACCCCTAGCCTTAAACCACACCCCCCCTTGGCGATAGGCCACGCCCATAGCTCCAAACCACACCCCCTTGGTGATAGGCCAAGCCCACAGCTCCAAACCACTCCCCCCTCACCAATAGGCCACACCCCCGGCTCGAAAACACACCCCCAAGGTGATATGCCACGCCCACATAGTGGCTGGGGGAGGGGCCGGGGTTAATTGTTCGACCGATTGATCAATCGATTGGTAGAGATTAACATATTATTATACCATCCTGTAGGGGGAGGTAGAGAGTAACATATTATAATACCAGCCTTTAGGGGGAGGTAGAGAGTAAAATAGTATAATACCAGCCTGTAGGGGGAGGTAGAGAGTAACATATTATAATACCAGCCTGTAGGGGGAGGTATAGAGTAACATATTATAATACCAGCCTGTAGGGGGAGGTAGAGAGTAACATATTATAATACCAGCCTGTAGGGGGAGGTAGAGAGTCACATATTATAATACCAGCCTGTAGGGGGAGGTAGAGAGTAACATATTATAATACCAGCCTGTAGGGGGAGGTAGAGAGTAACATAGTATAATACCAGTCTCTAGGGGGAGGTAGAGAGTAACATATTATAATACCAGCCTCTAGGGGGAGGTAGAGAGTAACATATTATTATACCAGCCTGTAGGGGGAGGTAGAGAGTAACATAGTATAATACCAGTCTGTAGGGGGAGGTAGAGAGTAAGATATTATAATACCAGCCTGTAGAGGGAGGTAGAGAGTAACATATTATAATACCAGCCTGTAGGGGGAGGTAGAGAGTAACATAGTATAATACCAGTCTGTAGGGGGAGGTAGAGAGTAACATATTATAATACCAGCCTGTAGAGGGAGGTAGAGAGTAACATATTATAATACCAGCCTGTAGGGGGAGGTAGAGAGTAACATATTATAATACCAGCCTGTAGGGGGAGGTAGAGAGTCACATATTATAATACCAACCTGTAAGGGGAGGTAGAGAGTAACATATTATAATACCAGCCTGTAGTGGGAGGTAGAGAGTAACATAGTATAATACCAGTCTCTAGGGGGAGGTAGAGAGTAACATATTATAATACCAGCCTCTAGGGGGAGGTAGAGAGTAACATATTATTATACCAGCCTGTAGGGGGAGGTAGAGAGTAACATAGTATAATACCAGTCTCTAGGGGGAGGTAGAGAGTAACATATTATAATACCAGCCTCTAGGGGGAGGTAGAGAGTAACATATTATTATACCAGCCTGTAGGGGGAGGTAGAGAGTAACATAGTATAATACCAGTCTGTAGGGGGAGGTAGAGAGTAAGATATTATAATACCAGCCTGTAGGGGGAGGTAGAGAGTCACATATTATAATACCAGCCTGTAGGGGGAGGTAGAGAGTAACATATTATAATACCAGCCTGTAGGGGGAGGTAGAGAGTAACATAGTATAATACCAGTCTCTAGGGGGAGGTAGAGAGTAACATATTATAATACCAGCCTCTAGGGGGAGGTAGAGAGTAACATATTATTATACCAGCCTGTAGGGGGAGGTAGAGAGTAACATAGTATAATACCAGTCTGTAGGGGGAGGTAGAGAGTAAGATATTATAATACCAGCCTGTAGAGGGAGGTAGAGAGTAACATATTATAATACCAGCCTGTAGGGGGAGGTAGAGAGTAACATAGTATAATACCAGTCTGTAGGGGGAGGTAGAGAGTAACATATTATAATACCAGCCTGTAGGGGGAGGTAGAGAGTCACATATTATAATACCAGCCTGTAGGGGATGTAGAGAGTAACATATTATAATACCAGCCTGTAGGGGGAGGTAGAGAGTAACATATTATAATACCAGCCTGTAGGGGGAGGTAGAGAGTAACATATTATAATACCAGCCTGTAGGGGGAGGTAGAGAGTAACATATTATAATACCAGCCTGTAGGGGGAGGTAGAGAGTAACATATTATAATACCAGCCTTTAGGGGGAGGTAGAGAGTCACATATTATAATACCAGCCTGTAGGGGGAGGTAGAGAGTAACATATTATAATACCAGCCTGTAGGGGGAGGTAGAGAGTAACATATTATAATACCAGCCTGTAGGGGGAGGTAGAGAGTCACATATTATAATACCAGCCTGTAGGGGGAGGTAGAGAGTAACATATTATAATACCAGCCTGTAGGGGGAGGTAGAGAGTAACATATTATAATACCAGCCTGTAGGGGGAGGTAGAGAGTCACATATTATAATACCAGCCTGTAGGGGAGGTAGAGAGTAACATATTATAATACCAGCCTGTAGGGGGAGGTAGAGAGTAACATATTATAATACCAGCCTGTAGGGGGAGGTAGAGAGTAACATATTATAATACCAGCCTGTAGGGGGAGGTAGAGAGTAACATATTATAATACCAGCCTGTAGGGGGAGGTAGAGAGTAACATATTATAATACCAGCCTGTAGGGGGAGGTAGAGAGTCACATATTATAATACCAGCCTGTAGGGGGAGGTAGAGAGTAACATATTATAATACCAGCCTGTAGGGGGAGGTAGAGAGTAACATATTATAATACCAGCCTGTAGGGGGAGGTAGAGAGTCACATATTATAATACCAGCCTGTAGGGGGAGGTAGAGAGTAACATATTATAATACCAGCCTGTAGGGGGAGGTAGAGAGTAACATATTATAATACCAGCCTGTAGGGGGAGGTAGAGAGTCACATATTATAATACGTATTTTTAAGAAAGTGGGTGTCAGTTTTGTCTGAAGGAAGGCATTAGGGCTCATGTATTTTGTGTTGGGCTCCTAAAACCCACTTTTAGAGACCTCACAAAGTCAGCAGCCACTTAGAATGTACTGGGAACAAGTTACAGGAAAGTGTCACCAAAGTGCTTATCTCAGCCTAAAAATGCTATTTTGACATTTTCCTGTAACTTGTTCCCAGTACATTCTAAGTGGCTGCTGACTTTGTGAGGTCTCTAAAAGTGGGTTTTAGGAGCCCAACACAAAATACATGAGCCCCAATGCCTTCCTTCATACAAAACTGACACCCACTTTCTTTAAAAAATCGTGGCTCAAAATGGCATTTTTGGGCTGAGATAAGCACTTTGGTCACATTTTCCTGTAACTTGTTCCCAGTACATTTTAAGTGGCTGCTGACTTTGTGAGGTCTGTAAAAGTGGGTTTTAGGAGCCCAACACAAAATACATGAGCCCTAATGCCTTCCTTCAGACAAAACTGACACCCACTTTCTTAAAAAAATCTTGGGTCAAAATAGCATTTTTAGACTGAGATAAGCACTTTGGTGACATTTTCCTGTAACTTGTTCCCAGTACATTCTAAGTGGCTGCTGACTTTGTGAGGTCTCTAAAAGTGGGTTTTAGGAGCCCAACACAAAATACATGAGCCCTAATGCCTTCCTTCAGACAAAACTGACACCCACTTTCTTTAAAAAATCGTGGTTCAAAATAGCATTTTTGGGCTGAGATAAGCACTTTGGTGACATTTTCCTGTAACTTGTTCCCAGTACATTTTAAGTGGCTGCTGACTTTGTGAGGTCTGTAAAAGTGGGTTTTAGGAGCCCAACACAAAATACATGAGCCCTAATGCCTTCCTTCAGACAAAACTGACACCCACTTTCTTTAAAAAATCTTGGGTCAAAATAGCATTTTTAGACTGAGATAATCACTTTGGTGACATTTTCCTGTAACTTGTTCCCAGTACATTCTAAGTGGCTGCTGACTTTGTGAGGTCTCTAAAAGTGGGTTTTAGGAGCCCAACACAAAATACATGAGCCCTAATGCCTTCTTTCAGACAAAACTGACACCCACTTTCTTTAAAAAATCTTGGGTCAAAATATTATTTTTAGACTGAGATAAGCACTTTGGTGACATTTTCCTGTAACTTGTTCCCAGTACATTCTAAGTGGCTGCTGACTTTGTGAGGTCTCTAAAAGTGGGTTTTAGGAGCCCAACACAAAATACATGAGCCCTAATGCCTTCCTTCAGACAAAACTGACACCCACTTTCTTTAAAAAATCGTGGCTCAAAATAACATTTTTGGGCTGAGATAAGCACTTTGGTGACATTTTCCTGTAACTTGTTCCCAGTACATTTTAAGTGGCTGCTGACTTTGTGATGTCTGTAAAAGTGGGTTTTAGGAGCCCAACACAAAATACATGAGCCCTAATGCCTTCTTTCAGACAAAACTGACACCCACTTTCTTAAAAAAATCTTGGGTCAAAATAGCATTTTTAGACTGAGATAAGCACTTTGGTGACATTTTCCTGTAACTTGTTCCCAGTACATTCTAAGTGGCTGCTGACTTTGTGAGGTCTCTAAAAGTGGGTTTTAGGAGCCCAACACAAAATACATGAGCCCTAATGCCTTCCTTCAGACAAAACTGACACCCACTTTCTTTAAAAAATCGTGGCTCAAAATAGCATTTTTGGGCTGAGATAAGCACTTTGGTGACATTTTCCCCTACAGGCTGGTATTATAATATGTGACTCTCTACCTCCCCCTACAGGCTGGTATTATAATAGGTTACTCTCTACCTCCCCTACAGGCTGGTATTATAATATGTGACTCTCTACCTCCCCCTACAGGCTGGTACTATAATATGTTACTCTCTACCTCCGCCTACAGGCTGGTATTATAATATGTTACTCTCTACCTCCCCCTACAGGCTGGTATTATAATATGTTACTCTCTACCTCCCCCTACAGGCTGGTATTATAATATGTTACTCTCTACCTCCCCCTACAGGCTGGTATTATAATATGTTACTCTCTACCTCCCTCTACAGGCTGGTATTATAATATGTTACTCTCTACCTCCCCCTACAGGCTGGTATTATAATATGTTACTCTCTACCTCCCCCTACAGGCTGGTATTATAATATGTTACTCTCTACCTCCCCCTACAGGCTGGTATTATAATATGTTACTCTCTACCTCCCCCTACAGGCTGGTATTATAATATGTGACTCTCTACCTCCCCCTACAGGCTGGTATTATAATATGTGACTCTCTACCTCCCCCTACAGGCTGGTATTATAATATGTGACTCTCTACCTCCCCCTACAGGCTGGTATTATAATATGTTACTCTCTACCTCCCCCTACAGGCTGGTATTATAATATGTTACTCTCTACCTCCCTCTACAGGCTGGTATTATAATATCTTACTCTCTACCTCCCCCTACAGACTGGTATTATACTATGTTACTCTCTACCTCCCCCTACAGGCTGGTATAATAATATGTTACTCTCTACCTCCCCCTAGAGGCTGGTATTATAATATGTTACTCTCTACCTCCCCCTAGAGACTGGTATTATACTATGTTACTCTCTACCTCCCCCTACAGGCTGGTATAATAATATGTTACTCTCTACCAATCGATTGATCAATCGGTCGAACAATTAACCCCGGCCCCTCCCCCAGCCACTATGTGGGCGTGGCCTATCACCTTGGGGGTGTGGTTTCGAGCCGGGGGTGTGGCCTATTGGTGAGGGGGAACTGGTTTGGAGCTGTGGGCTTGGCCTATCACCAAGGGGGTGTGGTTTGGAGCTATGGGCGTGGCCTATCGCCAAGGGGGTGTGGTTTAAGGCTAGGGGCGTAGCCTATCGACATGGGGGCGTGGTTTGGAGCTGGGGGCGTGGCCTGTCGGCTTGGGGCGAGGGGCTGTGGTTTGAAGCTGGGGGCGTGGCCTATCGCCATCGGGGCGTGGTTTGGAGCGGGGGGCGTGGCCTGTCGGCTTGGGGGCGTGGTTTACAGCAGTGGGACTCAAAAATAGCAGATCTACAAGCTCGTAGATCATAGCTCTACGAGCTTGTAGATCTGATATCGGCTGGGGGTGGGCGTGGCCTATCACCCCGGGGGGTGGGGTCTGAAGCTGTGGGCGGGGCCTATTGGCTTGGGGGCGTGGTTTCAAGCCGGGGGCGTGGCCTTTCCCCTTGGATTGGGGTCTTAAGCCGTGTGCTTGTCCTCTATCGGCGAGGGGTGTGTGGTTTGAAGCTGGGGGCGTGGCCTATCGCCATGGGGGCGTGGTTTGGAGCTGGGGGCGTGGCTTGTTGGCTTGGGGGCGTGGTATACAGCAGTGGGACTCAAAAATAGCAGATCTACAAGCTCGTAGATCATAGCTCTACGAGCTTGTAGATCTGATATCGGCTGGGGTTGGGCGTGGCCTATCACCCCGGGGGGTGGGGTATGAAGCTGTGGGCGGGGGCCTGTCGGCTTGGAGGCGTGGTTTGAAGCTGGGGGCGTGGCTTATCGGCTTGGGGGCGTGGTTTACAGCAGTGGGACTCAAAAATAGCAGATCTACAAGCTCGTAGATCATAGCTCTACGAGCTTGTAGATCTGATATCGGCTTGGGGTGGGCGTGGCCTATCACCCCGTGGGGTGGGGTCTGAAGCTGTGGGCGGGGCCTATTGGCTTGGGGGCGTGGTTTCAAGCCGGGGGCGTGGCCTTTCCCCTTGGATTGGGGTTTTAAGCTGTGTGCTTGTCCTCTATCGGCGAGGGGGCTGTGGTTTGAAGCTGGGGGCGTGGCCTATCGCCATGGGGGCGTGGTTTGGAGCGGGGGGCGGGGCCTGTCGGCTTGGGGGCGTGGCCTTTCCCCTTTGATTCGGGTCTTAAGCCGTGTGCTTGTCCTCTATCGGCGAGGGGTGTGTGGTTTGAAGCTGGGAGCGTGGCCTATCGCCATGGGGATGTGGTTTGGAGCTGGGGGCGTGGCTTGTTGGCTTGGGGTCGTGGTATACAGCAGTGGGACTCAAAAATAGCAGATCTACAAGCTCGTAGAGCTATGCTCTACGAGCTTGTAGATCTGCTATTTTTTTCGCCCCCAAGCCAATAGCCCACAGCTTCAGACCCCACCCCCCGGGGTGATAGGCCACGCCCACCCCCAGCCGATATCAGATCTACAAGCTCGTAGAGCTATGATCTACGAGCTTGTAGATCTGCTATTTTTGAGTCCCACTGCTGTAAAACACGCCCCCAAGCCGATAAGCCACGCCCCCATCTTCAAACCACGCCCCCAAGCCAATAGGCCCCGCCCACAGCTTCACACCCCACCCCCGGGGTGATAGGCCACGCCCACCCCCAGCCGATATCAGATCTACAAGCTCGTAGAGCTATGATCTACGAGCTTGTAGATCTGCTATTTTTGAGTCCCACTGCTGTAAACCACGCCCCCAAGCCGATAAGCCACGCCCCCAGCTTCAAACCAAGCCTCCAAGCCGACAGGCCCCCGCCCACAGCTTCATACCCCACCCCCCGGGGTGATAGGCCACGCCCAACCCCAGCCGATATCAGATCTACAAGCTCGTAGAGCTATGCTCTACGAGCTTGTAGATCCGCTATTTTTGAGTCCCACTGCTGTAAACCACGCCCCCAAGCCGATAAGCCACGCCCCCAGCTTCAAACCACGCCTCCAAGCCGACAGGCCCCGCCCACAGCTTCAGACCCCACCCCCCGGGGTGATAGGCCACGCCCACCCCCAGCCGATATCAGATCTACAAGCTCGTAGAGCTATGATCTACGAGCTTGTAGATCTGCTATTTTTGAGTCCCACTGCTGTAAACCACGCCCCCAAGCCGACAGGCCACGCCCCCCGCTCCAAACCACGCCCCGATGGCGATAGGCCACGCCCCCAGCTTCAAACCACAGCCCCTCGCCCCAAGCCGACAGGCCACGTCCCCAGCACCAAACCACGCCCCCATGGCGATAGGCCACACCCCTAGCCTTAAACCACACCCCCCCTTGGCGATAGGCCACGCCCATAGCTCCAAACCACACCCCCTTGGTGATAGGCCAAGCCCACAGCTCCAAACCACTCCCCCCTCACCAATAGGCCACACCCCCGGCTCGAAAACACACCCCCAAGGTGATATGCCACGCCCACATAGTGGCTGGGGGAGGGGCCGGGGTTAATTGTTCGACCGATTGATCAATCGATTGGTAGAGATTAACATATTATTATACCATCCTGTAGGGGGAGGTAGAGAGTAACATATTATAATACCAGCCTTTAGGGGGAGGTAGAGAGTAAAATAGTATAATACCAGCCTGTAGGGGGAGGTAGAGAGTAACATATTATAATACCAGCCTGTAGGGGGAGGTATAGAGTAACATATTATAATACCAGCCTGTAGGGGGAGGTAGAGAGTAACATATTATAATACCAGCCTGTAGGGGGAGGTAGAGAGTCACATATTATAATACCAGCCTGTAGGGGGAGGTAGAGAGTAACATATTATAATACCAGCCTGTAGGGGGAGGTAGAGAGTAACATAGTATAATACCAGTCTCTAGGGGGAGGTAGAGAGTAACATATTATAATACCAGCCTCTAGGGGGAGGTAGAGAGTAACATATTATTATACCAGCCTGTAGGGGGAGGTAGAGAGTAACATAGTATAATACCAGTCTGTAGGGGGAGGTAGAGAGTAAGATATTATAATACCAGCCTGTAGAGGGAGGTAGAGAGTAACATATTATAATACCAGTCTGTAGGGGGAGGTAGAGAGTAACATATTATAATACCAGCCTGTAGAGGGAGGTAGAGAGTAACATATTATAATACCAGCCTGTAGGGGGAGGTAGAGAGTAACATATTATAATACCAGCCTGTAGGGGGAGGTAGAGAGTCACATATTATAATACCAACCTGTAAGGGGAGGTAGAGAGTAACATATTATAATACCAGCCTGTAGTGGGAGGTAGAGAGTAACATAGTATAATACCAGTCTCTAGGGGGAGGTAGAGAGTAACATATTATAATACCAGCCTCTAGGGGGAGGTAGAGAGTAACATATTATTATACCAGCCTGTAGGGGGAGGTAGAGAGTAACATAGTATAATACCAGTCTCTAGGGGGAGGTAGAGAGTAACATATTATAATACCAGCCTCTAGGGGGAGGTAGAGAGTAACATATTATTATACCAGCCTGTAGGGGGAGGTAGAGAGTAACATAGTATAATACCAGTCTGTAGGGGGAGGTAGAGAGTAAGATATTATAATACCAGCCTGTAGGGGGAGGTAGAGAGTCACATATTATAATACCAGCCTGTAGGGGGAGGTAGAGAGTAACATATTATAATACCAGCCTGTAGGGGGAGGTAGAGAGTAACATAGTATAATACCAGTCTCTAGGGGGAGGTAGAGAGTAACATATTATAATACCAGCCTCTAGGGGGAGGTAGAGAGTAACATATTATTATACCAGCCTGTAGGGGGAGGTAGAGAGTAACATAGTATAATACCAGTCTGTAGGGGGAGGTAGAGAGTAAGATATTATAATACCAGCCTGTAGAGGGAGGTAGAGAGTAACATATTATAATACCAGCCTGTAGGGGGAGGTAGAGAGTAACATAGTATAATACCAGTCTGTAGGGGGAGGTAGAGAGTAACATATTATAATACCAGCCTGTAGGGGGAGGTAGAGAGTCACATATTATAATACCAGCCTGTAGGGGATGTAGAGAGTAACATATTATAATACCAGCCTGTAGGGGGAGGTAGAGAGTAACATATTATAATACCAGCCTGTAGGGGGAGGTAGAGAGTAACATATTATAATACCAGCCTGTAGGGGGAGGTAGAGAGTAACATATTATAATACCAGCCTGTAGGGGGAGGTAGAGAGTAACATATTATAATACCAGCCTTTAGGGGGAGGTAGAGAGTCACATATTATAATACCAGCCTGTAGGGGGAGGTAGAGAGTAACATATTATAATACCAGCCTGTAGGGGGAGGTAGAGAGTAACATATTATAATACCAGCCTGTAGGGGGAGGTAGAGAGTCACATATTATAATACCAGCCTGTAGGGGGAGGTAGAGAGTAACATATTATAATACCAGCCTGTAGGGGGAGGTAGAGAGTAACATATTATAATACCAGCCTGTAGGGGGAGGTAGAGAGTCACATATTATAATACCAGCCTGTAGGGGAGGTAGAGAGTAACATATTATAATACCAGCCTGTAGGGGGAGGTAGAGAGTCACATATTATAATACATATTTTTAAGAAAGTGGGTGTCAGTTTTGTCTGAAGGAAGGCATTAGGGCTCATGTATTTTGTGTTGGGCTCCTAAAACCCACTTTTAGAGACCTCACAAAGTCAGCAGCCACTTGTAATGTACTGGGAACAAGTTACAGGAAAGTGTCACCAAAGTGCTTATCTCAGCCTAAAAATGCTATTTTGACATTTTCCTGTAACTTGTTCCCAGTACATTCTAAGTGGCTGCTGACTTTGTGAGGTCTCTAAAAGTGGGTTTTAGGAGCCCAACACAAAATACATGAGCCCCAATGCCTTCCTTCATACAAAACTGACACCCACTTTCTTTAAAAAATCGTGGCTCAAAATGGCATTTTTGGGCTGAGATAAGCACTTTGGTCACATTTTCCTGTAACTTGTTCCCAGTACATTTTAAGTGGCTGCTGACTTTGTGAGGTCTGTAAAAGTGGGTTTTAGGAGCCCAACACAAAATACATGAGCCCTAATGCCTTCCTTCAGACAAAACTGACACCCACTTTCTTAAAAAAATCTTGGGTCAAAATAGCATTTTTAGACTGAGATAAGCACTTTGGTGACATTTTCCTGTAACTTGTTCCCAGTACATTCTAAGTGGCTGCTGACTTTGTGAGGTCTCTAAAAGTGGGTTTTAGGAGCCCAACACAAAATACATGAGCCCTAATGCCTTCCTTCAGACAAAACTGACACCCACTTTCTTTAAAAAATCGTGGTTCAAAATAGCATTTTTGGGCTGAGATAAGCACTTTGGTGACATTTTCCTGTAACTTGTTCCCAGTACATTTTAAGTGGCTGCTGACTTTGTGAGGTCTGTAAAATTGGGTTTTAGGAGCCCAACACAAAATACATGAGCCCTAATGCCTTCTTTCAGACAAAACTGACGCCCACTTTCTTAAAAAAATCTTGGGTCAAAATAGCATTTTTAGACTGAGATAAGCACTTTGGTGACATTTTCCTGTAACTTGTTCCCAGTACATTCTAAGTGGCTGCTGACTTTGTGAGGTCTCTAAAAGTGGGTTTTAGGAGCCCAACACAAAATACATGAGCCCTAATGCCTTCCTTCAGACAAAACTGACAGCCACTTTCTTTAAAAAATCTTGGGTCAAAATAGCATTTTTAGACTGAGATAATCACTTTGGTGACATTTTCCTGTAACTTGTTCCCAGTACATTCGAAGTGGCTGCTGACTTTGTGAGGTCTCTAAAAGTGGGTTTTAGGAGCCCAACACAAAATACATGAGCCCTAATGCTTTCTTTCAGACAAAACTGACACCCACTTTCTTAAAAAAATCTTGGGTCAAAATAGCATTTTTAGACTGAGATAAGCACTTTGGTGACATTTTCCTGTAACTTGTTCCCAGTACATTCGAAGTGGCTGCTGACTTTGTGAGGTCTCTAAAAGTGGGTTTTAGGAGCCCAACACAAAATACATGAGCCCTAATGCCTTCCTTCAGACAAAACTGACACCCACTTTCTTTATAAAATCGTGGCTCAAAATAGCATTTTTGGGCTGAGATAAGCACTTTGGTGACATTTTCCCCTACAGGCTGGTATTATAATATGTGACTCTCTACCTCCCCCTACAGGCTGGTATTATAATAGGTTACTCTCTACCTCCCCTACAGGCTGGTATTATAATATGTGACTCTCTACCTCCCCCTACAGGCTGGTACTATAATATGTTACTTTCTACCTCCGCCTACAGGCTGGTATTATAATATGTTACTCTCTACCTCCCCCTACAGGATGGTATTATAATATGTTACTCTCTACCTCCCCCTACAGGCTGGTATTATAATATGTTACTCTCTACCTCCCTCTACAGGCTGGTATTATAATATGTTACTCTCTACCTCCCCCTACAGGCTGGTATTATAATATGTTACTCTCTACCTCCCCCTACAGGCTGGTATTATAATATGTTACTCTCTACCTCCTCCTACAGGCTGGTATTAAAATATGTTACTCTCTACCTCCCCTACAGGCTGGTATTATAATATGTGACTCTCTACCTCCCCCTACAGGCTGGTATTATAATATGTTACTCTCTACCTCCCCCTACAGGCTGGTATTATAATATGTGACTCTCTACCTCCCCCTACAGGCTGGTATTATAATATGTGACTCTCTACCTCCCCCTACAGGCTGGTATTATAATATGTTACTCTCTACCTCCCCCTACAGGTTGGTATTATAATATGTGACTCTGTACCTCCCCCTACAGGCTGGTATTATAATATGTTACTCTCTACCTCCCCCTACAGGCTGGTATTATAATATGTTACTCTCTACCTCCCTCTATAGGCTGGTATTATAATATGTTACTCTCTACCTCCCCCTACAGACTGGTATTATACTATGTTACTCTCTACCTCCCCCTACAGGCTGGTATTATAATATGTTACTCTCTACCTCCCTCTACAGGCTGGTATTATAATATCTTACACTCTACCTCCCCCTACAGACTGGTATTATACTATGTTACTCTCTACCTCCCCCTAGAGACTGGTATTATAATATGTTACTCTCTACCTCCCCCTAGAGACTGGTATTATACTATGTTACTCTCTACCTCCCCCTACAGGCTGGTATTATAATATGTTACTTATCATTGTCCTTTTGGCATTAGTGTCCTTTTAGCATCAGTGTCCTTTTGGCACTTATCATTGTCCTTTTGGCATTAGTGTCCTTTTAGCATCAGTGTCCTTTTGGCACTTATCATTGTCCTTTTGGCATTAGTGTCCTTTTAGCATCAGTGTCCTTTTGGCACTTATCATTGTCCTTTTGGCATTAGTGTCCTTTTAGCATCAGTGTCCTTTTGGCACTTATCATTGTCCTTTTGGCATTAGTGTCCTTTTAGCATCAGTGTCCTTTTGGCACTTATCATTGTCCTTTTGGCATTAGTGTCCTTTTAGCATCAGTGTCCTTTTGGCACTTATCATTGTCCTTTTGGCATTAGTGTCCTTTTAGCATCAGTGTCCTTTTGGCACTTATCATTGTCCTTTTGGCATTAGTGTCCTTTTAGCATCAGTGTCCTTTTGGCACTTATCATTGTCCTTTTGGCATTAGTGTCCTTTTGGCATCAGTGTCCTTTTGGCACTTATCATTGTCCTTTTGGCATTAGTGTCCTTTTGGCATCAGTGTCCTTTTGGCATCAATGTCCTTTTGGCATCAGTGTCCTTTTAGCATCAGTGTCCTTTTGGCATCAATGTCCTTTTGGCATTAGTGTCCTTTTAGCATCAGTGTCCTTTTGGCACTTATCATTGTCCTTTTGGCATTAGTGTCCTTTTAGCATCAGTGTCCTTTTGGCACTTATCATTGTCCTTTTGGCATTAGTGTCCTTTTAGCATCAGTGTCCTTTTGGCACTTATCATTGTCCTTTTGGCATTAGGGTCCTTTTAGCATCAGTGTCCTTTTGTCACTTATCATTGTCCTTTTGGCATTAGTGTCCTTTTAGCATCAGTGTCCTTTTGGCACTTATCATTGTCCTTTTGGCATTAGTGTCCTTTTAGCATCAGTGTCCTTTTGGCACTTATCATTGTCCTTTTGGCATTAGTGTCCTTTTAGCATCAGTGTCCTTTTGGCACTTATCATTGTCCTTTTGGCATTAGTGTCCTTTTAGCATCAGTGTCCTTTTGGCACTTATCATTGTCCTTTTGGCATTAGTGTCCTTTTAGCATCAGTGTCCTTTTGGCACTTATCATTGTCCTTTTGGCATTAGTGTCCTTTTGGCATCAGTGTCCTTTTGGCACTTATCATTGTCCTTTTGGCATTAGTGTCCTTTTGGCATCAGTGTCCTTTTGGCATCATTGTCCTTTTGGCATTAGTGTCCTTTTAGCATCAGTGTCCTTTTGGCACTTATCATTGTCCTTTTGGCATTAGTGTCCTTTTAGCATCAGTGTCCTTTTGGCACTTATCATTGTCCTTTTGGCATTAGTGTCCTTTTAGCATCAGTGTCCTTTTGGCACTTATCATTGTCCTTTTGGCATTAGTGTCCTTTTAGCATCAGTGTCCTTTTGGCACTTATCATTGTCCTTTTGGCATTAGTGTCCTTTTAGCATCAGTGTCCTTTTGGCACTTATCATTGTCCTTTTGGCATTAGTGTCCTTTTAGCATCAGTGTCCTTTTGGCACTTATCATTGTCCTTTTGGCATTAGTGTCCTTTTAGCATCAGTGTCCTTTTGGCACTTATCATTGTCCTTTTGGCATTAGTGTCCTTTTAGCATCAGTGTCCTTTTGGCACTTATCATTGTCCTTTTGGCATTAGTGTCCTTTTAGCATCAGTGTCCTTTTGGCACTTATCATTGTCCTTTTGGCATTAGTGTCCTTTTGGCATCAGTGTCCTTTTGGCACTTATCATTGTCCTTTTGGCATTAGTGTCCTTTTGGCATCAGTGTCCTTTTGGCATCAATGTCCTTTTGGCATCAGTGTCCTTTTAGCATCAGTGTCCTTTTGGCACTTATCATTGTCCTTTTGGCATTAGTGTCCTTTTAGCATCAGTGTCCTTTTGGCACTTATCATTGTCCTTTTGGCATTAGTGTCCTTTTAGCATCAGTGTCCTTTTGGCATCAATGTCCTTTTGGCATCAGTGTCCTTTTAGCATCAGTGTCCTTTTGGCACTTATCATTGTCCTTTTGGCATTAGTGTCCTTTTAGCATCAGTGTCCTTTTGGCACTTATCATTGTCCTTTTGGCATTAGTGTCCTTTTAGCATCAGTGTCCTTTTGGCACTTATCATTGTCCTTTTGGCATTAGTGTCCTTTTAGCATCAGTGTCCTTTTGGCACTTATCATTGTCCTTTTGGCATTAGTGTCCTTTTAGCATCAGTGTCCTTTTGGCACTTATCATTGTCCTTTTGGCATTAGTGTCCTTTTAGCATCAGTGTCCTTTTGGCACTTATCATTGTCCTTTTGGCATTAGTGTCCTTTTAGCATCAGTGTCCTTTTGGCACTTATCATTGTCCTTTTGGCATTAGTGTCCTTTTAGCATCAGTGTCCTTTTGGCACTTATCATTGTCCTTTTGGCATTAGTGTCCTTTTAGCATCAGTGTCCTTTTGGCACTTATCATTGTCCTTTTGGCATTAGTGTCCTTTTAGCATCAGTGTCCTTTTGGCACTTATCATTGTCCTTTTGGCATTAGTGTCCTTTTAGCATCAGTGTCCTTTTGGCACTTATCATTGTCCTTTTGGCATTAGTGTCCTTTTGGCATCAGTGTCCTTTTGGCACTTATCATTGTCCTTTTGGCATTAGTGTCCTTTTAAAATCAGTGTCCTTTTGGCATCAATGTCCTTTTGGCATCAGTGTCCTTTTAGCATCAGTGTCCTTTTGGCATCAATGTCCTTTTGGCATTAGTGTCCTTTTAGCATCAGTGTCCTTTTGGCACTTATCATTGTCCTTTTGGCATTAGTGTCCTTTTAGCATCAGTGTCCTTTTGGCACTTATCATTGTCCTTTTGGCATTAGTGTCCTTTTAGCATCAGTGTCCTTTTGGCACTTATCATTGTCCTTTTGGCATTAGTGTCCTTTTGGCATCAGTGTCCTTTTGGCACTTATCATTGTCCTTTTGGCATTAGTGTCCTTTTGGCATCAGTGTCCTTTTGGCATCAATGTCCTTTTGGCATCAGTGTCCTTTTAGCATCAGTGTCCTTTTGGCACTTATCATTGTCCTTTTGGCATTAGTGTCCTTTTAGCATCAGTGTCCTTTTGGCACTTATCATTGTCCTTTTGGCATTAGGGTCCTTTTAGCATCAGTGTCCTTTTGGCACTTATCATTGTCCTTTTGGCATTAGTGTCCTTTTAGCATCAGTGTCCTTTTGGCACTTATCATTGTCCTTTTGGCATTAGTGTCCTTTTAGCATCAGTGTCCTTTTGGCACTTATCATTGTCCTTTTGGCATTAGTGTCCTTTTAGCATCAGTGTCCTTTTGGCACTTATCATTGTCCTTTTGGCATTAGTGTCCTTTTAGCATCAGTGTCCTTTTGGCACTTATCATTGTCCTTTTGGCATTAGTGTCCTTTTAGCATCAGTGTCCTTTTGGCACTTATCATTGTCCTTTTGGCATTAGTGTCCTTTTGGCATCAGTGTCCTTTTGGCACTTATCATTGTCCTTTTGGCATTAGTGTCCTTTTGGCATCAGTGTCCTTTTGGCATCATTGTCCTTTTGGCATTAGTGTCCTTTTAGCATCAGTGTCCTTTTGGCACTTATCATTGTCCTTTTGGCATTAGTGTCCTTTTAGCATCAGTGTCCTTTTGGCACTTATCATTGTCCTTTTGGCATTAGTGTCCTTTTAGCATCAGTGTCCTTTTGGCACTTATCATTGTCCTTTTGGCATTAGTGTCCTTTTAGCATCAGTGTCCTTTTGGCACTTATCATTGTCCTTTTGGCATTAGTGTCCTTTTAGCATCAGTGTCCTTTTGGCACTTATCATTGTCCTTTTGGCATTAGTGTCCTTTTAGCATCAGTGTCCTTTTGGCACTTATCATTGTCCTTTTGGCATTAGTGTCCTTTTAGCATCAGTGTCCTTTTGGCACTTATCATTGTCCTTTTGGCATTAGTGTCCTTTTAGCATCAGTGTCCTTTTGGCACTTATCATTGTCCTTTTGGCATTAGTGTCCTTTTAGCATCAGTGTCCTTTTGGCACTTATCATTGTCCTTTTGGCATTAGTGTCCTTTTGGCATCAGTGTCCTTTTGGCACTTATCATTGTCCTTTTGGCATTAGTGTCCTTTTGGCATCAGTGTCCTTTTGGCATCAATGTCCTTTTGGCATCAGTGTCCTTTTAGCATCAGTGTCCTTTTGGCACTTATCATTGTCCTTTTGGCATTAGTGTCCTTTTAGCATCAGTGTCCTTTTGGCACTTATCATTGTCCTTTTGGCATTAGTGTCCTTTTAGCATCAGTGTCCTTTTGGCATCAATGTCCTTTTGGCATCAGTGTCCTTTTAGCATCAGTGTCCTTTTGGCACTTATCATTGTCCTTTTGGCATTAGTGTCCTTTTAGCATCAGTGTCCTTTTGGCACTTATCATTGTCCTTTTGGCATTAGTGTCCTTTTAGCATCAGTGTCCTTTTGGCACTTATCATTGTCCTTTTGGCATTAGTGTCCTTTTAGCATCAGTGTCCTTTTGGCACTTATCATTGTCCTTTTGGCATTAGTGTCCTTTTAGCATCAGTGTCCTTTTGGCACTTATCATTGTCCTTTTGGCATTAGTGTCCTTTTAGCATCAGTGTCCTTTTGGCACTTATCATTGTCCTTTTGGCATTAGTGTCCTTTTAGCATCAGTGTCCTTTTGGCACTTATCATTGTCCTTTTGGCATTAGTGTCCTTTTAGCATCAGTGTCCTTTTGGCACTTATCATTGTCCTTTTGGCATTAGTGTCCTTTTGGCATCAGTGTCCTTTTGGCACTTATCATTGTCCTTTTGGCATTAGTGTCCTTTTGGCATCAGTGTCCTTTTGGCATCAATGTCCTTTTGGCATCAGTGTCCTTTTAGCATCAGTGTCCTTTTGGCACTTATCATTGTCCTTTTGGCATTAGTGTCCTTTTAGCATCAGTGTCCTTTTGGCACTTATCATTGTCCTTTTGGCATTAGTGTCCTTTTAGCATCAGTGTCCTTTTGGCACTTATCATTGTCCTTTTGGCATTAGTGTCCTTTTAGCATAAGTGTCCTTTTGGCACTTATCATTGTCCTTTTGGCATTAGTGTCATTTTGGCATCAGTGTCCTTTTGGCACTTATAGGTTACAAACATAACCACAGTTATCATTGGCCTTTTGGCATTAGTGTCCTTTTGGCATCAGTGTCCTTTTGGCATCAATGTCCCTTTGGCATCAGTGTCCTTTTAGCATCAGTGTCCTTTTGGCACTTATCATTGTCCTTTTGGCATTAGTGTCCTTTTAGCATCAGTGTCCTTTTGGCACTTATCATTGTCCTTTTGGCATTAGTGTCCTTTTGGCATCAGTGTCCTTTTGGCATCAATGTCCTTTTGGCATCAGTGTCCTTTTAGCATCAGTGTCCTTTTGGCACTTATCATTGTTCTTTTGGCATTAGTGTCCTTTTAGCATCAGTGTCCTTTTGGCACTTATCATTGTCCTTTTGGCATTAGTGTCCTTTTGGCATCAGTGTCCTTTTGGCATCAATGTCCTTTTGGCATCAGTGTCCTTTTAGCATCAGTGTCCTTTTGGCACTTATCATTGTCCTTTTGGCATTAGTGTCCTTTTAGCATCAGTGTCCTTTTGGCACTTATCATTGTCCTTTTGGCATTAGTGTCCTTTTAGCATCAGTGTCCTTTTGGCACTTATCATTGTCCTTTTGGCATTAGTGTCCTTTTAGCATCAGTGTCCTTTTGGCACTTATCATTGTCCTTTTGGCATTAGTGTCCTTTTAGCATCAGTGTCCTTTTGGCACTTATCATTGTCCTTTTGGTATTAGTGTCCTTTTAGCATCAGTGTCCTTTTGGCATCAATGTCCTTTTGGCATCAGTGTCCTTTTAGCATCAGTGTCCTTTTGGCACTTATCATTGTCCTTTTGGCATTAGTGTCCTTTTAGCATCAGTGTCCTTTTGGCACTTATCATTGTCCTTTTGGCATTAGTGTCCTTTTAGCATCAGTGTCCTTTTGGCACTTATCATTGTCCTTTTGGCATTAGTGTCCTTTTAGCATCAGTGTCCTTTTGGCACTTATCATTGTCCTTTTGGCATTAGTGTCCTTTTAGCATCAGTGTCCTTTTGGCACTTATCATTGTCCTTTTGGCATTAGTGTCCTTTTAGCATCAGTGTCCTTTTGGCACTTATCATTGTCCTTTTGGCATTAGTGTCCTTTTAGCATCAGTGTCCTTTTGGCACTTATCATTGTCCTTTTGGCATTAGTGTCCTTTTAGCATCAGTGTCCTTTTGGCACTTATCATTGTCCTTTTGGCATTAGTGTCCTTTTAGCATCAGTGTCCTTTTGGCACTTATCATTGTCCTTTTGGCATTAGTGTCCTTTTAGCATCAGTGTCCTTTTGGCACTTATCATTGTCCTTTTGGCATTAGTGTCCTTTTAGCATCAGTGTCCTTTTGGCACTTATCATTGTCCTTTTGGCATTAGTGTCCTTTTGGCATCAGTGTCCTTTTGGCACTTATAGGTTACAAACATAACCCCAGTTATCATTGGCCTTTTGGCATTAGTGTCCTTTTGGCATCAGTGTCCTTTTGGCATCAATGTCCTTTTGGCATCAGTGTCCTTTTAGCATCAGTGTCCTGTTGGCACTTATCATTGTCCTTTTGGCATTAGTGTCCTTTTAGCATCAGTGTCCTTTTGGCACTTATCATTGTCCTTTTGGCATTAGTGTCCTTTTGGCATCAGTGTCCTTTTGGCATCAATGTCCTTTTGGCATCAGTGTCCTTTTAGCATCAGTGTCCTTTTGGCACTTATCATTGTCCTTTTGGCATCAGTGTCCTTTTAGCATCAGTGTCCTTTTGGCACTTATCATTGTCCTTTTGGCATTAGTGTCCTTTTAGCATCAGTGTCCTTTTGGCACTTATCATTGTCCTTTTGGCATTAGTGTCCTTTTAGCATCAGTGTCCTTTTGGCACTTATCATTGTCCTTTTGGCATTAGTGTCCTTTTAGCATCAGTGTCCTTTTGGCACTTATCATTGTCCTTTTGGCATTAGTGTCCTTTTAGCATCAGTGTCCTTTTGGCACTTATCATTGTCCTTTTGGCATTAGTGTCCTTTTAGCATCAGTGTCCTTTTGGCACTTATCATTGTCCTTTTGGCATTAGTGTCCTTTTAGCATCAGTGTCCTTTTGGCACTTATCATTGTCCTTTTGGCATTAGTGTCCTTTTAGCATCAGTGTCCTTTTGGCACTTATCATTGTCCTTTTGGCATTAGTGTCCTTTTGGCATCAGTGTCCTTTTGGCACTTATAGGTTACAAACATAACCCCAGTTATCATTGGCCTTTTGGCATCAGTGTCCTTTTGGCATCAATGTCCTTTTGGCATCAGTGTCCTTTTAGCATCAGTGTCCTTTTGGCACTTATCATTGTCCTTTTGGCATTAGTGTCCTTTTAGCATCAGTGTCCTTTTGGCACTTATCATTGTCCTTTTGGCATTAGTGTCCTTTTGGCATCAGTGTCCTTTTGGCATCAATGTCCTTTTGGCATCAGTGTCCTTTTAGCATCAGTGTCCTTTTGGCACTTATCATTGTCCTTTTGGCATTAGTGTCCTTTTAGCATCAGTGTCCTTTTGGCACTTATCATTGTCCTTTTGGCATTAGTGTCCTTTTAGCATCAGTGTCCTTTTGGCACTTATCATTGTCCTTTTGGCATTAGTGTCCTTTTAGCATCAGTGTCCTTTTGGCATCAATGTCCTTTTGGCATCAGTGTCCTTTTAGCACCAGTGTCCTTTTGGCACTTATCATTGTCCTTTTGGCATTAGTGTCCTTTTAGCATCAGTGTCCTTTTGGCACTTATCATTGTCCTTTTGGCATTAGTGTCCTTTTAGCATCAGTGTCCTTTTGGCACTTATCATTGTCCTTTTGGCATTAGTGTCCTTTTAGCATCAGTGTCCTTTTGGCACTTATCATTGTCCTTTTGGCATTAGTGTCCTTTTAGCATCAGTGTCCTTTTGGCACTTATCATTGTCCTTTTGGCATTAGTGTCCTTTTAGCATCAGTGTCCTTTTGGCACTTATCATTGTCCTTTTGGCATTAGTGTCCTTTTAGCATCAGTGTCCTTTTGGCACTTATCATTGTCCTTTTGGCATTAGTGTCCTTTTAGCATCAGTGTCCTTTTGGCACTTATCATTGTCCTTTTGGCATTAGTGTCCTTTTGGCATCAGTGTCCTTTTGGCACTTATCATTGTCCTTTTGGCATTAGTGTCCTTTTGGCATCAGTGTCCTTTTGGCATCAATGTCCTTTTGGCATCAGTGTCCTTTTAGCATCAGTGTCCTTTTGGCACTTATCATTGTCCTTTTGGCATTAGTGTCCTTTTAGCATCAGTGTCCTTTTGGCACTTATCATTGTCCTTTTGGCATTAGTGTCCTTTTAGCATCAGTGTCCTTTTGGCACTTATCATTGTCCTTTTGGCATTAGTGTCCTTTTGGCATCAGTGTCCTTTTGGCACTTATAGGTTACAAACATAACCCCAGTTATCATTGGCCTTTTGGCATTAGTGTCCTTTTAGCATCAGTGTCCTTTTGGCACTTATCATTGTCCTTTTGGCATTAGTGTCCTTTTAGCATCAGTGTCCTTTTGGCACTTATCATTGTCCTTTTGGCATTAGTGTCCTTTTAGCATCAGTGTCCTTTTGGCACTTATCATTGTCCTTTTGGCATTAGTGTCCTTTTAGCATCAGTGTCCTTTTGGCACTTATCATTGTCCTTTTGGCATTAGTGTCCTTTTAGCATCAGTGTCCTTTTGGCACTTATCATTGTCCTTTTGGCATTAGTGTCCTTTTAGCATCAGTGTCCTTTTGGCACTTATCATTGTCCTTTTGGCATTAGTGTCCTTTTAGCATCAGTGTCCTTTTGGCACTTATCATTGTCCTTTTGGCATTAGTGTCCTTTTAGCATCAGTGTCCTTTTGGCACTTATCATTGTCCTTTTGGCATTAGTGTCCTTTTGGCATCAGTGTCCTTTTGGCACTTATAGGTTACAAACATAACCCCAGTTATCATTGGCCTTTTGGCATCAGTGTCCTTTTGGCATCAATGTCCTTTTGGCATCAGTGTCCTTTTAGCATCAGTGTCCTTTTGGCACTTATCATTGTCCTTTTGGCATTAGTGTCCTTTTAGCATCAGTGTCCTTTTGGCACTTATCATTGTCCTTTTGGCATTAGTGTCCTTTTGGCATCAGTGTCCTTTTGGCATCAATGTCCTTTTGGCATCAGTGTCCTTTTAGCATCAGTGTCCTTTTGGCACTTATCATTGTCCTTTTGGCATTAGTGTCCTTTTAGCATCAGTGTCCTTTTGGCACTTATCATTGTCCTTTTGGCATTAGTGTCCTTTTAGCATCAGTGTCCTTTTGGCACTTATCATTGTCCTTTTGGCATTAGTGTCCTTTTAGCATCAGTGTCCTTTTGGCATCAATGTCCTTTTGGCATCAGTGTCCTTTTAGCACCAGTGTCCTTTTGGCACTTATCATTGTCCTTTTGGCATTAGTGTCCTTTTAGCATCAGTGTCCTTTTGGCACTTATCATTGTCCTTTTGGCATTAGTGTCCTTTTAGCATCAGTGTCCTTTTGGCACTTATCATTGTCCTTTTGGCATTAGTGTCCTTTTAGCATCAGTGTCCTTTTGGCACTTATCATTGTCCTTTTGGCATTAGTGTCCTTTTAGCATCAGTGTCCTTTTGGCACTTATCATTGTCCTTTTGGCATTAGTGTCCTTTTAGCATCAGTGTCCTTTTGGCACTTATCATTGTCCTTTTGGCATTAGTGTCCTTTTAGCATCATTGTCCTTTTGGCATTAGTGTCCTTTTAGCATCAGTGTCCTTTTGGCACTTATCATTGTCCTTTTGGCATTAGTGTCCTTTTAGCATCAGTGTCCTTTTGGCACTTATCATTGTCCTTTTGGCATTAGTGTCCTTTTAGCATCAGTGTCCTTTTGGCACTTATCATTGTCCTTTTGGCATTAGTGTCCTTTTAGCATCAGTGTCCTTTTGGCACTTATCATTGTCCTTTTGGCATTAGTGTCCTTTTGGCATCAGTGTCCTTTTGGCACTTATCATTGTCCTTTTGGCATTAGTGTCCTTTTGGCATCAGTGTCCTTTTGGCATCAATGTCCTTTTGGCATCAGTGTCCTTTTAGCATCAGTGTCCTTTTGGCACTTATCATTGTCCTTTTGGCATTAGTGTCCTTTTAGCATCAGTGTCCTTTTGGCACTTATCATTGTCCTTTTGGCATTAGTGTCCTTTTAGCATCAGTGTCCTTTTGGCACTTATCATTGTCCTTTTGGCATTAGTGTCCTTTTGGCATCAGTGTCCTTTTGGCACTTATAGGTTACAAACATAACCCCAGTTATCATTGGCCTTTTGGCATTAGTGTCCTTTTGGCATCAGTGTCCTTTTGGCATCAATGTCCTTTTGGCATCAGTGTCCTTTTAGCATCAGTGTCCTTTTGGCACTTATCATTGTCCTTTTGGCATTAGTGTCCTTTTAGCATCAGTGTCCTTTTGGCACTTATCATTGTCCTTTTGGCATTAGTGTCCTTTTGGCATCAGTGTCCTTTTGGCATCAATGTCCTTTTGGCATCAGTGTCCTTTTAGCATCAGTGTCCTTTTGGCACTTATCATTATCCTTTTGGCATTAGTGTCCTTTTAGCATCAGTGTCCTTTTGGCATCAATGTCCTTTTGGCATCAGTGTCCTTTTAGCATCAGTGTCCTTTTGGCACTTATCATTGTCCTTTTGGCATTAGTGTCCTTTTAGCATCAGTGTCCTTTTGGCACTTATCATTGTCCTTTTGGCATTAGTGTCCTTTTAGCATCAGTGTCCTTTTGGCACTTATCATTGTCCTTTTGGCATTAGTGTCCTTTTAGCATCAGTGTCCTTTTGGCACTTATCATTGTCCTTTTGGCATTAGTGTCCTTTTAGCATCAGTGTCCTTTTGGCACTTATCATTGTCCTTTTGGCATTAGTGTCCTTTTAGCATCAGTGTCCTTTTGGCACTTATCATTGTCCTTTTGGCATTAGTGTCCTTTTGGCATCAGTGTCCTTTTGGCACTTATCATTGTCCTTTTGGCATTAGTGTCCTTTTGGCATCAGTGTCCTTTTGGCATCAATGTCCTTTTGGCATCAGTGTCCTTTTAGCATCAGTGTCCTTTTGGCACTTATCATTGTCCTTTTGGCATTAGTGTCCTTTTAGCATCAGTGTCCTTTTGGCACTTATCATTGTCCTTTTGGCATTAGTGTCCTTTTGGCATCAGTGTCCTTTTGGCATCAATGTCCTTTTGGCATCAGTGTCCTTTTAGCATCAGTGTCCTTTTGGCACTTATCATTGTCCTTTTGGCATTAGTGTCCTTTTAGCATCAGTGTCCTTTTGGCACTTATCATTATCCTTTTGGCATTAGTGTCCTTTTAGCATCAGTGTCCTTTTGGCATCAATGTCCTTTTGGCATCAGTGTCCTTTTAGCATCAGTGTCCTTTTGGCACTTATCATTGTCCTTTTGGCATTAGTGTCCTTTTAGCATCAGTGTCCTTTTGGCACTTATCATTGTCCTTTTGGCATTAGTGTCCTTTTAGCATCAGTGTCCTTTTGGCACTTATCATTGTCCTTTTGGCATTAGTGTCCTTTTAGCATCAGTGTCCTTTTGGCACTTATCATTGTCCTTTTGGCATTAGTGTCCTTTTAGCATCAGTGTCCTTTTGGCACTTATCATTGTCCTTTTGGCATTAGTGTCCTTTTAGCATCAGTGTCCTTTTGGCACTTATCATTGTCCTTTTGGCATTAGTGTCCTTTTGGCATCAGTGTCCTTTTGGCACTTATCATTGTCCTTTTGGCATTAGTGTCCTTTTGGCATCAGTGTCCTTTTGGCATCAATGTCCTTTTGGCATCAGTGTCCTTTTAGCATCAGTGTCCTTTTGGCACTTATCATTGTCCTTTTGGCATTAGTGTCCTTTTAGCATCAGTGTCCATTTGGCACTTATCATTGTCCTTTTGGCATTAGTGTCCTTTTGGCATCAGTGTCCTTTTGGCATCAATGTCCTTTTGGCATCAGTGCCCTTTTAGCATCAGTGTCCTTTTGGCACTTATCATTGTCCTTTTGGCATTAGTGTCCTTTTAGCATCAGTGTCCTTTTGGCACTTATCATTGTCCTTTTGGCATTAGTGTCCTTTTAGCATCAGTGTCCTTTTGGCACTTATCATTGTCCTTTTGGCATTAGTGTCCTTTTAGCATCAGTGTCCTTTTGGCACTTATCATTGTCCTTTTGGCATTAGTGTCCTTTTGGCATCAGTGTCCTTTTGGCATCAATGTCCTTTTGGCATCAGTGTCCTTTTAGCATCAGTGTCCTTTTGGCACTTATCATTGTCCTTTTGGCATTAGTGTCCTTTTAGCATCAGTGTCCTTTTGGCACTTATCATTGTCCTTTTGGCATTAGTGTCCTTTTGGCATCAGTGTCCTTTTGGCATCAATGTCCTTTTGGCATCAGTGTCCTTTTAGCATCAGTGTCCTTTTGGCACTTATCATTGTCCTTTTGGCATTAGTGTCCTTTTAGCATCAGTGTCCTTTTGGCACTTATCATTATCCTTTTGGCATTAGTGTCCTTTTAGCATCAGTGTCCTTTTGGCATCAATGTCCTTTTGGCATCAGTGTCCTTTTAGCATCAGTGTCCTTTTGGCACTTATCATTGTCCTTTTGGCATTAGTGTCCTTTTAGCATCAGTGTCCTTTTGGCACTTATCATTGTCCTTTTGGCATTAGTGTCCTTTTAGCATCAGTGTCCTTTTGGCACTTATCATTGTCCTTTTGGCATTAGTGTCCTTTTAGCATCAGTGTCCTTTTGGCACTTATCATTGTCCTTTTGGCATTAGTGTCCTTTTAGCATCAGTGTCCTTTTGGCACTTATCATTGTCCTTTTGGCATTAGTGTCCTTTTAGCATCAGTGTCCTTTTGGCACTTATCATTGTCCTTTTGGCATTAGTGTCCTTTTGGCATCAGTGTCCTTTTAGCACTTATCATTGTCCTTTTGGCATTAGTGTCCTTTTGGCATCAGTGTCCTTTTGGCATCAATGTCCTTTTGGCATCAGTGTCCTTTTAGCATCAGTGTCCTTTTGGCACTTATCATTGTCCTTTTGGCATTAGTGTCCTTTTAGCATCAGTGTCCTTTTGGCACTTATCATTGTCCTTTTGGCATTAGTGTCCTTTTGGCATCAGTGTCCTTTTGGCATCAATGTCCTTTTGGCATCAGTGCCCTTTTAGCATCAGTGTCCTTTTGGCACTTATCATTGTCCTTTTGGCATTAGTGTCCTTTTAGCATCAGTGTCCTTTTGGCACTTATCATTGTCCTTTTGGCATTAGTGTCCTTTTAGCATCAGTGTCCTTTTGGCACTTATCATTGTCCTTTTGGCATTAGTGTCCTTTTAGCATCAGTGTCCTTTTGGCACTTATCATTGTCCTTTTGGCATTAGTGTCCTTTTGGCATCAGTGTCCTTTTGGCATCAATGTCCTTTTGGCATCAGTGTCCTTTTAGCATCAGTGTCCTTTTGGCACTTATCATTGTCCTTTTGGCATTAGTGTCCTTTTAGCATCAGTGTCCTTTTGGCACTTATCATTGTCCTTTTGGCATTAGTGTCCTTTTGGCATCAGTGTCCTTTTGGCATCAATGTCCTTTTGGCATCAGTGTCATTTTAGCATCAGTGTCCTTTTGGCACTTATCATTGTCCTTTTGGCATTAGTGTCCTTTTAGCATCAGTGTCCTTTTGGCACTTATCATTGTCCTTTTGGCATTAGTGTCCTTTTAGCATCAGTGTCCTTTTGGCACTTATCATTGTCCTTTTGGCATTAGTGTCCTTTTGGCATCAGTGTCCTTTTGGCACTTATAGGTTACAAACATAACCCCAGTTATCATTGGCCTTTTGGCATTAGTGTCCTTTTGGCATCAGTGTCCTTTTGGCATCAATGTCCTTTTGGCATCAGTGTCCTTTTAGCATCAGTGTCCTGTTGGCACTTATCATTGTCCTTTTGGCATTAGTGTCCTTTTAGCATCAGTGTCCTTTTGGCACTTATCATTGTCCTTTTGGCATTAGTGTCCTTTTGGCATCAGTGTCCTTTTGGCATCAATGTCCTTTTGGCATCAGTGTCCTTTTAGCATCAGTGTCCTTTTGGCACTTATCATTGTCCTTTTGGCATCAGTGTCCTTTTAGCATCAGTGTCCTTTTGGCACTTATCATTGTCCTTTTGGCATTAGTGTCCTTTTAGCATCAGTGTCCTTTTGGCACTTATCATTGTCCTTTTGGCATTAGTGTCCTTTTAGCATCAGTGTCCTTTTGGCACTTATCATTGTCCTTTTGGCATTAGTGTCCTTTTAGCATCAGTGTCCTTTTGGCACTTATCATTGTCCTTTTGGCATTAGTGTCCTTTTAGCATCAGTGTCCTTTTGGCACTTATCATTGTCCTTTTGGCATTAGTGTCCTTTTAGCATCAGTGTCCTTTTGGCACTTATCATTGTCCTTTTGGCATTAGTGTCCTTTTAGCATCAGTGTCCTTTTGGCACTTATCATTGTCCTTTTGGCATTAGTGTCCTTTTAGCATCAGTGTCCTTTTGGCACTTATCATTGTCCTTTTGGCATTAGTGTCCTTTTAGCATCAGTGTCCTTTTGGCACTTATCATTGTCCTTTTGGCATTAGTGTCCTTTTGGCATCAGTGTCCTTTTGGCACTTATAGGTTACAAACATAACCCCAGTTATCATTGGCCTTTTGGCATCAGTGTCCTTTTGGCATCAATGTCCTTTTGGCATCAGTGTCCTTTTAGCATCAGTGTCCTTTTGGCACTTATCATTGTCCTTTTGGCATTAGTGTCCTTTTAGCATCAGTGTCCTTTTGGCACTTATCATTGTCCTTTTGGCATTAGTGTCCTTTTGGCATCAGTGTCCTTTTGGCATCAATGTCCTTTTGGCATCAGTGTCCTTTTAGCATCAGTGTCCTTTTGGCACTTATCATTATCCTTTTGGCATTAGTGTCCTTTTAGCATCAGTGTCCTTTTGGCATCAATGTCCTTTTGGCATCAGTGTCCTTTTAGCATCAGTGTCCTTTTGGCACTTATCATTGTCCTTTTGGCATTAGTGTCCTTTTAGCATCAGTGTCCTTTTGGCACTTATCATTGTCCTTTTGGCATTAGTGTCCTTTTAGCATCAGTGTCCTTTTGGCACTTATCATTGTCCTTTTGGCATTAGTGTCCTTTTAGCATCAGTGTCCTTTTGGCACTTATCATTGTCCTTTTGGCATTAGTGTCCTTTTAGCATCAGTGTCCTTTTGGCACTTATCATTGTCCTTTTGGCATTAGTGTCCTTTTAGCATCAGTGTCCTTTTGGCACTTATCATTGTCCTTTTGGCATTAGTGTCCTTTTGGCATCAGTGTCCTTTTGGCACTTATCATTGTCCTTTTGGCATTAGTGTCCTTTTGGCATCAGTGTCCTTTTGGCATCAATGTC
This sequence comes from Gymnoscopelus braueri, assembly GCF_963280865.1. Classification (NCBI taxonomy): domain Eukaryota; kingdom Metazoa; phylum Chordata; class Actinopteri; order Myctophiformes; family Myctophidae; genus Gymnoscopelus; species Gymnoscopelus braueri. The sequence goes on from NW_027660864.1 coordinate 283,067, forward strand.
CTTTTGGCATCAGTGTCCTTTTAGCATCAGTGTCCTTTTGGCACTTATCATTGTCCTTTTGGCATTAGTGTCCTTTTAGCATCAGTGTCCTTTTGGCACTTATCATTGTCCTTTTGGCATTAGTGTCCTTTTGGCATCAGTGTCCTTTTGGCATCAATGTCCTTTTGGCATCAGTGTCCTTTTAGCATCAGTGTCCTTTTGGCACTTATCATTGTCCTTTTGGCATTAGTGTCCTTTTAGCATCAGTGTCCTTTTGGCACTTATCATTATCCTTTTGGCATTAGTGTCCTTTTAGCATCAGTGTCCTTTTGGCATCAATGTCCTTTTGGCATCAGTGTCCTTTTAGCATCAGTGTCCTTTTGGCACTTATCATTGTCCTTTTGGCATTAGTGTCCTTTTAGCATCAGTGTCCTTTTGGCACTTATCATTGTCCTTTTGGCATTAGTGTCCTTTTAGCATCAGTGTCCTTTTGGCACTTATCATTGTCCTTTTGGCATTAGTGTCCTTTTAGCATCAGTGTCCTTTTGGCACTTATCATTGTCCTTTTGGCATTAGTGTCCTTTTAGCATCAGTGTCCTTTTGGCACTTATCATTGTCCTTTTGGCATTAGTGTCCTTTTAGCATCAGTGTCCTTTTGGCACTTATCATTGTCCTTTTGGCATTAGTGTCCTTTTGGCATCAGTGTCCTTTTGGCACTTATCATTGTCCTTTTGGCATTAGTGTCCTTTTGGCATCAGTGTCCTTTTGGCATCAATGTCCTTTTGGCATCAGTGTCCTTTTAGCATCAGTGTCCTTTTGGCACTTATCATTGTCCTTTTGGCATTAGTGTCCTTTTAGCATCAGTGTCCATTTGGCACTTATCATTGTCCTTTTGGCATTAGTGTCCTTTTGGCATCAGTGTCCTTTTGGCATCAATGTCCTTTTGGCATCAGTGCCCTTTTAGCATCAGTGTCCTTTTGGCACTTATCATTGTCCTTTTGGCATTAGTGTCCTTTTAGCATCAGTGTCCTTTTGGCACTTATCATTGTCCTTTTGGCATTAGTGTCCTTTTAGCATCAGTGTCCTTTTGGCACTTATCATTGTCCTTTTGGCATTAGTGTCCTTTTAGCATCAGTGTCCTTTTGGCACTTATCATTGTCCTTTTGGCATTAGTGTCCTTTTGGCATCAGTGTCCTTTTGGCATCAATGTCCTTTTGGCATCAGTGTCCTTTTAGCATCAGTGTCCTTTTGGCACTTATCATTGTCCTTTTGGCATTAGTGTCCTTTTAGCATCAGTGTCCTTTTGGCACTTATCATTGTCCTTTTGGCATTAGTGTCCTTTTGGCATCAGTGTCCTTTTGGCATCAATGTCCTTTTGGCATCAGTGTCCTTTTAGCATCAGTGTCCTTTTGGCACTTATCATTGTCCTTTTGGCATTAGTGTCCTTTTAGCATCAGTGTCCTTTTGGCACTTATCATTATCCTTTTGGCATTAGTGTCCTTTTAGCATCAGTGTCCTTTTGGCATCAATGTCCTTTTGGCATCAGTGTCCTTTTAGCATCAGTGTCCTTTTGGCACTTATCATTGTCCTTTTGGCATTAGTGTCCTTTTAGCATCAGTGTCCTTTTGGCACTTATCATTGTCCTTTTGGCATTAGTGTCCTTTTAGCATCAGTGTCCTTTTGGCACTTATCATTGTCCTTTTGGCATTAGTGTCCTTTTAGCATCAGTGTCCTTTTGGCACTTATCATTGTCCTTTTGGCATTAGTGTCCTTTTAGCATCAGTGTCCTTTTGGCACTTATCATTGTCCTTTTGGCATTAGTGTCCTTTTAGCATCAGTGTCCTTTTGGCACTTATCATTGTCCTTTTGGCATTAGTGTCCTTTTGGCATCAGTGTCCTTTTAGCACTTATCATTGTCCTTTTGGCATTAGTGTCCTTTTGGCATCAGTGTCCTTTTGGCATCAATGTCCTTTTGGCATCAGTGTCCTTTTAGCATCAGTGTCCTTTTGGCACTTATCATTGTCCTTTTGGCATTAGTGTCCTTTTAGCATCAGTGTCCTTTTGGCACTTATCATTGTCCTTTTGGCATTAGTGTCCTTTTGGCATCAGTGTCCTTTTGGCATCAATGTCCTTTTGGCATCAGTGCCCTTTTAGCATCAGTGTCCTTTTGGCACTTATCATTGTCCTTTTGGCATTAGTGTCCTTTTAGCATCAGTGTCCTTTTGGCACTTATCATTGTCCTTTTGGCATTAGTGTCCTTTTAGCATCAGTGTCCTTTTGGCACTTATCATTGTCCTTTTGGCATTAGTGTCCTTTTAGCATCAGTGTCCTTTTGGCACTTATCATTGTCCTTTTGGCATTAGTGTCCTTTTGGCATCAGTGTCCTTTTGGCATCAATGTCCTTTTGGCATCAGTGTCCTTTTAGCATCAGTGTCCTTTTGGCACTTATCATTGTCCTTTTGGCATTAGTGTCCTTTTAGCATCAGTGTCCTTTTGGCACTTATCATTGTCCTTTTGGCATTAGTGTCCTTTTGGCATCAGTGTCCTTTTGGCATCAATGTCCTTTTGGCATCAGTGTCATTTTAGCATCAGTGTCCTTTTGGCACTTATCATTGTCCTTTTGGCATTAGTGTCCTTTTAGCATCAGTGTCCTTTTGGCACTTATCATTGTCCTTTTGGCATTAGTGTCCTTTTAGCATCAGTGTCCTTTTGGCACTTATCATTGTCCTTTTGGCATTAGTGTCCTTTTGGCATCAGTGTCCTTTTGGCACTTATAGGTTACAAACATAACCCCAGTTATCATTGGCCTTTTGGCATTAGTGTCCTTTTGGCATCAGTGTCCTTTTGGCATCAATGTCCTTTTGGCATCAGTGTCCTTTTAGCATCAGTGTCCTGTTGGCACTTATCATTGTCCTTTTGGCATTAGTGTCCTTTTAGCATCAGTGTCCTTTTGGCACTTATCATTGTCCTTTTGGCATTAGTGTCCTTTTGGCATCAGTGTCCTTTTGGCATCAATGTCCTTTTGGCATCAGTGTCCTTTTAGCATCAGTGTCCTTTTGGCACTTATCATTGTCCTTTTGGCATCAGTGTCCTTTTAGCATCAGTGTCCTTTTGGCACTTATCATTGTCCTTTTGGCATTAGTGTCCTTTTAGCATCAGTGTCCTTTTGGCACTTATCATTGTCCTTTTGGCATTAGTGTCCTTTTAGCATCAGTGTCCTTTTGGCACTTATCATTGTCCTTTTGGCATTAGTGTCCTTTTAGCATCAGTGTCCTTTTGGCACTTATCATTGTCCTTTTGGCATTAGTGTCCTTTTAGCATCAGTGTCCTTTTGGCACTTATCATTGTCCTTTTGGCATTAGTGTCCTTTTAGCATCAGTGTCCTTTTGGCACTTATCATTGTCCTTTTGGCATTAGTGTCCTTTTAGCATCAGTGTCCTTTTGGCACTTATCATTGTCCTTTTGGCATTAGTGTCCTTTTAGCATCAGTGTCCTTTTGGCACTTATCATTGTCCTTTTGGCATTAGTGTCCTTTTAGCATCAGTGTCCTTTTGGCACTTATCATTGTCCTTTTGGCATTAGTGTCCTTTTGGCATCAGTGTCCTTTTGGCACTTATAGGTTACAAACATAACCCCAGTTATCATTGGCCTTTTGGCATCAGTGTCCTTTTGGCATCAATGTCCTTTTGGCATCAGTGTCCTTTTAGCATCAGTGTCCTTTTGGCACTTATCATTGTCCTTTTGGCATTAGTGTCCTTTTAGCATCAGTGTCCTTTTGGCACTTATCATTGTCCTTTTGGCATTAGTGTCCTTTTGGCATCAGTGTCCTTTTGGCATCAATGTCCTTTTGGCATCAGTGTCCTTTTAGCATCAGTGTCCTTTTGGCACTTATCATTGTCCTTTTGGCATTAGTGTCCTTTTAGCATCAGTGTCCTTTTGGCACTTATCATTGTCCTTTTGGCATTAGTGTCCTTTTAGCATCAGTGTCCTTTTGGCACTTATCATTGTCCTTTTGGCATTAGTGTCCTTTTAGCATCAGTGTCCTTTTGGCATCAATGTCCTTTTGGCATCAGTGTCCTTTTAGCACCAGTGTCCTTTTGGCACTTATCATTGTCCTTTTGGCATTAGTGTCCTTTTAGCATCAGTGTCCTTTTGGCACTTATCATTGTCCTTTTGGCATTAGTGTCCTTTTAGCATCAGTGTCCTTTTGGCACTTATCATTGTCCTTTTGGCATTAGTGTCCTTTTAGCATCAGTGTCCTTTTGGCACTTATCATTGTCCTTTTGGCATTAGTGTCCTTTTAGCATCAGTGTCCTTTTGGCACTTATCATTGTCCTTTTGGCATTAGTGTCCTTTTAGCATCAGTGTCCTTTTGGCACTTATCATTGTCCTTTTGGCATTAGTGTCCTTTTAGCATCAGTGTCCTTTTGGCACTTATCATTGTCCTTTTGGCATTAGTGTCCTTTTAGCATCAGTGTCCTTTTGGCACTTATCATTGTCCTTTTGGCATTAGTGTCCTTTTGGCATCAGTGTCCTTTTGGCACTTATCATTGTCCTTTTGGCATTAGTGTCCTTTTGGCATCAGTGTCCTTTTGGCATCAATGTCCTTTTGGCATCAGTGTCCTTTTAGCATCAGTGTCCTTTTGGCACTTATCATTGTCCTTTTGGCATTAGTGTCCTTTTAGCATCAGTGTCCTTTTGGCACTTATCATTGTCCTTTTGGCATTAGTGTCCTTTTAGCATCAGTGTCCTTTTGGCACTTATCATTGTCCTTTTGGCATTAGTGTCCTTTTGGCATCAGTGTCCTTTTGGCACTTATAGGTTACAAACATAACCCCAGTTATCATTGGCCTTTTGGCATTAGTGTCCTTTTAGCATCAGTGTCCTTTTGGCACTTATCATTGTCCTTTTGGCATTAGTGTCCTTTTAGCATCAGTGTCCTTTTGGCACTTATCATTGTCCTTTTGGCATTAGTGTCCTTTTAGCATCAGTGTCCTTTTGGCACTTATCATTGTCCTTTTGGCATTAGTGTCCTTTTAGCATCAGTGTCCTTTTGGCACTTATCATTGTCCTTTTGGCATTAGTGTCCTTTTAGCATCAGTGTCCTTTTGGCACTTATCATTGTCCTTTTGGCATTAGTGTCCTTTTAGCATCAGTGTCCTTTTGGCACTTATCATTGTCCTTTTGGCATTAGTGTCCTTTTAGCATCAGTGTCCTTTTGGCACTTATCATTGTCCTTTTGGCATTAGTGTCCTTTTAGCATCAGTGTCCTTTTGGCACTTATCATTGTCCTTTTGGCATTAGTGTCCTTTTGGCATCAGTGTCCTTTTGGCACTTATAGGTTACAAACATAACCCCAGTTATCATTGGCCTTTTGGCATCAGTGTCCTTTTGGCATCAATGTCCTTTTGGCATCAGTGTCCTTTTAGCATCAGTGTCCTTTTGGCACTTATCATTGTCCTTTTGGCATTAGTGTCCTTTTAGCATCAGTGTCCTTTTGGCACTTATCATTGTCCTTTTGGCATTAGTGTCCTTTTGGCATCAGTGTCCTTTTGGCATCAATGTCCTTTTGGCATCAGTGTCCTTTTAGCATCAGTGTCCTTTTGGCACTTATCATTGTCCTTTTGGCATTAGTGTCCTTTTAGCATCAGTGTCCTTTTGGCATCAGTGTCCTTTTGGCATCAATGTCCTTTTGGCATCAGTGTCCTTTTAGCATCAGTGTCCTTTTGGCACTTATCATTGTCCTTTTGGCATCAGTGTCCTTTTGGCATTAGTGTCCTTTTAGCATCAGTGTCCTTTTGGCACTTATCATTGTCCTTTTGGCATTAGTGTCCTTTTGGCATCAGTGTCCTTTTGGCATCAATGTCCTTTTGGCATCAGTGTCCTTTTAGCATCAGTGTCCTTTTGGCACTTATCATTGTCCTTTTGGCATTAGTGTCCTTTTAGCATCAGTGTCCTTTTGGCACTTATCATTGTCCTTTTGGCATTAGTGTCCTTTTAGCATCAGTGTCCTTTTGGCACTTATCATTGTCCTTTTGGCATTAGTGTCCTTTTAGCATCAGTGTCCTTTTGGCACTTATCATTGTCCTTTTGGCATTAGTGTCCTTTTAGCATCAGTGTCCTTTTGGCACTTATCATTGTCCTTTTGGCATTAGTGTCCTTTTAGCATCAGTGTCCTTTTGGCACTTATCATTGTCCTTTTGGCATTAGTGTCCTTTTAGCATCAGTGTCCTTTTGGCACTTATCATTGTCCTTTTGGCATTAGTGTCCTTTTAGCATCAGTGTCCTTTTGGCACTTATCATTGTCCTTTTGGCATTAGTGTCCTTTTGGCATCAGTGTCCTTTTGGCATCAGTGTCCTTTTGGCATTAGTGTCCTTTTAGCATCAGTGTCCTTTTGGCACTTATCATTGTCCTTTTGGCATTAGTGTCCTTTTGGCATCAGTGTCCTTTTGGCATCAATGTCCTTTTGGCATCAGTGTCCTTTTAGCATCAGTGTCCTTTTGGCACTTATCATTGTCCTTTTGGCATTAGTGTCCTTTTAGCATCAGTGTCCTTTTGGCACTTATCATTGTCCTTTTGGCATTAGTGTCCTTTTAGCATCAGTGTCCTTTTGGCACTTATCATTGTCCTTTTGGCATTAGTGTCCTTTTAGCATCAGTGTCCTTTTGGCACTTATCATTGTCCTTTTGGCATTAGTGTCCTTTTAGCATCAGTGTCCTTTTGGCACTTATCATTGTCCTTTTGGCATTAGTGTCCTTTTAGCATCAGTGTCCTTTTGGCACTTATCATTGTCCTTTTGGCATTAGTGTCCTTTTAGCATCAGTGTCCTTTTGGCACTTATAATAGTCCTTTTGGCATTAGTGTCCTTTTAGCATCAGTGTCCTTTTGGCACTTATCATTGTCCTTTTGGCATTAGTGTCCTTTTAGCATCAGTGTCCTTTTGGCACTTATCATTGTCCTTTTGGCATTAGTGTCCTTTTGGCATCAGTGTCCTTTTGGCATCAATGTCCTTTTGGCATCAGTGTCCTTTTAGCATCAGTGTCCTTTTGGCACTTATCATTGTCCTTTTGGCATTAGTGTCCTTTTAGCATCAGTGTCCTTTTGGCACTTATCATTGTCCTTTTGGCATTAGTGTCCTTTTGGCATCAGTGTCCTTTTGGCATCAATGTCCTTTTGGCATCAGTGTCCTTTTAGCATCAGTGTCCTTTTGGCACTTATCATTGTCCTTTTGGCATTAGTGTCCTTTTAGCATCAGTGTCCTTTTGGCACTTATCATTGTCCTTTTGGCATTAGTGTCCTTTTAGCATCAGTGTCCTTTTGGCACTTATCATTGTCCTTTTGGCATTAGTGTCCTTTTAGCATCAGTGTCCTTTTGGCACTTATCATTGTCCTTTTGGCATTAGTGTCCTTTTGGCATCAGTGTCCTTTTGGCATCAATGTCCTTTTGGCATCAGTGTCCTTTTAGCATCAGTGTCCTTTTGGCACTTATCATTGTCCTTTTGGCATTAGTGTCCTTTTAGCATCAGTGTCCTTTTGGCACTTATCATTGTCCTTTTGCCATTAGTGTCCTTTTAGCATCAGTGTCCTTTTGGCACTTATCATTGTCCTTTTGGCATTAGTGTCCTTTTAGCATCAGTGTCCTTTTGGCACTTATCATTGTCCTTTTGGCATTAGTGTCCTTTTAGCATCAGTGTCCTTTTGGCACTTATCATTGTCCTTTTGGCATTAGTGTCCTTTTAGCATCAGTGTCCTTTTGGCACTTATCATTGTCCTTTTGGCATTAGTGTCCTTTTAGCATCAGTGTCCTTTTGGCACTTATCATTGTCCTTTTGGCATTAGTGTCCTTTTGGCATCAGTGTCCTTTTGGCATCAATGTCCTTTTGGCATCAGTGTCCTTTTAGCATCAGTGTCCTTTTGGCACTTATCATTGTCCTTTTGGCATTAGTGTCCTTTTAGCATCAGTGTCCTTTTGGCACTTATCATTGTCCTTTTGGCATTAGTGTCCTTTTAGCATCAGTGTCCTTTTGGCACTTATCATTGTCCTTTTGGCATTAGTGTCCTTTTAGCATCAGTGTCCTTTTGGCACTTATCATTGTCCTTTTGGCATTAGTGTCCTTTTGGCACTTATCATTGTCCTTTTGGCATTAGTGTCCTTTTAGCATCAGTGTCCTTTTGGCACTTATCATTGTCCTTTTGGCATTAGTGTCCTTTTAGCATCAGTGTCCTTTTGGCACTTATCATTGTCCTTTTGGCATTAGTGTCCTTTTAGCATCAGTGTCCTTTTGGCACTTATCATTGTCCTTTTGGCATTAGTGTCCTTTTAGCATCAGTGTCCTTTTGGCACTTATCATTGTCCTTTTGGCATTAGTGTCCTTTTAGCATCAGTGTCCTTTTGGCACTTATCATTGTCCTTTTGGCATTAGTGTCCTTTTGGCATCAGTGTCCTTTTGGCATCAATGTCCTTTTGGCATCAGTGTCCTTTTAGCATCAGTGTCCTTTTGGCACTTATCATTGTCCTTTTGGCATTAGTGTCCTTTTAGCATCAGTGTCCTTTTGGCACTTATCATTGTCCTTTTGGCATTAGTGTCCTTTTAGCATCAGTGTCCTTTTGGCACTTATCATTGTCCTTTTGGCATTAGTGTCCTTTTGGCATCAGTGTCCTTTTGGCATCAATGTCCTTTTGGCATCAGTGTCCTTTTAGCATCAGTGTCCTTTTGGCACTTATCATTGTCCTTTTGGCATCAGTGTCCTTTTGGCATTAGTGTCCTTTTAGCATCAGTGTCCTTTTGGCACTTATCATTGTCCTTTTGGCATTATTGTCCTTTTAGCATCAGTGTCCTTTTGGCACTTATCATTGTCCTTTTGGCATTAGTGTCCTTTTGGCATCAGTGTCCTTTTGGCACTTATCATTGTCCTTTTGGCATTAGTGTCCTTTTAGCATCAGTGTCCTTTTGGCACTTATCATTGTCCTTTTGGCATTAGTGTCCTTTTGGCATCAGTGTCCTTTTGGCATCAATGTCCTTTTGGCATCAGTGTCCTTTTAGCATCAGTGTCCTTTTGGCACTTATCATTGTCCTTTTGGCATTAGTGTACTTTTAGCATCAGTGTCCTTTTGGCACTTATCATTGTCCTTTTGGCATTAGTGTCCTTTTAGCATCAGTGTCCTTTTGGCACTTATCATTGTCCTTTTGGCATTAGTGTCCTTTTGGCATCAGTGTCCTTTTGGCATCAATGTCCTTTTGGCATCAGTGTCCTTTTAGCATCAGTGTCCTTTTGGCACTTATCATTGTCCTTTTGGAATCAGTGTCCTTTTAGCATCAGTGTCCTTTTGGCACTTATCATTGTCCTTTTGGCATTAGTGTCCTTTTAGCATCAGTGTCCTTTTGGCACTTATCATTGTCCTTTTGGCATTAGTGTCCTTTTAGCATCAGTGTCCTTTTGGCACTTATCATTGTCCTTTTGGCATTAGTGTCCTTTTAGCATCAGTGTCCTTTTGGCACTTATCATTGTCCTTTTGGCATTAGTGTCCTTTTAGCATCAGTGTCCTTTTGGCACTTATCATTGTCCTTTTGGCATTAGTGTCCTTTTGGCATCAGTGTCCTTTTGGCACTTATCATTGTCCTTTTGGCATTAGTGTCCTTTTAGCATCAGTGTCCTTTTGGCACTTATCATTGTCCTTTTGGCATTAGTGTCCTTTTGGCATCAGTGTCCTTTTGGCATCAATGTCCTTTTGGCATCAGTGTCCTTTTAGCATCAGTGTCCTTTTGGCACTTATCATTGTCCTTTTGGCATTAGTGTACTTTTAGCATCAGTGTCCTTTTGGCACTTATCATTGTCCTTTTGGCATTAGTGTCCTTTTAGCATCAGTGTCCTTTTGGCACTTATCATTGTCCTTTTGGCATTAGTGTCCTTTTGGCATCAGTGTCCTTTTGGCATCAATGTCCTTTTGGCATCAGTGTCCTTTTAGCATCAGTGTCCTTTTGGCACTTATCATTGTCCTTTTGGCATCAGTGTCCTTTTAGCATCAGTGTCCTTTTGGCACTTATCATTGTCCTTTTGGCATCAGTGTCCTTTTAGCATCAGTGTCCTTTTGGCACTTATCATTGTCCTTTTGGCATTAGTGTCCTTTTAGCATCAGTGTCCTTTTGGCACTTATCATTGTCCTTTTGGCATTAGTGTCCTTTTAGCATCAGTGTCCTTTTGGCACTTATCATTGTCCTTTTGGCATTAGTGTCCTTTTAGCATCAGTGTCCTTTTGGCATTAGTGTCCTTTTAGCATCAGTGTCCTTTTGGCACTTATCATTGTCCTTTTGGCATTAGTGTCCTTTTAGCATCAGTGTCCTTTTGGCACTTATCATTGTCCTTTTGGCATTAGTGTCCTTTTGGCATCAGTGTCCTTTTGGCATCAATGTCCTTTTGGCATCAGTGTCCTTTTAGCATCAGTGTCCTTTTGGCACTTATCATTGTCCTTTTGGCATTAGTGTCCTTTTAGCATCAGTGTCCTTTTGGCACTTATCATTGTCCTTTTGGCATTAGTGTCCTTTTAGCATCATTGTCCTTTTGGCACTTATCATTGTCCTTTTGGCATTAGTGTCCTTTTAGCATCAGTGTCCTTTTGGCACTTATCATTGTCCTTTTGGCATTAGTGTCCTTTTAGCATCAGTGTCCTTTTGGCACTTATCATTGTCCTTTTGGCATTAGTGTCCTTTTAGCATCAGTGTCCTTTTGGCACTTATCATTGTCCTTTTGGCATTAGTGTCCTTTTAGCATCAGTGTCCTTTTGGCACTTATCATTGTCCTTTTGGCATTAGTGTCCTTTTAGCATCAGTGTCCTTTTGGCACTTATCATTGTCCTTTTGGCATTAGTGTCCTTTTAGCATCAGTGTCCTTTTGGCACTTATCATTGTCCTTTTGGCATTAGTGTCCTTTTAGCATCAGTGTCCTTTTGGCACTTATCATTGTCCTTTTGGCATTAGTGTCCTTTTAGCATCAGTGTCCTTTTGGCACTTATCATTGTCCTTTTGGCATTAGTGTCCTTTTAGCATCAGTGTCCTTTTGGCACTTATCATTGTCCTTTTGGCATTAGTGTCCTTTTGGCATCAGTGTCCTTTTGGCATCAATGTCCTTTTGGCATCAGTGTCCTTTTAGCATCAGTGTCCTTTTGGCACTTATCATTGTCCTTTTGGCATTAGTGTCCTTTTAGCATCAGTGTCCTTTTGGCACTTATCATTGTCCTTTTGGCATTAGTGTCCTTTTAGCATCAGTGTCCTTTTGGCACTTATCATTGTCCTTTTGGCATTAGTGTCCTTTTAGCATCAGTGTCCTTTTGGCACTTATCATTGTCCTTTTGGCATTAGTGTCCTTTTGGCATCAGTGTCCTTTTGGCATCAATGTCCTTTTGGCATCAGTGTCCTTTTAGCATCAGTGTCCTTTTGGCACTTATCATTGTCCTTTTGGCATCAGTGTCCTTTTAGCATCAGTGTCCTTTTGGCACTTATCATTGTCCTTTTGGCATTAGTGTCCTTTTAGCATCAGTGTCCTTTTGGCACTTATCATTGTCCTTTTGGCATTAGTGTCCTTTTAGCATCAGTGTCCTTTTGGCACTTATCATTGTCCTTTTGGCATTAGTGTCCTTTTAGCATCAGTGTCCTTTTGGCACTTATCATTGTCCGTTTGGCATTAGTGTCCTTTTAGCATCAGTGTCCTTTTGGCACTTATCATTGTCCTTTTGGCATTAGTGTCCTTTTGGCATCAGTGTCCTTTTGGCATCAATGTCCTTTTGGCATCAGTGTCCTTTTAGCATCAGTGTCCTTTTGGCACTTATCATTGTCCTTTTGGCATTAGTGTCCTTTTAGCATCAGTGTCCTTTTGGCACTTATCATTGTCCTTTTGGCATTAGTGTCCTTTTAGCATCAGTGTCCTTTTGGCACTTATCATTGTCCTTTTGGCATTAGTGTCCTTTTAGCATCAGTGTCCTTTTGGCACTTATCATTGTCCTTTTGGCATTAGTGTCCTTTTAGCATCAGTGTCCTTTTGGCACTTATCATTGTCCTTTTGGCATTAGTGTCCTTTTAGCATCAGTGTCCTTTTGGCACTTATCATTGTCCTTTTGGCATTAGTGTCCTTTTAGCATCAGTGTCCTTTTGGCACTTATCATTGTCCTTTTGGCATTAGTGTCCTTTTAGCATCAGTGTCCTTTTGGCACTTATCATTGTCCTTTTGGCATTAGTGTCCTTTTAGCATCAGTGTCCTTTTGGCACTTATCATTGTCCTTTTGGCATTAGTGTCCTTTTAGCATCAGTGTCCTTTTGGCATTTATCATTGTCCTTTTGGCATTAGTGTCCTTTTGGCATCAGTGTCCTTTTGGCATCAATGTCCTTTTGGCATCAGTGTCCTTTTAGCATCAGTGTCCTTTTGGCACTTATCATTGTCCTTTTGGCATCAGTGTCCTTTTGGCATTAGTGTCCTTTTAGCATCAGTGTCCTTTTGGCACTTATCATTGTCCTTTTGGCATTAGTGTCCTTTTAGCATCAGTGTCCTTTTGGCACTTATCATTGTCCTTTTGGCATTAGTGTCCTTTTAGCATCAGTGTCCTTTTGGCACTTATCATTGTCCTTTTGGCATTAGTGTCCTTTTAGCATCAGTGTCCTTTTGGCACTTATCATTGTCCTTTTGGCATTAGTGTCCTTTTAGCATCAGTGTCCTTTTGGCACTTATCATTGTCCTTTTGGCATTAGTGTCCTTTTAGCATCAGTGTCCTTTTGGCACTTATCATTGTCCTTTTGGCATTAGTGTCCTTTTGGCATCAGTGTCCTTTTGGCATCAATGTCCTTTTGGCATCAGTGTCCTTTTAGCATCAGTGTCCTTTTGGCACTTATCATTGTCCTTTTCGCATTAGTGTCCTTTTAGCATCAGTGTCCTTTTGGCACTTATCATTGTCCTTTTGGCATTAGTGTCCTTTTAGCATCAGTGTCCTTTTGGCACTTATCATTGTCCTTTTGGCATTAGTGTCCTTTTAGTATCAGTGTCCTTTTGGCACTTATCATTGTCCTTTTGGCATTAGTGTCCTTTTAGCATCAGTGTCCTTTTGGCACTTATCATTGTCCTTTTGGCATTAGTGTCCTTTTAGCATCAGTGTCCTTTTGGCACTTATCATTGTCCTTTTGGCATTAGTGTCCTTTTAGCATCAGTGTCCTTTTGGCATTTATCATTGTCCTTTTGGCATTAGTGTCCTTTTGGCATCAGTGTCCTTTTGGCATCAATGTCCTTTTGGCATCAGTGTCCTTTTAGCATCAGTGTCCTTTTGGCACTTATCATTGTCCTTTTGGCATCAGTGTCCTTTTGGCATTAGTGTCCTTTTAGCATCAGTGTCCTTTTGGCACTTATCATTGTCCTTTTGGCATTAGTGTCCTTTTAGCATCAGTGTCCTTTTGGCACTTATCATTGTCCTTTTGGCATTAGTGTCCTTTTAGCATCAGTGTCCTTTTGGCACTTATCATTGTCCTTTTGGCATTAGTGTCCTTTTAGCATCAGTGTCCTTTTGGCACTTATCATTGTCCTTTTGGCATTAGTGTCCTTTTAGCATCAGTGTCCTTTTGGCACTTATCATTGTCCTTTTGGCATTAGTGTCCTTTTAGCATCAGTGTCCTTTTGGCACTTATCATTGTCCTTTTGGCATTAGTGTCCTTTTAGCATCAGTGTCCTTTTGGCATTTATCATTGTCCTTTTGGCATTAGTGTCCTTTTGGCATCAGTGTCCTTTTGGCATCAATGTCCTTTTGGCATCAGTGTCCTTTTAGCATCAGTGTCCTTTTGGCACTTATCATTGTCCTTTTGGCATCAGTGTCCTTTTGGCATTAGTGTCCTTTTAGCATCAGTGTCCTTTTGGCACTTATCATTGTCCTTTTGGCATTAGTGTCCTTTTGGCATCAGTGTCCTTTTGGCATCAATGTCCTTTTGGCATCAGTGTCCTTTTAGCATCAGTGTCCTTTTGGCACTTATCATTGTCCTTTTGGCATTAGTGTCCTTTTAGCATCAGTGTCCTTTTGGCACTTATCATTGTCCTTTTGGCATTAGTGTCCTTTTAGCATCAGTGTCCTTTTGGCACTTATCATTGTCCTTTTGGCATTAGTGTCCTTTTAGCATCAGTGTCCTTTTGGCACTTATCATTGTCCTTTTCGCGCTAGTGTCCTTTTAGCATCAGTGTCCTTTTGGCACTTATCATTGTCCTTTTGGCATTAGTGTCCTTTTAGCATCAGTGTCTTTTTGGCACTTATCATTGTCCTTTTGGCATTAGTGTCCTTTTAGCATCAGTGTCCTTTTGGCACTTATCATTGTCCTTTTGGCATTAGTGTCCTTTTGGCATCAGTGTCCTTTTGGCATCAATGTCCTTTTGGCATCAGTGTCCTTTTAGCATCAGTGTCCTTTTGGCACTTATCATTGTCCTTTTGGCATTAGTGTCCTTTTAGCATCAGTGTCCTTTTGGCACTTATCATTGTCCTTTTGGCATTAGTGTCCTTTTAGCATCAGTGTCCTTTTGGCACGTATCATTGTCCTTTTGGCATTAGTGTCCTTTTAGCATCAGTGTCCTTTTGGCACTTATCATTGTCCTTTTGGCATTAGTGTCCTTTTAGCATCAGTGTCCTTTTGGCACTTATCATTGTCCTTTTGGCATTAGTGTCCTTTTGGCATCAGTGTCCTTTTGGCATCAATGTCCTTTTGGCATCAGTGTCCTTTTAGCATCAGTGTCCTTTTGGCACTTATCATTGTCCTTTTGGCATTAGTGTCCTTTTAGCATCAGTGTCCTTTTGGCACTTATCATTGTCCTTTTGGCATTAGTGTCCTTTTAGCATCAGTGTCCTTTTGGCACTTATCATTGTCCTTTTGGCATTAGTGTCCTTTTAGCATCAGTGTCCTTTTGGCACTTATCATTGTCCTTTTGGCATTAGTGTCCTTTTAGCATCAGTGTCCTTTTGGCACTTATCATTGTCCTTTTGGCATTAGTGTCCTTTTAGCATCAGTGTCCTTTTGGCACTTATCATTGTCCTTTTGGCATTAGTGTCCTTTTAGCATCAGTGTCCTTTTGGCACTTATCATTGTCCTTTTGGCATTAGTGTCCTTTTAGCATCAGTGTCCTCTTGGCACTTATCATTGTCCTTTTGGCATTAGTGTCCTTTTAGCATCAGTGTCCTTTTGGCACTTATCATTGTCCTTTTGGCATTAGTGTCCTTTTAGCATCAGTGTCCTTTTGGCACTTATCATTGTCCTTTTGGCATTAGTGTCCTTTTAGCATCAGTGTCCTTTTGGCACTTATCATTGTCCTTTTGGCATTAGTGTCCTTTTGGCATCAGTGTCCTTTTGGCATCAATGTCCTTTTGGCATCAGTGTCCTTTTAGCATCAGTGTCCTTTTGGCACTTATCATTGTCCTTTTGGCATTAGTGTCCTTTTAGCATCAGTGTCCTTTTGGCACTTATCATTGTCCTTTTGGCATTAGTGTCCTTTTAGCATCAGTGTCCTTTTGGCACTTATCATTGTCCTTTTGGCATTAGTGTCCTTTTAGCATCAGTGTCCTTTTGGCACTTATCATTGTCCTTTTGGCATTAGTGTCCTTTTAGCATCAGTGTCCTTTTGGCACTTATCATTGTCCTTTTGGCATTAGTGTCCTTTTAGCATCAGTGTCCTTTTGGCACTTATCATTGTCCTTTTGGCATTAGTGTCCTTTTAGCATCAGTGTCCTTTTGGCACTTATCATTGTCCTTTTGGCATTAGTGTCCTTTTAGCATCAGTGTCCTTTTGGCACTTATCATTGTCCTTTTGGCATTAGTGTCCTTTTAGCATCAGTGTCCTTTTGGCACTTATCATTGTCCTTTTGGCATTAGTGTCCTTTTAGCATCAGTGTCCTTTTGGCACTTATCATTGTCCTTTTGGCATTAGTGTCCTTTTAGCATCAGTGTCCTTTTGGCACTTATCATTGTCCTTTTGGCATTAGTGTCCTTTTAGCATCAGTGTCCTTTTGGCACTTATCATTGTCCTTTTGGCATTAGTGTCCTTTTAGCATCAGTGTCCTTTTGGCATTTATCATTGTCCTTTTGGCATTAGTGTCCTTTTGGCATCAGTGTCCTTTTGGCATCAATGTCCTTTTGGCATCAGTGTCCTTTTAGCATCAGTGTCCTTTTGGCACTTATCATTGTCCTTTTGGCATCAGTGTCCTTTTGGCATTAGTGTCCTTTTAGCATCAGTGTCCTTTTGGCACTTATCATTGTCCTTTTGGCATTAGTGTCCTTTTAGCATCAGTGTCCTTTTGGCACTTATCATTGTCCTTTTGGCATTAGTGTCCTTTTAGCATCAGTGTCCTTTTGGCACTTATCATTGTCCTTTTGGCATTAGTGTCCTTTTAGCATCAGTGTCCTTTTGGCACTTATCATTGTCCTTTTGGCATTAGTGTCC
Source organism: Gymnoscopelus braueri (assembly GCF_963280865.1). NCBI lineage: Eukaryota > Metazoa > Chordata > Actinopteri > Myctophiformes > Myctophidae > Gymnoscopelus > Gymnoscopelus braueri. The sequence goes on from NW_027660864.1 coordinate 299,493, forward strand.
TTTTAGCATCAGTGTCCTTTTGGCACTTATCATTGTCCTTTTGGCATTAGTGTCCTTTTAGCATCAGTGTCCTTTTGGCACTTATCATTGTCCTTTTGGCATTAGTGTCCTTTTGGCATCAGTGTCCTTTTGGCATCAATGTCCTTTTGGCATCAGTGTCCTTTTAGCATCAGTGTCCTTTTGGCACTTATCATTGTCCTTTTGGCATTAGTGTCCTTTTAGCATCAGTGTCCTTTTGGCACTTATCATTGTCCTTTTGGCATTAGTGTCCTTTTAGCATCAGTGTCCTTTTGGCACTTATCATTGTCCTTTTGGCATTAGTGTCCTTTTAGTATCAGTGTCCTTTTGGCACTTATCATTGTCCTTTTGGCATTAGTGTCCTTTTAGCATCAGTGTCCTTTTGGCACTTATCATTGTCCTTTTGGCATTAGTGTCCTTTTAGCATCAGTGTCCTTTTGGCACTTATCATTGTCCTTTTGGCATTAGTGTCCTTTTAGCATCAGTGTCCTTTTGGCACTTATCATTGTCCTTTTGGCATTAGTGTCCTTTTAGCATCAGTGTCCTTTTGGCACTTATCATTGTCCTTTTGGCATTAGTGTCCTTTTAGCATCAGTGTCCTTTTGGCACTTATCATTGTCCTTTTGGCATTCGTGTCCTTTTAGCATCAGTGTCCTTTTGGCACTTATCATTGTCCTTTTGGCATTAGTGTCCTTTTAGCATCAGTGTCCTTTTGGCACTTATCATTGTCCTTTTGGCATTAGTGTCCTTTTAGCATCAGTGTCCTTTTGGCACTTATCATTGTCCTTTTGGCATTAGTGTCCTTTTAGCATCAGTGTCCTTTTGGCACTTATCATTGTCCTTTTGGCATTAGTGTCCTTTTGGCATCAGTGTCCTTTTGGCATCAATGTCCTTTTGGCATCAGTGTCCTTTAGCATCAGTGTCCTTTTGGCACTTTATCATTGTCCTTTTGCCATCAGTGTCCTTTTAGCATCAGTGTCCTTTTGGCACTTATCATTGTCCTTTTGGCATTAGTGTCCTTTTAGCATCAGTGTCCTTTTGGCACTTATCATTGTCCTTTTGGCATTAGTGTCCTTTTAGCATCAGTGTCCTTTTGGCACTTATCATTGTCCTTTTGGCATTAGTGTCCTTTTAGCATCAGTGTCCTTTTGGCACTTATCATTGTCCTTTTGGCATTAGTGTCCTTTTAGCATCAGTGTCCTTTGGCATTTATCATTGTCCTTTTGGCATTAGTGTCCTTTTGGCATCAGTGTCCTTTTGGCATCAATGTCCTTTTGGCATCAGTGTCCTTTTAGCATCAGTGTCCTTTTGGCACTTATCATTGTCCTTTTGGGCATCAGTGTCCTTTTGGCATTAGTGTCCTTTTAGCATCAGTGTCCTTTTGGCACTTATCATTGTCCTTTTGGCATTAGTGTCCTTTTGGCATCAGTGTCCTTTTGGCATCAATGTCCTTTTGGCATCAGTGTCCTTTTAGCATCAGTGTCCTTTTGGCACTTATCATTGTCCTTTTGGCATTAGTGTCCTTTTAGCATCAGTGTCCTTTTGGCACTTATCATTGTCCTTTTGGCATTAGTGTCCTTTTAGCATCAGTGTCCTTTTGGCACTTATCATTGTCCTTTTGGCATTAGTGTCCTTTTAGCATCAGTGTCCTTTTGGCACTTATCATTGTCCTTTTGGCATTAGTGTCCTTTTAGCATCAGTGTCCTTTTGGCACTTATCATTGTCCTTTTGGCATTAGTGTCCTTTTAGCATCAGTGTCCTTTTGGCACTTATCATTGTCCTTTTGGCATTAGTGTCCTTTTAGCATCAGTGTCCTTTTGGCACTTATCATTGTCCTTTTGGCATTAGTGTCCTTTTGGCATCAGTGTCCTTTTGGCATCAGTGTCCTTTTGGCATTAGTGTCCTTTTAGCATCAGTGTCCTTTTGGCACTTATCATTGTCCTTTTGGCATTAGTGTCCTTTTAGCATCAGTGTCCTTTTGGCATTTATCATTGTCCTTTTGGCATTAGTGTCCTTTTGGCATCAGTGTCCTTTTGGCATCAATGTCCTTTTGGCATCAGTGTCCTTTTAGCATCAGTGTCCTTTTGGCACTTATCATTGTCCTTTTGGCATCAGTGTCCTTTTGGCATTAGTGTCCTTTTAGCATCAGTGTCCTTTTGGCACTTATCATTGTCCTTTTGGCATTAGTGTCCTTTTGGCATCAGTGTCCTTTTGGCATCAATGTCCTTTTGGCATCAGTGTCCTTTTAGCATCAGTGTCCTTTTGGCACTTATCATTGTCCTTTTGGCATTAGTGTCCTTTTAGCATCAGTGTCCTTTTGGCACTTATCATTGTCCTTTTGGCATTAGTGTCCTTTTAGCATCAGTGTCCTTTTGGCACTTATCATTGTCCTTTTGGCATTAGTGTCCTTTTAGCATCAGTGTCCTTTTGGCACTTATCATTGTCCTTTTGGCATTAGTGTCCTTTTAGCATCAGTGTCCTTTGGCACTTATCATTGTCCTTTTGGCATTAGTGTCCTTTTAGCATCAGTGTCCTTTTGGCACTTATCATTGTCCTTTTGGCATTAGTGTCCTTTTAGCATCAGTGTCCTTTTGGCACTTATCATTGTCCTTTTGGCATTAGTGTCCTTTTGGCATCAGTGTCCTTTTGGCATCAGTGTCCTTTTGGCATTAGTGTCCTTTTAGCATCAGTGTCCTTTTGGCACTTATCATTGTCCTTTTGGCATTAGTGTCCTTTTGGCATCAGTGTCCTTTTGGCATCAATGTCCTTTTGGCATCAGTGTCCTTTTAGCATCAGTGTCCTTTTGGCACTTATCATTGTCCTTTTGGCATTAGTGTCCTTTTAGCATCAGTGTCCTTTTGGCACTTATCATTGTCCTTTTGGCATTAGTGTCCTTTTAGCATCAGTGTCCTTTTGGCACTTATCATTGTCCTTTTGGCATTAGTGTCCTTTTAGCATCAGTGTCCTTTTGGCACTTATCATTGTCCTTTTGGCATTAGTGTCCTTTTAGCATCAGTGTCCTTTTGGCACTTATCATTGTCCTTTTGGCATTAGTGTCCTTTTAGCATCAGTGTCCTTTTGGCACTTATCATTGTCCTTTTGGCATTAGTGTCCTTTTAGCATCAGTTTCCTTTTGGCACTTATCATTGTCCTTTTGGCATTAGTGTCCTTTTAGCATCAGTGTCCTTTTGGCACTTATCATTGTCCTTTTGGCATTAGTGTCCTTTTAGCATCAGTGTCCTTTTGGCACTTATCATTGTCCTTTTGGCATTAGTGTCCTTTTAGCATCAGTGTCCTTTTGGCACTTATCATTGTCCTTTTGGCATTAGTGTCCTTTTAGCATCAGTGTCCTTTTGGCACTTATCATTGTCCTTTTGGCATTAGTGTCCTTTTGGCATCAGTGTCCTTTTGGCATCAATGTCCTTTTGGCATCAGTGTCCTTTTAGCATCAGTGTCCTTTTGGCACTTATCATTGTCCTTTTGGCATTAGTGTCCTTTTAGCATCAGTGTCCTTTTGGCACTTATCATTGTTCTTTTGGCATTAGTGTCCTTTTAGCATCAGTTTCCTTTTGGCACTTATCATTGTCCTTTTGGCATTAGTGTCCTTTTAGCATCAGTGTCCTTTTGGCACTTATCATTGTCCTTTTGGCATTAGTGTCCTTTTAGCATCAGTGTCCTTTTGGCACTTATCATTGTCCTTTTGGCATTAGTGTCCTTTTAGCATCAGTGTCCTTTTGGCACTTATCATTGTCCTTTTGGCATTAGTGTCCTTTTGGCATCAGTGTCCTTTTGGCATCAATGTCCTTTTGGCATCAGTGTCCTTTTAGCATCAGTGTCCTTTTGGCACTTATCATTGTCCTTTTGGCATTAGTGTCCTTTTAGCATCAGTGTCCTTTTGGCACTTATCATTGTCCTTTTGGCATTAGTGTCCTTTTAGCATCAGTGTCCTTTTGGCACTTATCATTGTCCTTTTGGCATTAGTGTCCTTTTAGCATCAGTGTCCTTTTGGCACTTATCATTGTCCTTTTGGCATTAGTGTCCTTTTAGCATCAGTGTCCTTTTGGCATCAGTGTCCTTTTGGCATTAGTGTCCTTTTAGCATCAGTGTCCTTTTGGCACTTATCATTGTCCTTTTGGCATTAGTGTCCTTTTGGCATCAGTGTCCTTTTGGCATCAATGTCCTTTTGGCATCAGTGTCCTTTTAGCATCAGTGTCCTTTTGGCACTTATCATTGTCCTTTTGGCATTAGTGTCCTTTTAGCATCAGTGTCCTTTTGGCACTTATCATTGTCCTTTTGGCATTAGTGTCCTTTTAGCATCAGTGTCCTTTTGGCACTTATCATTGTCCTTTTGGCATTAGTGTCCTTTTAGCATCAGTGTCCTTTTGGCACTTATCATTGTCCTTTTGGCATTAGTGTCCTTTTAGCATCAGTGTCCTTTTGGCACTTATCATTGTCCTTTTGGCATTAGTGTCCTTTTAGCATCAGTGTCCTTTTGGCACTTATCATTGTCCTTTTGGCATTAGTGTCCTTTTGGCATCAGTGTCCTTTTGGCATCAATGTCCTTTTGGCATCAGTGTCCTTTTAGCATCAGTGTCCTTTTGGCACTTATCATTGTCCTTTTGGCATTAGTGTCCTTTTAGCATCAGTGTCCTTTTGGCACTTATCATTGTCCATTTGGCATTAGTGTCCTTTTAGCATCAGTGTCCTTTTGGCACTTATCATTGTCCTTTTGGCATTAGTGTCCTTTTAGCATCAGTGTCCTTTTGGCACTTATCATTGTCCTTTTGGCATTAGTGTCCTTTTAGCATCAGTGTCCTTTTGGCACTTATCATTGTCCTTTTGGCATTAGTGTCCTTTTAGCATCAGTCTCCTTTTGGCACTTATCATTGTCCTTTTGGCATTAGTGTCCTTTTGGCATCAGTGTCCTTTTGGCATCAGTGTCCTTTTAGCATCAGTGTCCTTTTGGCACTTATCATTGTCCTTTTGGCATTAGTGTCCTTTTAGCATCAGTGTCCTTTTGGCACTTATCATTGTCCTTTTGGCATTAGTGTCCTTTTAGCATCAGTGTCCTTTTGGCACTTATCATTGTCCTTTTGGCATTAGTGTCCTTTTAGCATCAGTGTCCTTTTGGCACTTATCATTGTCCTTTTGGCATTAGTGTCCTTTTGGCATCAGTGTCCTTTTGGCATCAATGTCCTTTTGGCATCAGTGTCCTTTTAGCATCAGTGTCCTTTTGGCACTTATCATTGTCCTTTTGGCATTAGTGTCCTTTTAGCATCAGTGTCCTTTTGGCACTTATCATTGTCCTTTTGGCATTAGTGTCCTTTTAGCATCAGTGTCCTTTTGGCACTTATCATTGTCCTTTTGGCATTAGTGTCCTTTTAGCATCAGTGTCCTTTTGGCACTTATCATTGTCCTTTTGGCATTAGTGTCCTTTTAGCATCAGTGTCCTTTTGGCACTTATCATTGTCCTTTTGGCATTAGTGTCCTTTTAGCATCAGTGTCCTTTTGGCACTTATCATTGTCCTTTTGGCATTAGTGTCCTTTTAGCATCAGTGTCCTTTTGGCACTTATCATTGTCCTTTTGGCATTAGTGTCCTTTTAGCATCAGTGTCCTTTTGGCACTTATCATTGTCCTTTTGGCATTAGTGTCCTTTTAGCATCAGTGTCCTTTTGGCACTTATCATTGTCCTTTTGGCATTAGTGTCCTTTTAGCATCAGTGTCCTTTTGGCACTTATCATTGTCCTTTTGGCATTAGTGTCCTTTTAGCATCAGTGTCCTTTTGGCATCAGTGTCCTTTTGGCACTTATCATTGTCCTTTTGGCATTAGTGTCCTTTTAGCATCAGTGTCCTTTTGGCACTTATCATTGTCCTTTTGGCATTAGTGTCCTTTTAGCATCAGTGTCCTTTTGGCACTTATCATTGTCCTTTTGGCATTAGTGTCCTTTTAGCATCAGTGTCCTTTTGGCACTTATCATTGTCCTTTTGGCATTAGTGTCCTTTTAGCATCAGTGTCCTTTTGGCACTTATCATTGTCCTTTTGGCATTAGTGTCCTTTTAGCATCAGTGTCCTTTTGGCACTTATCATTGTCCTTTTGGCATTAGTGTCCTTTTAGCATCAGTGTCCTTTTGGCATCAGTGTCCTTTTGGCACTTATCATTGTCCTTTTGGCATTAGTGTCCTTTTAGCATCAGTGTCCTTTTGGCACTTATCATTGTCCTTTTGGCATTAGTGTCCTTTTAGCATCAGTGTCCTTTTGGCACTTATCATTGTCCTTTTGGCATTAGTGTCCCTTTGGCATCAGTGTCCTTTTGGCATCAATGTCCTTTTGGCATCAGTGTCCTTTTAGCATCAGTGTCCTTTTGGCACTTATCATTGTCCTTTTGGCATTAGTGTCCTTTTAGCATCAGTGTCCTTTTGGCACTTATCATTGTCCTTTTGGCATTAGTGTCCTTTTAGCATCAGTGTCCTTTTGGCACTTATCATTGTCCTTTTGGCATTAGTGTCCTTTTAGCATCAGTGTCCTTTTGGCACTTATCATTGTCCTTTTGGCATTAGTGTCCTTTTAGCATCAGTGTCCTTTTGGCACTTATCATTGTCCTTTTGGCATTAGTGTCCTTTTGGCATCAGTGTCCTTTTGGCATCAATGTCCTTTTGGCATCAGTGTCCTTTTAGCATCAGTGTCCTTTTGGCACTTATCATTGTCCTTTTGGCATTAGTGTCCTTTTAGCATCAGTGTCCTTTTGGCACTTATCATTGTCCTTTTGGCATTAGTGTCCTTTTAGCATCAGTGTCCTTTTGGCACTTATCATTGTCCTTTTGGCATTAGTGTCCTTTTAGCATCAGTGTCCTTTTGGCACTTATCATTGTCCTTTTGGCATTAGTGTCCTTTTAGCATCAGTGTCCTTTTGGCACTTATCATTGTCCTTTTGGCATTAGTGTCCTTTTGGCATCAGTGTCCTTTTGGCACTTATAGGTTACAAACATAACCCCAGTTATCATTGGCCTTTTGGCATTAGTGTCCTTTTGGCATCAGTGTCCTTTTGGCATCAATGTCCTTTTGGCATCAGTGTCCTTTTAGCATCAGTGTCCTTTTGGCACTTATCATTGTCCTTTTGGCATTAGTGTCCTTTTAGCATCAGTGTCCTTTTGGCACTTATCATTGTCCTTTTGGCATTAGTGTCCTTTTAGCATCAGTGTCCTTTTGGCACTTATCATTGTCCTTTTGGCATTAGTGTCCTTTTAGCATCAGTGTCCTTTTGGCACTTATCATTGTCCTTTTGGCATTAGTGTCCTTTTAGCATCAGTGTCCTTTTGGCATCAGTGTCCTTTTGGCACTTATCATTGTCCTTTTGGCATTAGTGTCCTTTTGGCATCAGTGTCCTTTTGGCACTTATCATTGTCCTTTTGGCATTAGTGTCCTTTTGGCATCAGTGTCCTTTTGGCACTTATCATTGTCCTTTTGGCATTAGTGTCCTTTTAGCATCAGTGTCCTTTTGGCACTTATCATTGTCCTTTTGGCATTAGTGTCCTTTTAGCATCAGTGTCCTTTTGGCACTTTTCATTGTCCTTTTGGCATTAGTGTCCTTTTAGCATCAGTGTCCTTTTGGCACTTATCATTGTCCTTTTGGCATTAGTGTCCTTTTAGCATCAGTGTCCTTTTGGCACTTTTCATTGTCCTTTTGGCATTAGTGTCCTTTTAGCATCAGTGTCCTTTTGGCATCAGTGTCCTTTTGGCACTTATCATTGTCCTTTTGGCATTAGTGTCCTTTTAGCATCAGTGTCCTTTTGGCACTTATCATTGTCCTTTTGGCATTAGTGTCCTTTTAGCATCAGTGTCCTTTTGGCACTTATCATTGTCCTTTTGGCATTAGTGTCCTTTTAGCATCAGTGTCCTTTTGGCACTTATCATTGTCCTTTTGGCATTAGTGTCCTTTTAGCATCAGTGTCCTTTTGGCACTTATCATTGTCCTTTTGGCATTAGTGTCCTTTTAGCATCAGTGTCCTTTTGGCACTTATCATTGTCCTTTTGGCATTAGTGTCCTTTTAGCATCAGTGTCCTTTTGGCACTTATCATTGTCCTTTTGGCATTAGTGTCCTTTTTGCATCAGTGTCCTTTTGGCATCAGTGTCCTTTTGGCACTTATCATTGTCCTTTTGGCATTAGTGTCCTTTTAGCATCAGTGTCCTTTTGGCACTTATCATTGTCCTTTTGGCATTAGTGTCCTTTTGTCATCAGTGTCCTTTTGGCATCAATGTCCTTTTGGCATCAGTGTCCTTTTAGCATCAGTGTCCTTTTGGCACTTATCATTGTCCTTTTGGCATTAGTGTCCTTTTAGCATCAGTGTCCTTTTGGCACTTATCATTGTCCTTTTGGCATTAGTGTCCTTTTAGCATCAGTGTCCTTTTAGCACTTATCATTGTCCTTTTGGCATTAGTGTCCTTTTAGCATCAGTGTCCTTTTGGCACTTATCATTGTCCTTTTGGCATTAGTGTCCTTTTAGCATCAGTGTCCTTTTGGCACTTATCATTGTCCTTTTGGCATTAGTGTCCTTTTAGCATCAGTGTCCTTTTGGCACTTATCATTGTCCTTTTGGCATTAGTGTCCTTTTAGCATCAGTGTCCTTTTGGCACTTATCATTGTCCTTTTGGCATTAGTGTCCTTTTGGCATCAGTGTCCTTTTAGCATCAGTGTCCTTTTGGCACTTATCATTGTCCTTTTGGCATTAGTGTCCTTTTAGCATCAGTGTCCTTTTGGCACTTATCATTGTCCATTTGGCATTAGTGTCCTTTTAGCATCAGTGTCCTTTTGGCACTTATCATTGTCCTTTTGGCATTAGTGTCCTTTTAGCATCAGTGTCCTTTTGGCACTTATCATTGTCCTTTTGGCATTAGTGTCCTTTTAGCATCAGTGTCCTTTTGGCACTTATCATTGTCCTTTTGGCATTAGTGTCCTTTTAGCATCAGTCTCCTTTTGGCACTTATCATTGTCCTTTTGGCATTAGTGTCCTTTTGGCATCAGTGTCCTTTTGGCATCGATGTCCTTTTGGCATCAGTGTCCTTTTAGCATCAGTGTCCTTTTGGCACTTATCATTGTCCTTTTGGCATTAGTGTCCTTTTAGCATCAGTGTCCTTTTGGCACTTATCATTGTCCTTTTGGCATTAGTGTCCTTTTAGCATCAGTGTCCTTTTGGCACTTATCATTGTCCTTTTGGCATTAGTGTCCTTTTAGCATCAGTGTCCTTTTGGCACTTATCATTGTCCTTTTGGCATTAGTGTCCTTTTGGCATCAGTGTCCTTTTGGCATCAATGTCCTTTTGGCATCAGTGTCCTTTTAGCATCAGTGTCCTTTTGGCACTTATCATTGTCCTTTTGGCATTAGTGTCCTTTTAGCATCAGTGTCCTTTTGGCACTTATCATTGTCCTTTTGGCATTAGTGTCCTTTTAGCATCAGTGTCCTTTTGGCACTTATCATTGTCCTTTTGGCATTAGTGTCCTTTTAGCATCAGTGTCCTTTTGGCACTTATCATTGTCCTTTTGGCATTAGTGTCCTTTTAGCATCAGTGTCCTTTTGGCACTTATCATTGTCCTTTTGGCATTAGTGTCCTTTTGGCATCAGTGTCCTTTTGGCACTTATAGGTTACAAACATAACCCCAGTTATCATTGGCCTTTTGGCATTAGTGTCCTTTTGGCATCAGTGTCCTTTTGGCATCAATGTCCTTTTGGCATCAGTGTCCTTTTAGCATCAGTGTCCTTTTGGCACTTATCATTGTCCTTTTGGCATTAGTGTCCTTTTAGCATCAGTGTCCTTTTGGCACTTATCATTGTCCTTTTGGCATTAGTGTCCTTTTAGCATCAGTGTCCTTTTGGCACTTATCATTGTCCTTTTGGCATTAGTGTCCTTTTAGCATCAGTGTCCTTTTGGCACTTATCATTGTCCTTTTGGCATTAGTGTCCTTTTAGCATCAGTGTCCTTTTGGCATCAGTGTCCTTTTGGCACTTATCATTGTCCTTTTGGCATTAGTGTCCTTTTGGCATCAGTGTCCTTTTGGCACTTATCATTGTCCTTTTGGCATTAGTGTCCTTTTGGCATCAGTGTCCTTTTGGCACTTATCATTGTCCTTTTGGCATTAGTGTCCTTTTAGCATCAGTGTCCTTTTGGCACTTATCATTGTCCTTTTGGCATTAGTGTCCTTTTAGCATCAGTGTCCTTTTGGCACTTATCATTGTCCTTTTGGCATTAGTGTCCTTTTAGCATCAGTGTCCTTTTGGCACTTATCATTGTCCTTTTGGCATTAGTGTCCTTTTAGCATCAGTGTCCTTTTGGCACTTATCATTGTCCTTTTGGCATTAGTGTCCTTTTAGCATCAGTGTCCTTTTGGCACTTATCATTGTCCTTTTGGCATTAGTGTCCTTTTAGCATCAGTGTCCTTTTGGCACTTATCATTGTCCTTTTGGCATTAGTGTCCTTTTAGCATCAGTGTCCTTTTGGCACTTATCATTGTCCTTTTGGCATTAGTGTCCTTTTAGCATCAGTGTCCTTTTGGCACTTATCATTGTCCTTTTGGCATTAGTGTCCTTTTAGCATCAGTGTCCTTTTGGCACTTATCATTGTCCTTTTGGCATTAGTGTCCTTTTAGCATCAGTGTCCTTTTGGCACTTATCATTGTCCTTTTGGCATTAGTGTCCTTTTAGCATCAGTGTCCTTTTGGCACTTTTCATTGTCCTTTTGGCATTAGTGTCCTTTTAGCATCAGTGTCCTTTTGGCATCAGTGTCCTTTTGGCACTTATCATTGTCCTTTTGGCATTAGTGTCCTTTTAGCATCAGTGTCCTTTTGGCACTTATCATTGTCCTTTTGGCATTAGTGTCCTTTTAGCATCAGTGTCCTTTTGGCACTTATCATTGTCCTTTTGGCATTAGTGTCCTTTTAGCATCAGTGTCCTTTTGGCACTTATCATTGTCCTTTTGGCATTAGTGTCCTTTTAGCATCAGTGTCCTTTTGGCACTTATCATTGTCCTTTTGGCATTAGTGTCCTTTTAGCATCAGTGTCCTTTTGGCACTTATCATAGTCCTTTTGGCATTAGTGTCCTTTTAGCATCAGTGTCCTTTTGGCACTTATCATTGTCCTTTTGGCATTAGTGTCCTTTTTGCATCAGTGTCCTTTTGGCATCAGTGTCCTTTTGGCACTTATCATTGTCCTTTTGGCATTAGTGTCCTTTTAGCATCAGTGTCCTTTTGGCACTTATCATTGTCCTTTTGGCATTAGTGTCCTTTTGTCATCAGTGTCCTTTTGGCATCAATGTCCTTTTGGCATCAGTGTCCTTTTAGCATCAGTGTCCTTTTGGCACTTATCATTGTCCTTTTGGCATTAGTGTCCTTTTAGCATCAGTGTCCTTTTGGCACTTATCATTGTCCTTTTGGCATTAGTGTCCTTTTAGCATCAGTGTCCTTTTAGCACTTATCATTGTCCTTTTGGCATTAGTGTCCTTTTAGCATCAGTGTCCTTTTGGCACTTATCATTGTCCTTTTGGCATTAGTGTCCTTTTAGCATCAGTGTCCTTTTGGCACTTATCATTGTCCTTTTGGCATTAGTGTCCTTTTAGCATCAGTGTCCTTTTGGCACTTATCATTGTCCTTTTGGCATTAGTGTCCTTTTAGCATCAGTGTCCTTTTGGCACTTATCATTGTCCTTTTGGCATTAGTGTCCTTTTGGCATCAGTGTCCTTTTGGCATCAATGTCCTTTTGGCATCAGTGTCCTTTTAGCATCAGTGTCCTTTTGGCACTTATCATTGTCCTTTTGGCATTAGTGTCCTTTTAGCATCAGTGTCCTTTTGGCACTTATCATTGTCCATTTGGCATTAGTGTCCTTTTAGCATCAGTGTCCTTTTGGCACTTATCATTGTCCTTTTGGCATTAGTGTCCTTTTAGCATCAGTGTCCTTTTGGCACTTATCATTGTCCTTTTGGCATTAGTGTCCTTTTAGCATCAGTGTCCTTTTGGCACTTATCATTGTCCTTTTGGCATTAGTGTCCTTTTAGCATCAGTCTCCTTTTGGCACTTATCATTGTCCTTTTGGCATTAGTGTCCTTTTGGCATCAGTGTCCTTTTGGCATCAATGTCCTTTTGGCATCAGTGTCCTTTTAGCATCAGTGTCCTTTTGGCACTTATCATTGTCCTTTTGGCATTAGTGTCCTTTTAGCATCAGTGTCCTTTTGGCACTTATCATTGTCCTTTTGGCATTAGTGTCCTTTTAGCATCAGTGTCCTTTTGGCACTTATCATTGTCCATTTGGCATTAGTGTCCTTTTAGCATCAGTGTCCTTTTGGCACTTATCATTGTCCTTTTGGCATTAGTGTCCTTTTAGCATCAGTGTCCTTTTGGCACTTATCATTGTCCTTTTGGCATTAGTGTCCTTTTAGCATCAGTGTCCTTTTGGCACTTATCATTGTCCTTTTGGCATTAGTGTCCTTTTAGCATCAGTGTCCTTTTGGCACTTATCATTGTCCTTTTGGCATTAGTGTCCTTTTAGCATCAGTGTCCTTTTGGCACTTATCATTGTCCTTTTGGCATTAGTGTCCTTTTAGCATCAGTGTCCTTTTGGCACTTATCATTGTCCTTTTGGCATTAGTGTCCTTTTAGCATCAGTGTCCTTTTGGCACTTATCATTGTCCTTTTGGCATTAGTGTCCTTTTAGCATCAGTGTCCTTTTGGCACTTATCATTGTCCTTTTGGCATTAGTGTCCTTTTTGCATCAGTGTCCTTTTGGCATCAGTGTCCTTTTGGCACTTATCATTGTCCTTTTGGCATTAGTGTCCTTTTGTCATCAGTGTCCTTTTGGCATCAATGTCCTTTTGGCATCAGTGTCCTTTTAGCATCAGTGTCCTTTTGGCACTTATCATTGTCCTTTTGGCATTAGTGTCCTTTTAGCATCAGTGTCCTTTTGGCACTTATCATTGTCCTTTTGGCATTAGTGTCCTTTTAGCATCAGTGTCCTTTTAGCACTTATCATTGTCCTTTTGGCATTAGTGTCCTTTTAGCATCAGTGTCCTTTTGGCACTTATCATTGTCCTTTTGGCATTAGTGTCCTTTTAGCATCAGTGTCCTTTTGGCACTTATCATTGTCCTTTTGGCATTAGTGTCCTTTTAGCATCAGTGTCCTTTTGGCACTTATCATTGTCCTTTTGGCATTCGTGTCCTTTTAGCATCAGTGTCCTTTTGGCACTTATCATTGTCCTTTTGGCATTAGTGTCCTTTTGGCATCAGTGTCCTTTTGGCATCAATGTCCTTTTGGCATCAGTGTCCTTTTAGCATCAGTGTCCTTTTGGCACTTATCATTGTCCTTTTGGCATTAGTGTCCTTTTAGCATCAGTGTCCTTTTGGCACTTATCATTGTCCATTTGGCATTAGTGTCCTTTTAGCATCAGTGTCCTTTTGGCACTTATCATTGTCCTTTTGGCATTAGTGTCCTTTTAGCATCAGTCTCCTTTTGGCACTTATCATTGTCCTTTTGGCATTAGTGTCCTTTTGGCATCAGTGTCCTTTTGGCATCAATGTCCTTTTGGCATCAGTGTCCTTTTAGCATCAGTGTCATTTTGGCACTTATCATTGTCCTTTTGGCATTAGTGTCCTTTTAGCATCAGTGTCCTTTTGGCACTTATCATTGTCCTTTTGGCATTAGTGTCCTTTTAGCATCAGTGTCCTTTTGGCACTTATCATTGTCCTTTTGGCATTAGTGTCCTTTTAGCATCAGTGTCCTTTTGGCACTTATCATTGTCCTTTTGGCATTAGTGTCCTTTTGGCATCAGTGTCCTTTTGGCATCAATGTCCTTTTGGCATCAGTGTCCTTTTAGCATCAGTGTCCTTTTGGCACTTATCATTGTCCTTTTGGCATTAGTGTCCTTTTAGCATCAGTGTCCTTTTGGCACTTATCATTGTCCTTTTGGCATTAGTGTCCTTTTAGCATCAGTGTCCTTTTGGCACTTATCATTGTCCTTTTGGCATTAGTGTCCTTTTAGCATCAGTGTCCTTTTGGCACTTATCATTGTCCTTTTGGCATTAGTGTCCTTTTAGCATCAGTGTCCTTTTGGCACTTATCATTGTCCTTTTGGCATTAGTGTCCTTTTAGCATCAGTGTCCTTTTGGCACTTATCATTGTCCTTTTGGCATTAGTGTCCTTTTAGCATCAGTGTCCTTTTGGCACTTATCATTGTCCTTTTGGCATTAGTGTCCTTTTAGCATCAGTGTCCTTTTGGCACTTATCATTGTCCTTTTGGCATTAGTGTCCTTTTAGCATCAGTGTCCTTTTGGCACTTATCATTGTCCTTTTGGCATTAGTGTCCTTTTAGCATCAGTGTCCTTTTGGCATCAGTGTCCTTTTGGCACTTATCATTGTCCTTTTGGCATTAGTGTCCTTTTAGCATCAGTGTCCTTTTGGCACTTATCATTGTCCTTTTGGCATTAGTGTCCTTTTAGCATCAGTGTCCTTTTGGCACTTATCATTGTCCTTTTGGCATTAGTGTCCTTTTAGCATCAGTGTCCTTTTGGCACTTATCATTGTCCTTTTGGCATTAGTGTCCTTTTAGCATCAGTGTCCTTTTGGCACTTATCATTGTCCTTTTGGCATTAGTGTCCTTTTAGCATCAGTGTCCTTTTGGCACTTATCATTGTCCTTTTGGCATTAGTGTCCTTTTAGCATCAGTGTCCTTTTGGCATCAGTGTCCTTTTGGCACTTATCATTGTCCTTTTGGCATTAGTGTCCTTTTAGCATCAGTGTCCTTTTGGCACTTATCATTGTCCTTTTGGCATTAGTGTCCTTTTAGCATCAGTGTCCTTTTGGCACTTATCATTGTCCTTTTGGCATTAGTGTCCTTTTGGCATCAGTGTCCTTTTGGCATCAATGTCCTTTTGGCATCAGTGTCCTTTTGGCATCAATGTCCTTTTGGCATCAGTGTCCTTTTAGCATCAGTGTCATTTTGGCACTTATCATTGTCCTTTTGGCATTAGTGTCCTTTTAGCATCAGTGTCCTTTTGGCACTTATCATTGTCCTTTTGGCATTAGTGTCCTTTTAGCATCAGTGTCCTTTTGGCACTTATCATTGTCCTTTTGGCATTAGTGTCCTTTTAGCATCAGTGTCCTTTTGGCACTTATCATTGTCCTTTTGGCATTAGTGTCCTTTTGGCATCAGTGTCCTTTTGGCATCAATGTCCTTTTGGCATCAGTGTCCTTTTAGCATCAGTGTCCTTTTGGCACTTATCATTGTCCTTTTGGCATTAGTGTCCTTTTAGCATCAGTGTCCTTTTGGCACTTATCATTGTCCTTTTGGCATTAGTGTCCTTTTAGCATCAGTGTCCTTTTGGCACTTATCATTGTCCTTTTGGCATTAGTGTCCTTTTAGCATCAGTGTCCTTTTGGCACTTATCATTGTCCTTTTGGCATTAGTGTCCTTTTAGCATCAGTGTCCTTTTGGCACTTATCATTGTCCTTTTGGCATTAGTGTCCTTTTAGCATCAGTGTCCTTTTGGCACTTATCATTGTCCTTTTGGCATTAGTGTCCTTTTAGCATCAGTGTCCTTTTGGCACTTATCATTGTCCTTTTGGCATTAGTGTCCTTTTAGCATCAGTGTCCTTTTGGCACTTATCATTGTCCTTTTGGCATTAGTGTCCTTTTAGCATCAGTGTCCTTTTGGCACTTATCATTGTCCTTTTGGCATTAGTGTCCTTTTAGCATCAGTGTCCTTTTGGCATCAGTGTCCTTTTGGCACTTATCATTGTCCTTTTGGCATTAGTGTCCTTTTAGCATCAGTGTCCTTTTGGCACTTATCATTGTCCTTTTGGCATTAGTGTCCTTTTAGCATCAGTGTCCTTTTGGCACTTATCATTGTCCTTTTGGCATTAGTGTCCTTTTAGCATCAGTGTCCTTTTGGCACTTATCATTGTCCTTTTGGCATTAGTGTCCTTTTAGCATCAGTGTCCTTTTGGCACTTATCATTGTCCTTTTGGCATTAGTGTCCTTTTAGCATCAGTGTCCTTTTGGCACTTATCATTGTCCTTTTGGCATTAGTGTCCTTTTAGCATCAGTGTCCTTTTGGCATCAGTGTCCTTTTGGCACTTATCATTGTCCTTTTGGCATTAGTGTCCTTTTAGCATCAGTGTCCTTTTGGCACTTATCATTGTCCTTTTGGCATTAGTGTCCTTTTAGCATCAGTGTCCTTTTGGCACTTATCATTGTCCTTTTGGCATTAGTGTCCTTTTGGCATCAGTGTCCTTTTGGCATCAATGTCCTTTTGGCATCAGTGTCCTTTTAGCATCAGTGTCCTTTTGGCACTTATCATTGTCCTTTTGGCATTAGTGTCCTTTTAGCATCAGTGTCCTTTTGGCACTTATCATTGTCCTTTTGGCATTAGTGTCCTTTTAGCATCAGTGTCCTTTTGGCACTTATCATTGTCCTTTTGGCATTAGTGTCCTTTTAGCATCAGTGTCCTTTTGGCACTTATCATTGTCCTTTTGGCATTAGTGTCCTTTTAGCATCAGTGTCCTTTTGGCACTTATCATTGTCCTTTTGGCATTAGTGTCCTTTTGGCATCAGTGTCCTTTTGGCATCAATGTCCTTTTGGCATCAGTGTCCTTTTAGCATCAGTGTCCTTTTGGCACTTATCATTGTCCTTTTGGCATTAGTGTCCTTTTAGCATCAGTGTCCTTTTGGCACTTATCATTGTCCTTTTGGCATTAGTGTCCTTTTAGCATCAGTGTCCTTTTGGCACTTATCATTGTCCTTTTGGCATTAGTGTCCTTTTAGCATCAGTGTCCTTTTGGCACTTATCATTGTCCTTTTGGCATTAGTGTCCTTTTAGCATCAGTGTCCTTTTGGCACTTATCATTGTCCTTTTGGCATTAGTGTCCTTTTGGCATCAGTGTCCTTTTGGCACTTATAGGTTACAAACATAACCCCAGTTATCATTGGCCTTTTGGCATTAGTGTCCTTTTGGCATCAGTGTCCTTTTGGCATCAATGTCCTTTTGGCATCAGTGTCCTTTTAGCATCAGTGTCCTTTTGGCACTTATCATTGTCCTTTTGGCATTAGTGTCCTTTTAGCATCAGTGTCCTTTTGGCACTTATCATTGTCCTTTTGGCATTAGTGTCCTTTTAGCATCAGTGTCCTTTTGGCACTTATCATTGTCCTTTTGGCATTAGTGTCCTTTTAGCATCAGTGTCCCTTTGGCACTTATCATTGTCCTTTTGGCATTAGTGTCCTTTTAGCATCAGTGTCCTTTTGGCATCAGTGTCCTTTTGGCACTTATCATTGTCCTTTTGGCATTAGTGTCCTTTTGGCATCAGTGTCCTTTTGGCACTTATCATTGTCCTTTTGGCATTAGTGTCCTTTTGGCATCAGTGTCCTTTTGGCACTTATCATTGTCCTTTTGGCATTAGTGTCCTTTTAGCATCAGTGTCCTTTTGGCACTTATCATTGTCCTTTTGGCATTAGTGTCCTTTTAGCATCAGTGTCCTTTTGGCACTTATCATTGTCCTTTTGGCATTAGTGTCCTTTTAGCATCAGTGTCCTTTTGGCACTTATCATTGTCCTTTTGGCATTAGTGTCCTTTTAGCATCAGTGTCCTTTTGGCACTTATCATTGTCCTTTTGGCATTAGTGTCCTTTTAGCATCAGTGTCCTTTTGGCACTTATCATTGTCCTTTTGGCATTAGTGTCCTTTTAGCATCAGTGTCCTTTTGGCACTTATCATTGTCCTTTTGGCATTAGTGTCCTTTTAGCATCAGTGTCCTTTTGGCACTTATCATTGTCCTTTTGGCATTAGTGTCCTTTTAGCATCAGTGTCCTTTTGGCACTTATCATTGTCCTTTTGGCATTAGTGTCCTTTTGGCATCAGTGTCCTTTTGGCACTTATCATTGTCCTTTTGGCATTAGTGTCCTTTTGGCATCAGTGTCCTTTTGGCATCAATGTCCTTTTGGCATCAGTGTCCTTTTAGCATCAGTGTCCTTTTGGCATCAATGTCCTTTTGGCATTAGTGTCCTTTTAGCATCAGTGTCCTTTTGGCACTTATCATTGTCCTTTTGGCATTAGTGTCCTTTTAGCATCAGTGTCCTTTTGGCACTTATCATTGTCCTTTTGGCATTAGTGTCCTTTTAGCATCAGTGTCCTTTTGGCACTTATCATTGTCCTTTTGGCATTAGGGTCCTTTTAGCATCAGTGTCCTTTTGGCACTTATCATTGTCCTTTTGGCATTAGTGTCCTTTTAGCATCAGTGTCCTTTTGGCACTTATCATTGTCCTTTTGGCATTAGTGTCCTTTTAGCATCAGTGTCCTTTTGGCACTTATCATTGTCCTTTTGGCATTAGTGTCCTTTTAGCATCAGTGTCCTTTTGGCACTTATCATTGTCCTTTTGGCATTAGTGTCCTTTTAGCATCAGTGTCCTTTTGGCACTTATCATTGTCCTTTTGGCATTAGTGTCCTTTTAGCATCAGTGTCCTTTTGGCACTTATCATTGTCCTTTTGGCATTAGTGTCCTTTTGGCATCAGTGTCCTTTTGGCACTTATCATTGTCCTTTTGGCATTAGTGTCCTTTTGGCATCAGTGTCCTTTTGGCATCATTGTCCTTTTGGCATTAGTGTCCTTTTAGCATCAGTGTCCTTTTGGCACTTATCATTGTCCTTTTGGCATTAGTGTCCTTTTAGCATCAGTGTCCTTTTGGCACTTATCATTGTCCTTTTGGCATTAGTGTCCTTTTAGCATCAGTGTCCTTTTGGCACTTATCATTGTCCTTTTGGCATTAGTGTCCTTTTAGCATCAGTGTCCTTTTGGCACTTATCATTGTCCTTTTGGCATTAGTGTCCTTTTAGCATCAGTGTCCTTTTGGCACTTATCATTGTCCTTTTGGCATTAGTGTCCTTTTAGCATCAGTGTCCTTTTGGCACTTATCATTGTCCTTTTGGCATTAGTGTCCTTTTAGCATCAGTGTCCTTTTGGCACTTATCATTGTCCTTTTGGCATTAGTGTCCTTTTAGCATCAGTGTCCTTTTGGCACTTATCATTGTCCTTTTGGCATTAGTGTCCTTTTAGCATCAGTGTCCTTTTGGCACTTATCATTGTCCTTTTGGCATTAGTGTCCTTTTGGCATCAGTGTCCTTTTGGCACTTATCATTGTCCTTTTGGCATTAGTGTCCTTTTGGCATCAGTGTCCTTTTGGCATCAATGTCCTTTTGGCATCAGTGTCCTTTTAGCATCAGTGTCCTTTTGGCACTTATCATTGTCCTTTTGGCATTAGTGTCCTTTTAGCATCAGTGTCCTTTTGGCACTTATCATTGTCCTTTTGGCATTAGTGTCCTTTTAGCATCAGTGTCCTTTTGGCATCAATGTCCTTTTGGCATCAGTGTCCTTTTAGCATCAGTGTCCTTTTGGCACTTATCATTGTCCTTTTGGCATTAGTGTCCTTTTAGCATCAGTGTCCTTTTGGCACTTATCATTGTCCTTTTGGCATTAGTGTCCTTTTAGCATCAGTGTCCTTTTGGCACTTATCATTGTCCTTTTGGCATTAGTGTCCTTTTAGCATCAGTGTCCTTTTGGCACTTATCATTGTCCTTTTGGCATTAGTGTCCTTTTAGCATCAGTGTCCTTTTGGCACTTATCATTGTCCTTTTGGCATTAGTGTCCTTTTAGCATCAGTGTCCTTTTGGCACTTATCATTGTCCTTTTGGCATTAGTGTCCTTTTAGCATCAGTGTCCTTTTGGCACTTATCATTGTCCTTTTGGCATTAGTGTCCTTTTAGCATCAGTGTCCTTTTGGCACTTATCATTGTCCTTTTGGCATTAGTGTCCTTTTAGCATCAGTGTCCTTTTGGCACTTATCATTGTCCTTTTGGCATTAGTGTCCTTTTAGCATCAGTGTCCTTTTGGCACTTATCATTGTCCTTTTGGCATTAGTGTCCTTTTAGCATCAGTGTCCTTTTGGCACTTATCATTGTCCTTTTGGCATTAGTGTCCTTTTGGCATCAGTGTCCTTTTGGCACTTATCATTGTCCTTTTGGCATTAGTGTCCTTTTAAAATCAGTGTCCTTTTGGCATCAATGTCCTTTTGGCATCAGTGTCCTTTTAGCATCAGTGTCCTTTTGGCATCAATGTCCTTTTGGCATTAGTGTCCTTTTAGCATCAGTGTCCTTTTGGCACTTATCATTGTCCTTTTGGCATTAGTGTCCTTTTAGCATCAGTGTCCTTTTGGCACTTATCATTGTCCTTTTGGCATTAGTGTCCTTTTAGCATCAGTGTCCTTTTGGCACTTATCATTGTCCTTTTGGCATTAGTGTCCTTTTGGCATCAGTGTCCTTTTGGCACTTATCATTGTCCTTTTGGCATTAGTGTCCTTTTGGCATCAGTGTCCTTTTGGCATCAATGTCCTTTTGGCATCAGTGTCCTTTTAGCATCAGTGTCCTTTTGGCACTTATCATTGTCCTTTTGGCATTAGTGTCCTTTTAGCATCAGTGTCCTTTTGGCACTTATCATTGTCCTTTTGGCATTAGGGTCCTTTTAGCATCAGTGTCCTTTTGGCACTTATCATTGTCCTTTTGGCATTAGTGTCCTTTTAGCATCAGTGTCCTTTTGGCACTTATCATTGTCCTTTTGGCATTAGTGTCCTTTTAGCATCAGTGTCCTTTTGGCACTTATCATTGTCCTTTTGGCATTAGTGTCCTTTTAGCATCAGTGTCCTTTTGGCACTTATCATTGTCCTTTTGGCATTAGTGTCCTTTTAGCATCAGTGTCCTTTTGGCACTTATCATTGTCCTTTTGGCATTAGTGTCCTTTTAGCATCAGTGTCCTTTTGGCACTTATCATTGTCCTTTTGGCATTAGTGTCCTTTTGGCATCAGTGTCCTTTTGGCACTTATCATTGTCCTTTTGGCATTAGTGTCCTTTTGGCATCAGTGTCCTTTTGGCATCATTGTCCTTTTGGCATTAGTGTCCTTTTAGCATCAGTGTCCTTTTGGCACTTATCATTGTCCTTTTGGCATTAGTGTCCTTTTAGCATCAGTGTCCTTTTGGCACTTATCATTGTCCTTTTGGCATTAGTGTCCTTTTAGCATCAGTGTCCTTTTGGCACTTATCATTGTCCTTTTGGCATTAGTGTCCCTTTTAGCATCAGTGTCCTTTTGGCACTTATCATTGTCCTTTTGGCATTAGTGTCCTTTTAGCATCAGTGTCCTTTTGGCACTTATCATTGTCCTTTTGGCATTAGTGTCCTTTTAGCATCAGTGTCCTTTTGGCACTTATCATTGTCCTTTTGGCATTAGTGTCCTTTTAGCATCAGTGTCCTTTTGGCACTTATCATTGTCCTTTTGGCATTAGTGTCCTTTTAGCATCAGTGTCCTTTTGGCACTTATCATTGTCCTTTTGGCATTAGTGTCCTTTTAGCATCAGTGTCCTTTTGGCACTTATCATTGTCCTTTTGGCATTAGTGTCCTTTTGGCATCAGTGTCCTTTTGGCACTTATCATTGTCCTTTTGGCATTAGTGTCCTTTTGGCATCAGTGTCCTTTTGGCATCAATGTCCTTTTGGCATCAGTGTCCTTTTAGCATCAGTGTCCTTTTGGCACTTATCATTGTCCTTTTGGCATTAGTGTCCTTTTAGCATCAGTGTCCTTTTGGCACTTATCATTGTCCTTTTGGCATTAGTGTCCTTTTAGCATCAGTGTCCTTTTGGCATCAATGTCCTTTTGGCATCAGTGTCCTTTTAGCATCAGTGTCCTTTTGGCACTTATCATTGTCCTTTTGGCATTAGTGTCCTTTTAGCATCAGTGTCCTTTTGGCACTTATCATTGTCCTTTTGGCATTAGTGTCCTTTTAGCATCAGTGTCCTTTGGCACTTATCATTGTCCTTTTGGCATTAGTGTCCTTTTAGCATCAGTGTCCTTTTGGCACTTATCATTGTCCTTTTGGCATTAGTGTCCTTTTAGCATCAGTGTCCTTTTGGCACTTATCATTGTCCTTTTGGCATTAGTGTCCTTTTAGCATCAGTGTCCTTTTGGCACTTATCATTGTCCTTTTGGCATTAGTGTCCTTTTAGCATCAGTGTCCTTTTGGCACTTATCATTGTCCTTTTGGCATTAGTGTCCTTTTAGCATCAGTGTCCTTTTGGCACTTATCATTGTCCTTTTGGCATTAGTGTCCTTTTGGCATCAGTGTCCTTTTGGCACTTATCATTGTCCTTTTGGCATTAGTGTCCTTTTGGCATCAGTGTCCTTTTGGCATCAATGTCCTTTTGGCATCAGTGTCCTTTTAGCATCAGTGTCCTTTTGGCACTTATCATTGTCCTTTTGGCATTAGTGTCCTTTTAGCATCAGTGTCCTTTTGGCACTTATCATTGTCCTTTTGGCATTAGTGTCCTTTTAGCATCAGTGTCCTTTTGGCACTTATCATTGTCCTTTTGGCATTAGTGTCCTTTTAGCATAAGTGTCCTTTTGGCACTTATCATTGTCCTTTTGGCATTAGTGTCATTTTGGCATCAGTGTCCTTTTGGCACTTATAGGTTACAAACATAACCACAGTTATCATTGGCCTTTTGGCATTAGTGTCCTTTTGGCATCAGTGTCCTTTTGGCAATCAATGTCCCTTTGGCATCAGTGTCCTTTTAGCATCAGTGTCCTTTTGGCACTTATCATTGTCCTTTTGGCATTAGTGTCCTTTTAGCATCAGTGTCCTTTTGGCACTTATCATTGTCCTTTTGGCATTAGTGTCCTTTTGGCATCAGTGTCCTTTTGGCATCAATGTCCTTTTGGCATCAGTGTCCTTTTAGCATCAGTGTCCTTTTGGCACTTATCATTGTTCTTTTGGCATTAGTGTCCTTTTAGCATCAGTGTCCTTTTGGCACTTATCATTGTCCTTTTGGCATTAGTGTCCTTTTGGCATCAGTGTCCTTTTGGCATCAATGTCCTTTTGGCATCAGTGTCCTTTTAGCATCAGTGTCCTTTTGGCACTTATCATTGTCCTTTTGGCATTAGTGTCCTTTTAGCATCAGTGTCCTTTTGGGCACTTATCATTGTCCTTTTGGCATTAGTGTCCTTTTAGCATCAGTGTCCTTTTGGCACTTATCATTGTCCTTTTGGCATTAGTGTCCTTTTAGCATCAGTGTCCTTTTGGCACTTATCATTGTCCTTTTGGCATTAGTGTCCTTTTAGCATCAGTGTCCTTTTGGCACTTATCATTGTCCTTTTGGTATTAGTGTCCTTTTAGCATCAGTGTCCTTTTGGCATCAATGTCCTTTTGGCATCAGTGTCCTTTTAGCATCAGTGTCCTTTTGGCACTTATCATTGTCCTTTTGGCATTAGTGTCCTTTTAGCATCAGTGTCCTTTTGGCACTTATCATTGTCCTTTTGGCATTAGTGTCCTTTTAGCATCAGTGTCCTTTTGGCACTTATCATTGTCCTTTTGGCATTAGTGTCCTTTTTAGCATCAGTGTCCTTTTGGCACTTATCATTGTCCTTTTGGCATTAGTGTCCTTTTAGCATCAGTGTCCTTTTGGCACTTATCATTGTCCTTTTGGCATTAGTGTCCTTTAGCATCAGTGTCCTTTTGGCACTTATCATTGTCCTTTTGGCATTAGTGTCCTTTTAGCATCAGTGTCCTTTTGGCACTTATCATTGTCCTTTTGGCATTAGTGTCCTTTTAGCATCAGTGTCCTTTTGGCACTTATCATTGTCCTTTTGGCATTAGTGTCCTTTTAGCATCAGTGTCCTTTTGGCACTTATCATTGTCCTTTTGGCATTAGTGTCCTTTTAGCATCAGTGTCCTTTTGGCACTTATCATTGTCCTTTTGGCATTAGTGTCCTTTTAGCATCAGTGTCCTTTGGCACTTATCATTGTCCTTTTGGCATTAGTGTCCTTTTGGCATCAGTGTCCTTTTGGCACTTATAGTTACAAACATAACCCCAGTTATCATTGGCCTTTTGGCATTAGTGTCCTTTTGGCATCAGTGTCCTTTTGGCATCAATGTCCTTTTGGCATCAGTGTCCTTTTAGCATCAGTGTCCTGTTGGCACTTTAATCATTGTCCTTTTGGCATTAGTGTCCTTTTAGCATCAGTGTCCCTTTTGGCACTTATCATTGTCCTTTTGGCATTAGTGTCCTTTTGGCATCAGTGTCCTTTTGGCATCAATGTCCTTTTGGCATCAGTGTCCTTTTAGCATCAGTGTCCTTTTGGCACTTATCATTGTCCTTTTGGCATCAGTGTCCTTTTAGCATCAGTGTCCTTTTGGCACTTATCATTGTCCTTTTGGCATTAGTGTCCTTTTAGCATCAGTGTCCTTTTGGCACTTATCATTGTCCTTTTGGCATTAGTGTCCTTTTAGCATCAGTGTCCTTTTGGCACTTATCATTGTCCTTTTGGCATTAGTGTCCTTTTAGCATCAGTGTCCTTTTGGCACTTATCATTGTCCTTTTGGCATTAGTGTCCTTTTAGCATCAGTGTCCTTTTGGCACTTATCATTGTCCTTTTGGCATTAGTGTCCTTTTAGCATCAGTGTCCTTTTGGCACTTATCATTGTCCTTTTGGCATTAGTGTCCTTTTAGCATCAGTTTCCTTTTGGCACTTATCATTGTCCTTTTGGCATTAGTGTCCTTTTAGCATCAGTGTCCTTTTGGCACTTATCATTGTCCTTTTGGCATTAGTGTCCTTTTGGCATCAGTGTCCTTTTGGCACTTATAGGTTACAAACATAACCCCAGTTATCATTGGCCTTTTGGCATCAGTGTCCTTTTGGCATCAATGTCCTTTTGGCATCAGTGTCCTTTTAGCATCAGTGTCCTTTTGGCACTTATCATTGTCCTTTTGGCATTAGTGTCCTTTTAGCATCAGTGTCCTTTTGGCACTTATCATTGTCCTTTTGGCATTAGTGTCCTTTTGGCATCAGTGTCCTTTTGGCATCAATGTCCTTTTGGCATCAGTGTCCTTTTAGCATCAGTGTCCTTTTGGCACTTATCATTGTCCTTTTGGCATTAGTGTCCTTTTAGCATCAGTGTCCTTTTGGCACTTATCATTGTCCTTTTGGCATTAGTGTCCTTTTAGCATCAGTGTCCTTTTGGCACTTATCATTGTCCTTTTGGCATTAGTGTCCTTTTAGCATCAGTGTCCTTTTGGCATCAATGTCCTTTTGGCATCAGTGTCCTTTTAGCACCAGTGTCCTTTTGGCACTTATCATTGTCCTTTTGGCATTAGTGTCCTTTTAGCATCAGTGTCCTTTTGGCACTTATCATTGTCCTTTTGGCATTAGTGTCCTTTTAGCATCAGTGTCCTTTTGGCACTTATCATTGTCCTTTTGGCATTAGTGTCCTTTTAGCATCAGTGTCCTTTTGGCACTTATCATTGTCCTTTTGGCATTAGTGTCCTTTTAGCATCAGTGTCCTTTTGGCACTTATCATTGTCCTTTTGGCATTAGTGTCCTTTTAGCATCAGTGTCCTTTTGGCACTTATCATTGTCCTTTTGGCATTAGTGTCCTTTTAGCATCAGTGTCCTTTTGGCACTTATCATTGTCCTTTTGGCATTAGTGTCCTTTTAGCATCAGTGTCCTTTTGGCACTTATCATTGTCCTTTTGGCATTAGTGTCCTTTTGGCATCAGTGTCCTTTTGGCACTTATCATTGTCCTTTTGGCATTAGTGTCCTTTTGGCATCAGTGTCCTTTTGGCATCAATGTCCTTTTGGCATCAGTGTCCTTTTAGCATCAGTGTCCTTTTGGCACTTATCATTGTCCTTTTGGCATTAGTGTCCTTTTAGCATCAGTGTCCTTTTGGCACTTATCATTGTCCTTTTGGCATTAGTGTCCTTTTAGCATCAGTGTCCTTTTGGCACTTATCATTGTCCTTTTGGCATTAGTGTCCTTTTGGCATCAGTGTCCTTTTGGCACTTATAGGTTACAAACATAACCCCAGTTATCATTGGCCTTTTGGCATTAGTGTCCTTTTAGCATCAGTGTCCTTTTGGCACTTATCATTGTCCTTTTGGCATTAGTGTCCTTTTAGCATCAGTGTCCTTTTGGCACTTATCATTGTCCTTTTGGCATTAGTGTCCTTTTAGCATCAGTGTCCTTTTGGCACTTATCATTGTCCTTTTGGCATTAGTGTCCTTTTAGCATCAGTGTCCTTTTGGCACTTATCATTGTCCTTTTGGCATTAGTGTCCTTTTAGCATCAGTGTCCTTTTGGCACTTATCATTGTCCTTTTGGCATTAGTGTCCTTTTAGCATCAGTGTCCTTTTGGCACTTATCATTGTCCTTTTGGCATTAGTGTCCTTTTAGCATCAGTGTCCTTTTGGCACTTATCATTGTCCTTTTGGCATTAGTGTCCTTTTAGCATCAGTGTCCTTTTGGCACTTATCATTGTCCTTTTGGCATTAGTGTCCTTTTGGCATCAGTGTCCTTTTGGCACTTATAGGTTACAAACATAACCCCAGTTATCATTGGCCTTTTGGCATCAGTGTCCTTTTGGCATCAATGTCCTTTTGGCATCAGTGTCCTTTTAGCATCAGTGTCCTTTTGGCACTTATCATTGTCCTTTTGGCATTAGTGTCCTTTTAGCATCAGTGTCCTTTTGGCACTTATCATTGTCCTTTTGGCATTAGTGTCCTTTTGGCATCAGTGTCCTTTTGGCATCAATGTCCTTTTGGCATCAGTGTCCTTTTAGCATCAGTGTCCTTTTGGCACTTATCATTGTCCTTTTGGCATTAGTGTCCTTTTAGCATCAGTGTCCTTTTGGCACTTATCATTGTCCTTTTGGCATTAGTGTCCTTTTAGCATCAGTGTCCTTTTGGCACTTATCATTGTCCTTTTGGCATTAGTGTCCTTTTAGCATCAGTGTCCTTTTGGCATCAATGTCCTTTTGGCATCAGTGTCCTTTTAGCACCAGTGTCCTTTTGGCACTTATCATTGTCCTTTTGGCATTAGTGTCCTTTTAGCATCAGTGTCCTTTTGGCACTTATCATTGTCCTTTTGGCATTAGTGTCCTTTTAGCATCAGTGTCCTTTTGGCACTTATCATTGTCCTTTTGGCATTAGTGTCCTTTTAGCATCAGTGTCCTTTTGGCACTTATCATTGTCCTTTTGGCATTAGTGTCCTTTTAGCATCAGTGTCCTTTTGGCACTTATCATTGTCCTTTTGGCATTAGTGTCCTTTTAGCATCAGTGTCCTTTTGGCACTTATCATTGTCCTTTTGGCATTAGTGTCCTTTTAGCATCATTGTCCTTTTGGCATTAGTGTCCTTTTAGCATCAGTGTCCTTTTGGCACTTATCATTGTCCTTTTGGCATTAGTGTCCTTTTAGCATCAGTGTCCTTTTGGCACTTATCATTGTCCTTTTGGCATTAGTGTCCTTTTAGCATCAGTGTCCTTTTGGCACTTATCATTGTCCTTTTGGCATTAGTGTCCTTTTAGCATCAGTGTCCTTTTGGCACTTATCATTGTCCTTTTGGCATTAGTGTCCTTTTGGCATCAGTGTCCTTTTGGCACTTATCATTGTCCTTTTGGCATTAGTGTCCTTTTGGCATCAGTGTCCTTTTGGCATCAATGTCCTTTTGGCATCAGTGTCCTTTTAGCATCAGTGTCCTTTTGGCACTTATCATTGTCCTTTTGGCATTAGTGTCCTTTTAGCATCAGTGTCCTTTTGGCACTTATCATTGTCCTTTTGGCATTAGTGTCCTTTTAGCATCAGTGTCCTTTTGGCACTTATCATTGTCCTTTTGGCATTAGTGTCCTTTTGGCATCAGTGTCCTTTTGGCACTTATAGGTTACAAACATAACCCCAGTTATCATTGGCCTTTTGGCATTAGTGTCCTTTTGGCATCAGTGTCCTTTTGGCATCAATGTCCTTTTGGCATCAGTGTCCTTTTAGCATCAGTGTCCTTTTGGCACTTATCATTGTCCTTTTGGCATTAGTGTCCTTTTAGCATCAGTGTCCTTTTGGCACTTATCATTGTCCTTTTGGCATTAGTGTCCTTTTGGCATCAGTGTCCTTTTGGCATCAATGTCCTTTTGGCATCAGTGTCCTTTTAGCATCAGTGTCCTTTTGGCACTTATCATTATCCTTTTGGCATTAGTGTCCTTTTAGCATCAGTGTCCTTTTGGCATCAATGTCCTTTTGGCATCAGTGTCCTTTTAGCATCAGTGTCCTTTTGGCACTTATCATTGTCCTTTTGGCATTAGTGTCCTTTTAGCATCAGTGTCCTTTTGGCACTTATCATTGTCCTTTTGGCATTAGTGTCCTTTTAGCATCAGTGTCCTTTTGGCACTTATCATTGTCCTTTTGGCATTAGTGTCCTTTTAGCATCAGTGTCCTTTTGGCACTTATCATTGTCCTTTTGGCATTAGTGTCCTTTTAGCATCAGTGTCCTTTTGGCACTTATCATTGTCCTTTTGGCATTAGTGTCCTTTTAGCATCAGTGTCCTTTTGGCACTTATCATTGTCCTTTTGGCATTAGTGTCCTTTTGGCATCAGTGTCCTTTTGGCACTTATCATTGTCCTTTTGGCATTAGTGTCCTTTTGGCATCAGTGTCCTTTTGGCATCAATGTCCTTTTGGCATCAGTGTCCTTTTAGCATCAGTGTCCTTTTGGCACTTATCATTGTCCTTTTGGCATTAGTGTCCTTTTAGCATCAGTGTCCTTTTGGCACTTATCATTGTCCTTTTGGCATTAGTGTCCTTTTGGCATCAGTGTCCTTTTGGCATCAATGTCCTTTTGGCATCAGTGTCCTTTTAGCATCAGTGTCCTTTTGGCACTTATCATTGTCCTTTTGGCATTAGTGTCCTTTTAGCATCAGTGTCCTTTTGGCACTTATCATTATCCTTTTGGCATTAGTGTCCTTTTAGCATCAGTGTCCTTTTGGCATCAATGTCCTTTTGGCATCAGTGTCCTTTTAGCATCAGTGTCCTTTTGGCACTTATCATTGTCCTTTTGGCATTAGTGTCCTTTTAGCATCAGTGTCCTTTTGGCACTTATCATTGTCCTTTTGGCATTAGTGTCCTTTTAGCATCAGTGTCCTTTTGGCACTTATCATTGTCCTTTTGGCATTAGTGTCCTTTTAGCATCAGTGTCCTTTTGGCACTTATCATTGTCCTTTTGGCATTAGTGTCCTTTTAGCATCAGTGTCCTTTTGGCACTTATCATTGTCCTTTTGGCATTAGTGTCCTTTTAGCATCAGTGTCCTTTTGGCACTTATCATTGTCCTTTTGGCATTAGTGTCCTTTTGGCATCAGTGTCCTTTTGGCACTTATCATTGTCCTTTTGGCATTAGTGTCCTTTTGGCATCAGTGTCCTTTTGGCATCAATGTCCTTTTGGCATCAGTGTCCTTTTAGCATCAGTGTCCTTTTGGCACTTATCATTGTCCTTTTGGCATTAGTGTCCTTTTAGCATCAGTGTCCATTTGGCACTTATCATTGTCCTTTTGGCATTAGTGTCCTTTTGGCATCAGTGTCCTTTTGGCATCAATGTCCTTTTGGCATCAGTGCCCTTTTAGCATCAGTGTCCTTTTGGCACTTATCATTGTCCTTTTGGCATTAGTGTCCTTTTAGCATCAGTGTCCTTTTGGCACTTATCATTGTCCTTTTGGCATTAGTGTCCTTTTAGCATCAGTGTCCTTTTGGCACTTATCATTGTCCTTTTGGCATTAGTGTCCTTTTAGCATCAGTGTCCTTTTGGCACTTATCATTGTCCTTTTGGCATTAGTGTCCTTTTGGCATCAGTGTCCTTTTGGCATCAATGTCCTTTTGGCATCAGTGTCCTTTTAGCATCAGTGTCCTTTTGGCACTTATCATTGTCCTTTTGGCATTAGTGTCCTTTTAGCATCAGTGTCCTTTTGGCACTTATCATTGTCCTTTTGGCATTAGTGTCCTTTTGGCATCAGTGTCCTTTTGGCATCAATGTCCTTTTGGCATCAGTGTCCTTTTAGCATCAGTGTCCTTTTGGCACTTATCATTGTCCTTTTGGCATTAGTGTCCTTTTAGCATCAGTGTCCTTTTGGCACTTATCATTATCCTTTTGGCATTAGTGTCCTTTTAGCATCAGTGTCCTTTTGGCATCAATGTCCTTTTGGCATCAGTGTCCTTTTAGCATCAGTGTCCTTTTGGCACTTATCATTGTCCTTTTGGCATTAGTGTCCTTTTAGCATCAGTGTCCTTTTGGCACTTATCATTGTCCTTTTGGCATTAGTGTCCTTTTAGCATCAGTGTCCTTTTGGCACTTATCATTGTCCTTTTGGCATTAGTGTCCTTTTAGCATCAGTGTCCTTTTGGCACTTATCATTGTCCTTTTGGCATTAGTGTCCTTTTAGCATCAGTGTCCTTTTGGCACTTATCATTGTCCTTTTGGCATTAGTGTCCTTTTAGCATCAGTGTCCTTTTGGCACTTATCATTGTCCTTTTGGCATTAGTGTCCTTTTGGCATCAGTGTCCTTTTAGCACTTATCATTGTCCTTTTGGCATTAGTGTCCTTTTGGCATCAGTGTCCTTTTGGCATCAATGTCCTTTTGGCATCAGTGTCCTTTTAGCATCAGTGTCCTTTTGGCACTTATCATTGTCCTTTTGGCATTAGTGTCCTTTTAGCATCAGTGTCCTTTTGGCACTTATCATTGTCCTTTTGGCATTAGTGTCCTTTTGGCATCAGTGTCCTTTTGGCATCAATGTCCTTTTGGCATCAGTGCCCTTTTAGCATCAGTGTCCTTTTGGCACTTATCATTGTCCTTTTGGCATTAGTGTCCTTTTAGCATCAGTGTCCTTTTGGCACTTATCATTGTCCTTTTGGCATTAGTGTCCTTTTAGCATCAGTGTCCTTTTGGCACTTATCATTGTCCTTTTGGCATTAGTGTCCTTTTAGCATCAGTGTCCTTTTGGCACTTATCATTGTCCTTTTGGCATTAGTGTCCTTTTGGCATCAGTGTCCTTTTGGCATCAATGTCCTTTTGGCATCAGTGTCCTTTTAGCATCAGTGTCCTTTTGGCACTTATCATTGTCCTTTTGGCATTAGTGTCCTTTTAGCATCAGTGTCCTTTTGGCACTTATCATTGTCCTTTTGGCATTAGTGTCCTTTTGGCATCAGTGTCCTTTTGGCATCAATGTCCTTTTGGCATCAGTGTCATTTTAGCATCAGTGTCCTTTTGGCACTTATCATTGTCCTTTTGGCATTAGTGTCCTTTTAGCATCAGTGTCCTTTTGGCACTTATCATTGTCCTTTTGGCATTAGTGTCCTTTTAGCATCAGTGTCCTTTTGGCACTTATCATTGTCCTTTTGGCATTAGTGTCCTTTTGGCATCAGTGTCCTTTTGGCACTTATAGGTTACAAACATAACCCCAGTTATCATTGGCCTTTTGGCATTAGTGTCCTTTTGGCATCAGTGTCCTTTTGGCATCAATGTCCTTTTGGCATCAGTGTCCTTTTAGCATCAGTGTCCTGTTGGCACTTATCATTGTCCTTTTGGCATTAGTGTCCTTTTAGCATCAGTGTCCTTTTGGCACTTATCATTGTCCTTTTGGCATTAGTGTCCTTTTGGCATCAGTGTCCTTTTGGCATCAATGTCCTTTTGGCATCAGTGTCCTTTTAGCATCAGTGTCCTTTTGGCACTTATCATTGTCCTTTTGGCATCAGTGTCCTTTTAGCATCAGTGTCCTTTTGGCACTTATCATTGTCCTTTTGGCATTAGTGTCCTTTTAGCATCAGTGTCCTTTTGGCACTTATCATTGTCCTTTTGGCATTAGTGTCCTTTTAGCATCAGTGTCCTTTTGGCACTTATCATTGTCCTTTTGGCATTAGTGTCCTTTTAGCATCAGTGTCCTTTTGGCACTTATCATTGTCCTTTTGGCATTAGTGTCCTTTTAGCATCAGTGTCCTTTTGGCACTTATCATTGTCCTTTTGGCATTAGTGTCCTTTTAGCATCAGTGTCCTTTTGGCACTTATCATTGTCCTTTTGGCATTAGTGTCCTTTTAGCATCAGTGTCCTTTTGGCACTTATCATTGTCCTTTTGGCATTAGTGTCCTTTTAGCATCAGTGTCCTTTTGGCACTTATCATTGTCCTTTTGGCATTAGTGTCCTTTTAGCATCAGTGTCCTTTTGGCACTTATCATTGTCCTTTTGGCATTAGTGTCCTTTTGGCATCAGTGTCCTTTTGGCACTTATAGGTTACAAACATAACCCCAGTTATCATTGGCCTTTTGGCATCAGTGTCCTTTTGGCATCAATGTCCTTTTGGCATCAGTGTCCTTTTAGCATCAGTGTCCTTTTGGCACTTATCATTGTCCTTTTGGCATTAGTGTCCTTTTAGCATCAGTGTCCTTTTGGCACTTATCATTGTCCTTTTGGCATTAGTGTCCTTTTGGCATCAGTGTCCTTTTGGCATCAATGTCCTTTTGGCATCAGTGTCCTTTTAGCATCAGTGTCCTTTTGGCACTTATCATTGTCCTTTTGGCATTAGTGTCCTTTTAGCATCAGTGTCCTTTTGGCACTTATCATTGTCCTTTTGGCATTAGTGTCCTTTTAGCATCAGTGTCCTTTTGGCACTTATCATTGTCCTTTTGGCATTAGTGTCCTTTTAGCATCAGTGTCCTTTTGGCATCAATGTCCTTTTGGCATCAGTGTCCTTTTAGCACCAGTGTCCTTTTGGCACTTATCATTGTCCTTTTGGCATTAGTGTCCTTTTAGCATCAGTGTCCTTTTGGCACTTATCATTGTCCTTTTGGCATTAGTGTCCTTTTAGCATCAGTGTCCTTTTGGCACTTATCATTGTCCTTTTGGCATTAGTGTCCTTTTAGCATCAGTGTCCTTTTGGCACTTATCATTGTCCTTTTGGCATTAGTGTCCTTTTAGCATCAGTGTCCTTTTGGCACTTATCATTGTCCTTTTGGCATTAGTGTCCTTTTAGCATCAGTGTCCTTTTGGCACTTATCATTGTCCTTTTGGCATTAGTGTCCTTTTAGCATCAGTGTCCTTTTGGCACTTATCATTGTCCTTTTGGCATTAGTGTCCTTTTAGCATCAGTGTCCTTTTGGCACTTATCATTGTCCTTTTGGCATTAGTGTCCTTTTGGCATCAGTGTCCTTTTGGCACTTATCATTGTCCTTTTGGCATTAGTGTCCTTTTGGCATCAGTGTCCTTTTGGCATCAATGTCCTTTTGGCATCAGTGTCCTTTTAGCATCAGTGTCCTTTTGGCACTTATCATTGTCCTTTTGGCATTAGTGTCCTTTTAGCATCAGTGTCCTTTTGGCACTTATCATTGTCCTTTTGGCATTAGTGTCCTTTTAGCATCAGTGTCCTTTTGGCAC
The DNA here is from genome assembly GCF_963280865.1 of Gymnoscopelus braueri. Classification (NCBI taxonomy): domain Eukaryota; kingdom Metazoa; phylum Chordata; class Actinopteri; order Myctophiformes; family Myctophidae; genus Gymnoscopelus; species Gymnoscopelus braueri. Next base: position 332,812 of record NW_027660864.1, read on the forward strand.
TTATCATTGTCCTTTTGGCATTAGTGTCCTTTTGGCATCAGTGTCCTTTTGGCACTTATAGGTTACAAACATAACCCCAGTTATCATTGGCCTTTTGGCATTAGTGTCCTTTTAGCATCAGTGTCCTTTTGGCACTTATCATTGTCCTTTTGGCATTAGTGTCCTTTTAGCATCAGTGTCCTTTTGGCACTTATCATTGTCCTTTTGGCATTAGTGTCCTTTTAGCATCAGTGTCCTTTTGGCACTTATCATTGTCCTTTTGGCATTAGTGTCCTTTTAGCATCAGTGTCCTTTTGGCACTTATCATTGTCCTTTTGGCATTAGTGTCCTTTTAGCATCAGTGTCCTTTTGGCACTTATCATTGTCCTTTTGGCATTAGTGTCCTTTTAGCATCAGTGTCCTTTTGGCACTTATCATTGTCCTTTTGGCATTAGTGTCCTTTTAGCATCAGTGTCCTTTTGGCACTTATCATTGTCCTTTTGGCATTAGTGTCCTTTTAGCATCAGTGTCCTTTTGGCACTTATCATTGTCCTTTTGGCATTAGTGTCCTTTTGGCATCAGTGTCCTTTTGGCACTTATAGGTTACAAACATAACCCCAGTTATCATTGGCCTTTTGGCATCAGTGTCCTTTTGGCATCAATGTCCTTTTGGCATCAGTGTCCTTTTAGCATCAGTGTCCTTTTGGCACTTATCATTGTCCTTTTGGCATTAGTGTCCTTTTAGCATCAGTGTCCTTTTGGCACTTATCATTGTCCTTTTGGCATTAGTGTCCTTTTGGCATCAGTGTCCTTTTGGCATCAATGTCCTTTTGGCATCAGTGTCCTTTTAGCATCAGTGTCCTTTTGGCACTTATCATTGTCCTTTTGGCATTAGTGTCCTTTTAGCATCAGTGTCCTTTTGGCATCAGTGTCCTTTTGGCATCAATGTCCTTTTGGCATCAGTGTCCTTTTAGCATCAGTGTCCTTTTGGCACTTATCATTGTCCTTTTGGCATCAGTGTCCTTTTGGCATTAGTGTCCTTTTAGCATCAGTGTCCTTTTGGCACTTATCATTGTCCTTTTGGCATTAGTGTCCTTTTGGCATCAGTGTCCTTTTGGCATCAATGTCCTTTTGGCATCAGTGTCCTTTTAGCATCAGTGTCCTTTTGGCACTTATCATTGTCCTTTTGGCATTAGTGTCCTTTTAGCATCAGTGTCCTTTTGGCACTTATCATTGTCCTTTTGGCATTAGTGTCCTTTTAGCATCAGTGTCCTTTTGGCACTTATCATTGTCCTTTTGGCATTAGTGTCCTTTTAGCATCAGTGTCCTTTTGGCACTTATCATTGTCCTTTTGGCATTAGTGTCCTTTTAGCATCAGTGTCCTTTTGGCACTTATCATTGTCCTTTTGGCATTAGTGTCCTTTTAGCATCAGTGTCCTTTTGGCACTTATCATTGTCCTTTTGGCATTAGTGTCCTTTTAGCATCAGTGTCCTTTTGGCACTTATCATTGTCCTTTTGGCATTAGTGTCCTTTTAGCATCAGTGTCCTTTTGGCACTTATCATTGTCCTTTTGGCATTAGTGTCCTTTTGGCATCAGTGTCCTTTTGGCATCAGTGTCCTTTTGGCATTAGTGTCCTTTTAGCATCAGTGTCCTTTTGGCACTTATCATTGTCCTTTTGGCATTAGTGTCCTTTTGGCATCAGTGTCCTTTTGGCATCAATGTCCTTTTGGCATCAGTGTCCTTTTAGCATCAGTGTCCTTTTGGCACTTATCATTGTCCTTTTGGCATTAGTGTCCTTTTAGCATCAGTGTCCTTTTGGCACTTATCATTGTCCTTTTGGCATTAGTGTCCTTTTAGCATCAGTGTCCTTTTGGCACTTATCATTGTCCTTTTGGCATTAGTGTCCTTTTAGCATCAGTGTCCTTTTGGCACTTATCATTGTCCTTTTGGCATTAGTGTCCTTTTAGCATCAGTGTCCTTTTGGCATTTATCATTGTCCTTTTGGCATTAGTGTCCTTTTAGCATCAGTGTCCTTTTGGCACTTATCATTGTCCTTTTGGCATTAGTGTCCTTTTAGCATCAGTGTCCTTTTGGCACTTATAATAGTCCTTTTGGCATTAGTGTCCTTTTAGCATCAGTGTCCTTTTGGCACTTATCATTGTCCTTTTGGCATTAGTGTCCTTTTAGCATCAGTGTCCTTTTGGCACTTATCATTGTCCTTTTGGCATTAGTGTCCTTTTGGCATCAGTGTCCTTTTGGCATCAATGTCCTTTTGGCATCAGTGTCCTTTTAGCATCAGTGTCCTTTTGGCACTTATCATTGTCCTTTTGGCATTAGTGTCCTTTTAGCATCAGTGTCCTTTTGGCACTTATCATTGTCCTTTTGGCATTAGTGTCCTTTTGGCATCAGTGTCCTTTTGGCATCAATGTCCTTTTGGCATCAGTGTCCTTTTAGCATCAGTGTCCTTTTGGCACTTATCATTGTCCTTTTGGCATTAGTGTCCTTTTAGCATCAGTGTCCTTTTGGCACTTATCATTGTCCTTTTGGCATTAGTGTCCTTTTAGCATCAGTGTCCTTTTGGCACTTATCATTGTCCTTTTGGCATTAGTGTCCTTTTAGCATCAGTGTCCTTTTGGCACTTATCATTGTCCTTTTGGCATTAGTGTCCTTTTGGCATCAGTGTCCTTTTGGCATCAATGTCCTTTTGGCATCAGTGTCCTTTTAGCATCAGTGTCCTTTTGGCACTTATCATTGTCCTTTTGGCATTAGTGTCCTTTTAGCATCAGTGTCCTTTTGGCACTTATCATTGTCCTTTTGCCATTAGTGTCCTTTTAGCATCAGTGTCCTTTTGGCACTTATCATTGTCCTTTTGGCATTAGTGTCCTTTTAGCATCAGTGTCCTTTTGGCACTTATCATTGTCCTTTTGGCATTAGTGTCCTTTTAGCATCAGTGTCCTTTTGGCACTTATCATTGTCCTTTTGGCATTAGTGTCCTTTTAGCATCAGTGTCCTTTTGGCACTTATCATTGTCCTTTTGGCATTAGTGTCCTTTTAGCATCAGTGTCCTTTTGGCACTTATCATTGTCCTTTTGGCATTAGTGTCCTTTTGGCATCAGTGTCCTTTTGGCATCAATGTCCTTTTGGCATCAGTGTCCTTTTAGCATCAGTGTCCTTTTGGCACTTATCATTGTCCTTTTGGCATTAGTGTCCTTTTAGCATCAGTGTCCTTTTGGCACTTATCATTGTCCTTTTGGCATTAGTGTCCTTTTAGCATCAGTGTCCTTTTGGCACTTATCATTGTCCTTTTGGCATTAGTGTCCTTTTAGCATCAGTGTCCTTTTGGCACTTATCATTGTCCTTTTGGCATTAGTGTCCTTTTGGCACTTATCATTGTCCTTTTGGCATTAGTGTCCTTTTAGCATCAGTGTCCTTTTGGCACTTATCATTGTCCTTTTGGCATTAGTGTCCTTTTAGCATCAGTGTCCTTTTGGCACTTATCATTGTCCTTTTGGCATTAGTGTCCTTTTAGCATCAGTGTCCTTTTGGCACTTATCATTGTCCTTTTGGCATTAGTGTCCTTTTAGCATCAGTGTCCTTTTGGCACTTATCATTGTCCTTTTGGCATTAGTGTCCTTTTAGCATCAGTGTCCTTTTGGCACTTATCATTGTCCTTTTGGCATTAGTGTCCTTTTGGCATCAGTGTCCTTTTGGCATCAATGTCCTTTTGGCATCAGTGTCCTTTTAGCATCAGTGTCCTTTTGGCACTTATCATTGTCCTTTTGGCATTAGTGTCCTTTTAGCATCAGTGTCCTTTTGGCACTTATCATTGTCCTTTTGGCATTAGTGTCCTTTTAGCATCAGTGTCCTTTTGGCACTTATCATTGTCCTTTTGGCATTAGTGTCCTTTTGGCATCAGTGTCCTTTTGGCATCAATGTCCTTTTGGCATCAGTGTCCTTTTAGCATCAGTGTCCTTTTGGCACTTATCATTGTCCTTTTGGCATCAGTGTCCTTTTGGCATTAGTGTCCTTTTAGCATCAGTGTCCTTTTGGCACTTATCATTGTCCTTTTGGCATTATTGTCCTTTTAGCATCAGTGTCCTTTTGGCACTTATCATTGTCCTTTTGGCATTAGTGTCCTTTTGGCATCAGTGTCCTTTTGGCACTTATCATTGTCCTTTTGGCATTAGTGTCCTTTTAGCATCAGTGTCCTTTTGGCACTTATCATTGTCCTTTTGGCATTAGTGTCCTTTTGGCATCAGTGTCCTTTTGGCATCAATGTCCTTTTGGCATCAGTGTCCTTTTAGCATCAGTGTCCTTTTGGCACTTATCATTGTCCTTTTGGCATTAGTGTACTTTTAGCATCAGTGTCCTTTTGGCACTTATCATTGTCCTTTTGGCATTAGTGTCCTTTTAGCATCAGTGTCCTTTTGGCACTTATCATTGTCCTTTTGGCATTAGTGTCCTTTTGGCATCAGTGTCCTTTTGGCATCAATGTCCTTTTGGCATCAGTGTCCTTTTAGCATCAGTGTCCTTTTGGCACTTATCATTGTCCTTTTGGAATCAGTGTCCTTTTAGCATCAGTGTCCTTTTGGCACTTATCATTGTCCTTTTGGCATTAGTGTCCTTTTAGCATCAGTGTCCTTTTGGCACTTATCATTGTCCTTTTGGCATTAGTGTCCTTTTAGCATCAGTGTCCTTTTGGCACTTATCATTGTCCTTTTGGCATTAGTGTCCTTTTAGCATCAGTGTCCTTTTGGCACTTATCATTGTCCTTTTGGCATTAGTGTCCTTTTAGCATCAGTGTCCTTTTGGCACTTATCATTGTCCTTTTGGCATTAGTGTCCTTTTGGCATCAGTGTCCTTTTGGCACTTATCATTGTCCTTTTGGCATTAGTGTCCTTTTAGCATCAGTGTCCTTTTGGCACTTATCATTGTCCTTTTGGCATTAGTGTCCTTTTGGCATCAGTGTCCTTTTGGCATCAATGTCCTTTTGGCATCAGTGTCCTTTTAGCATCAGTGTCCTTTTGGCACTTATCATTGTCCTTTTGGCATTAGTGTACTTTTAGCATCAGTGTCCTTTTGGCACTTATCATTGTCCTTTTGGCATTAGTGTCCTTTTAGCATCAGTGTCCTTTTGGCACTTATCATTGTCCTTTTGGCATTAGTGTCCTTTTGGCATCAGTGTCCTTTTGGCATCAATGTCCTTTTGGCATCAGTGTCCTTTTAGCATCAGTGTCCTTTTGGCACTTATCATTGTCCTTTTGGCATCAGTGTCCTTTTAGCATCAGTGTCCTTTTGGCACTTATCATTGTCCTTTTGGCATCAGTGTCCTTTTAGCATCAGTGTCCTTTTGGCACTTATCATTGTCCTTTTGGCATTAGTGTCCTTTTAGCATCAGTGTCCTTTTGGCACTTATCATTGTCCTTTTGGCATTAGTGTCCTTTTAGCATCAGTGTCCTTTTGGCACTTATCATTGTCCTTTTGGCATTAGTGTCCTTTTAGCATCAGTGTCCTTTTGGCATTAGTGTCCTTTTAGCATCAGTGTCCTTTTGGCACTTATCATTGTCCTTTTGGCATTAGTGTCCTTTTAGCATCAGTGTCCTTTTGGCACTTATCATTGTCCTTTTGGCATTAGTGTCCTTTTGGCATCAGTGTCCTTTTGGCATCAATGTCCTTTTGGCATCAGTGTCCTTTTAGCATCAGTGTCCTTTTGGCACTTATCATTGTCCTTTTGGCATTAGTGTCCTTTTAGCATCAGTGTCCTTTTGGCACTTATCATTGTCCTTTTGGCATTAGTGTCCTTTTAGCATCATTGTCCTTTTGGCACTTATCATTGTCCTTTTGGCATTAGTGTCCTTTTAGCATCAGTGTCCTTTTGGCACTTATCATTGTCCTTTTGGCATTAGTGTCCTTTTAGCATCAGTGTCCTTTTGGCACTTATCATTGTCCTTTTGGCATTAGTGTCCTTTTAGCATCAGTGTCCTTTTGGCACTTATCATTGTCCTTTTGGCATTAGTGTCCTTTTAGCATCAGTGTCCTTTTGGCACTTATCATTGTCCTTTTGGCATTAGTGTCCTTTTAGCATCAGTGTCCTTTTGGCACTTATCATTGTCCTTTTGGCATTAGTGTCCTTTTAGCATCAGTGTCCTTTTGGCACTTATCATTGTCCTTTTGGCATTAGTGTCCTTTTAGCATCAGTGTCCTTTTGGCACTTATCATTGTCCTTTTGGCATTAGTGTCCTTTTAGCATCAGTGTCCTTTTGGCACTTATCATTGTCCTTTTGGCATTAGTGTCCTTTTAGCATCAGTGTCCTTTTGGCACTTATCATTGTCCTTTTGGCATTAGTGTCCTTTTGGCATCAGTGTCCTTTTGGCATCAATGTCCTTTTGGCATCAGTGTCCTTTTAGCATCAGTGTCCTTTTGGCACTTATCATTGTCCTTTTGGCATTAGTGTCCTTTTAGCATCAGTGTCCTTTTGGCACTTATCATTGTCCTTTTGGCATTAGTGTCCTTTTAGCATCAGTGTCCTTTTGGCACTTATCATTGTCCTTTTGGCATTAGTGTCCTTTTAGCATCAGTGTCCTTTTGGCACTTATCATTGTCCTTTTGGCATTAGTGTCCTTTTGGCATCAGTGTCCTTTTGGCATCAATGTCCTTTTGGCATCAGTGTCCTTTTAGCATCAGTGTCCTTTTGGCACTTATCATTGTCCTTTTGGCATCAGTGTCCTTTTAGCATCAGTGTCCTTTTGGCACTTATCATTGTCCTTTTGGCATTAGTGTCCTTTTAGCATCAGTGTCCTTTTGGCACTTATCATTGTCCTTTTGGCATTAGTGTCCTTTTAGCATCAGTGTCCTTTTGGCACTTATCATTGTCCTTTTGGCATTAGTGTCCTTTTAGCATCAGTGTCCTTTTGGCACTTATCATTGTCCGTTTGGCATTAGTGTCCTTTTAGCATCAGTGTCCTTTTGGCACTTATCATTGTCCTTTTGGCATTAGTGTCCTTTTGGCATCAGTGTCCTTTTGGCATCAATGTCCTTTTGGCATCAGTGTCCTTTTAGCATCAGTGTCCTTTTGGCACTTATCATTGTCCTTTTGGCATTAGTGTCCTTTTAGCATCAGTGTCCTTTTGGCACTTATCATTGTCCTTTTGGCATTAGTGTCCTTTTAGCATCAGTGTCCTTTTGGCACTTATCATTGTCCTTTTGGCATTAGTGTCCTTTTAGCATCAGTGTCCTTTTGGCACTTATCATTGTCCTTTTGGCATTAGTGTCCTTTTAGCATCAGTGTCCTTTTGGCACTTATCATTGTCCTTTTGGCATTAGTGTCCTTTTAGCATCAGTGTCCTTTTGGCACTTATCATTGTCCTTTTGGCATTAGTGTCCTTTTAGCATCAGTGTCCTTTTGGCACTTATCATTGTCCTTTTGGCATTAGTGTCCTTTTAGCATCAGTGTCCTTTTGGCACTTATCATTGTCCTTTTGGCATTAGTGTCCTTTTAGCATCAGTGTCCTTTTGGCACTTATCATTGTCCTTTTGGCATTAGTGTCCTTTTAGCATCAGTGTCCTTTTGGCATTTATCATTGTCCTTTTGGCATTAGTGTCCTTTTGGCATCAGTGTCCTTTTGGCATCAATGTCCTTTTGGCATCAGTGTCCTTTTAGCATCAGTGTCCTTTTGGCACTTATCATTGTCCTTTTGGCATCAGTGTCCTTTTGGCATTAGTGTCCTTTTAGCATCAGTGTCCTTTTGGCACTTATCATTGTCCTTTTGGCATTAGTGTCCTTTTAGCATCAGTGTCCTTTTGGCACTTATCATTGTCCTTTTGGCATTAGTGTCCTTTTAGCATCAGTGTCCTTTTGGCACTTATCATTGTCCTTTTGGCATTAGTGTCCTTTTAGCATCAGTGTCCTTTTGGCACTTATCATTGTCCTTTTGGCATTAGTGTCCTTTTAGCATCAGTGTCCTTTTGGCACTTATCATTGTCCTTTTGGCATTAGTGTCCTTTTAGCATCAGTGTCCTTTTGGCACTTATCATTGTCCTTTTGGCATTAGTGTCCTTTTGGCATCAGTGTCCTTTTGGCATCAATGTCCTTTTGGCATCAGTGTCCTTTTAGCATCAGTGTCCTTTTGGCACTTATCATTGTCCTTTTCGCATTAGTGTCCTTTTAGCATCAGTGTCCTTTTGGCACTTATCATTGTCCTTTTGGCATTAGTGTCCTTTTAGCATCAGTGTCCTTTTGGCACTTATCATTGTCCTTTTGGCATTAGTGTCCTTTTAGTATCAGTGTCCTTTTGGCACTTATCATTGTCCTTTTGGCATTAGTGTCCTTTTAGCATCAGTGTCCTTTTGGCACTTATCATTGTCCTTTTGGCATTAGTGTCCTTTTAGCATCAGTGTCCTTTTGGCACTTATCATTGTCCTTTTGGCATTAGTGTCCTTTTAGCATCAGTGTCCTTTTGGCATTTATCATTGTCCTTTTGGCATTAGTGTCCTTTTGGCATCAGTGTCCTTTTGGCATCAATGTCCTTTTGGCATCAGTGTCCTTTTAGCATCAGTGTCCTTTTGGCACTTATCATTGTCCTTTTGGCATCAGTGTCCTTTTGGCATTAGTGTCCTTTTAGCATCAGTGTCCTTTTGGCACTTATCATTGTCCTTTTGGCATTAGTGTCCTTTTAGCATCAGTGTCCTTTTGGCACTTATCATTGTCCTTTTGGCATTAGTGTCCTTTTAGCATCAGTGTCCTTTTGGCACTTATCATTGTCCTTTTGGCATTAGTGTCCTTTTAGCATCAGTGTCCTTTTGGCACTTATCATTGTCCTTTTGGCATTAGTGTCCTTTTAGCATCAGTGTCCTTTTGGCACTTATCATTGTCCTTTTGGCATTAGTGTCCTTTTAGCATCAGTGTCCTTTTGGCACTTATCATTGTCCTTTTGGCATTAGTGTCCTTTTAGCATCAGTGTCCTTTTGGCATTTATCATTGTCCTTTTGGCATTAGTGTCCTTTTGGCATCAGTGTCCTTTTGGCATCAATGTCCTTTTGGCATCAGTGTCCTTTTAGCATCAGTGTCCTTTTGGCACTTATCATTGTCCTTTTGGCATCAGTGTCCTTTTGGCATTAGTGTCCTTTAGCATCAGTGTCCTTTTGGCACTTATCATTGTCCTTTTGGCATTAGTGTCCTTTTGGCATCAGTGTCCTTTTGGCATCAATGTCCTTTTGGCATCAGTGTCCTTTTAGCATCAGTGTCCTTTTGGCACTTATCATTGTCCTTTTGGCATTAGTGTCCTTTTAGCATCAGTGTCCTTTTGGCACTTATCATTGTCCTTTTGGCATTAGTGTCCTTTTAGCATCAGTGTCCTTTTGGCACTTATCATTGTCCTTTTGGCATTAGTGTCCTTTTAGCATCAGTGTCCTTTTGGCACTTATCATTGTCCTTTTCGCGCTAGTGTCCTTTTAGCATCAGTGTCCTTTTGGCACTTATCATTGTCCTTTTGGCATTAGTGTCCTTTTAGCATCAGTGTCCTTTTGGCACTTATCATTGTCCTTTTGGCATTAGTGTCCTTTTAGCATCAGTGTCCTTTTGGCACTTATCATTGTCCTTTTGGCATTAGTGTCCTTTTGGCATCAGTGTCCTTTTGGCATCAATGTCCTTTTGGCATCAGTGTCCTTTTAGCATCAGTGTCCTTTTGGCACTTATCATTGTCCTTTTGGCATTAGTGTCCTTTTAGCATCAGTGTCCTTTTGGCACTTATCATTGTCCTTTTGGCATTAGTGTCCTTTTAGCATCAGTGTCCTTTTGGCACGTATCATTGTCCTTTTGGCATTAGTGTCCTTTTAGCATCAGTGTCCTTTTGGCACTTATCATTGTCCTTTTGGCATTAGTGTCCTTTTAGCATCAGTGTCCTTTTGGCACTTATCATTGTCCTTTTGGCATTAGTGTCCTTTTGGCATCAGTGTCCTTTTGGCATCAATGTCCTTTTGGCATCAGTGTCCTTTTAGCATCAGTGTCCTTTTGGCACTTATCATTGTCCTTTTGGCATTAGTGTCCTTTTAGCATCAGTGTCCTTTTGGCACTTATCATTGTCCTTTTGGCATTAGTGTCCTTTTAGCATCAGTGTCCTTTTGGCACTTATCATTGTCCTTTTGGCATTAGTGTCCTTTTAGCATCAGTGTCCTTTTGGCACTTATCATTGTCCTTTTGGCATTAGTGTCCTTTTAGCATCAGTGTCCTTTTGGCACTTATCATTGTCCTTTTGGCATTAGTGTCCTTTTAGCATCAGTGTCCTTTTGGCACTTATCATTGTCCTTTTGGCATTAGTGTCCTTTTAGCATCAGTGTCCTTTTGGCACTTATCATTGTCCTTTTGGCATTAGTGTCCTTTTAGCATCAGTGTCCTCTTGGCACTTATCATTGTCCTTTTGGCATTAGTGTCCTTTTAGCATCAGTGTCCTTTTGGCACTTATCATTGTCCTTTTGGCATTAGTGTCCTTTTAGCATCAGTGTCCTTTTGGCACTTATCATTGTCCTTTTGGCATTAGTGTCCTTTTAGCATCAGTGTCCTTTTGGCACTTATCAATGTCCTTTTGGCATCAGTGTCCTTTTAGCATCAGTGTCCTTTTGGCACTTATCATTGTCCTTTTGGCATTAGTGTCCTTTTAGCATCAGTGTCCTTTTGGCACTTATCATTGTCCTTTTGGCATTAGTGTCCTTTTAGCATCAGTGTCCTTTTGGCACTTATCATTGTCCTTTTGGCATTAGTGTCCTTTTAGCATCAGTGTCCTTTTGGCACTTATCATTGTCCTTTTGGCATTAGTGTCCTTTTAGCATCAGTGTCCTTTTGGCACTTATCATTGTCCTTTTGGCATTAGTGTCCTTTTAGCATCAGTGTCCTTTTGGCACTTATCATTGTCCTTTTGGCATTAGTGTCCTTTTAGCATCAGTGTCCTTTTGGCACTTATCATTGTCCTTTTGGCATTAGTGTCCTTTTAGCATCAGTGTCCTTTTGGCACTTATCATTGTCCTTTTGGCATTAGTGTCCTTTTAGCATCAGTGTCCTTTTGGCACTTATCATTGTCCTTTTGGCATTAGTGTCCTTTTAGCATCAGTGTCCTTTTGGCACTTATCATTGTCCTTTTGGCATTAGTGTCCTTTTAGCATCAGTGTCCTTTTGGCACTTATCATTGTCCTTTTGGCATTAGTGTCCTTTTAGCATCAGTGTCCTTTTGGCATTTATCATTGTCCTTTTGGCATTAGTGTCCTTTTGGCATCAGTGTCCTTTTGGCATCAATGTCCTTTTGGCATCAGTGTCCTTTTAGCATCAGTGTCCTTTTGGCACTTATCATTGTCCTTTTGGCATCAGTGTCCTTTTGGCATTAGTGTCCTTTTAGCATCAGTGTCCTTTTGGCACTTATCATTGTCCTTTTGGCATTAGTGTCCTTTTAGCATCAGTGTCCTTTTGGCACTTATCATTGTCCTTTTGGCATTAGTGTCCTTTTAGCATCAGTGTCCTTTTGGCACTTATCATTGTCCTTTTGGCATTAGTGTCCTTTTAGCATCAGTGTCCTTTTGGCACTTATCATTGTCCTTTTGGCATTAGTGTCCTTTTAGCATCAGTGTCCTTTTGGCACTTATCATTGTCCTTTTGGCATTAGTGTCCTTTTAGCATCAGTGTCCTTTTGGCACTTATCATTGTCCTTTTGGCATTAGTGTCCTTTTGGCATCAGTGTCCTTTTGGCATCAATGTCCTTTTGGCATCAGTGTCCTTTTAGCATCAGTGTCCTTTTGGCACTTATCATTGTCCTTTTGGCATTAGTGTCCTTTTAGCATCAGTGTCCTTTTGGCACTTATCATTGTCCTTTTGGCATTAGTGTCCTTTTAGCATCAGTGTCCTTTTGGCACTTATCATTGTCCTTTTGGCATTAGTGTCCTTTTAGTATCAGTGTCCTTTTGGCACTTATCATTGTCCTTTTGGCATTAGTGTCCTTTTAGCATCAGTGTCCTTTTGGCACTTATCATTGTCCTTTTGGCATTAGTGTCCTTTTAGCATCAGTGTCCTTTTGGCACTTATCATTGTCCTTTTGGCATTAGTGTCCTTTTAGCATCAGTGTCCTTTTGGCACTTATCATTGTCCTTTTGGCATTAGTGTCCTTTTAGCATCAGTGTCCTTTTGGCACTTATCATTGTCCTTTTGGCATTAGTGTCCTTTTAGCATCAGTGTCCTTTTGGCACTTATCATTGTCCTTTTGGCATTCGTGTCCTTTTAGCATCAGTGTCCTTTTGGCACTTATCATTGTCCTTTTGGCATTAGTGTCCTTTTAGCATCAGTGTCCTTTTGGCACTTATCATTGTCCTTTTGGCATTAGTGTCCTTTTAGCATCAGTGTCCTTTTGGCACTTATCATTGTCCTTTTGGCATTAGTGTCCTTTTAGCATCAGTGTCCTTTTGGCACTTATCATTGTCCTTTTGGCATTAGTGTCCTTTTGGCATCAGTGTCCTTTTGGCATCAATGTCCTTTTGGCATCAGTGTCCTTTTAGCATCAGTGTCCTTTTGGCACTTATCATTGTCCTTTTGCCATCAGTGTCCTTTTAGCATCAGTGTCCTTTTGGCACTTATCATTGTCCTTTTGGCATTAGTGTCCTTTTAGCATCAGTGTCCTTTTGGCACTTATCATTGTCCTTTTGGCATTAGTGTCCTTTTAGCATCAGTGTCCTTTTGGCACTTATCATTGTCCTTTTGGCATTAGTGTCCTTTTAGCATCAGTGTCCTTTTGGCACTTATCATTGTCCTTTTGGCATTAGTGTCCTTTTAGCATCAGTGTCCTTTTGGCATTTATCATTGTCCTTTTGGCATTAGTGTCCTTTTGGCATCAGTGTCCTTTTGGCATCAATGTCCTTTTGGCATCAGTGTCCTTTTAGCATCAGTGTCCTTTTGGCACTTATCATTGTCCTTTTGGCATCAGTGTCCTTTTGGCATTAGTGTCCTTTTAGCATCAGTGTCCTTTTGGCACTTATCATTGTCCTTTTGGCATTAGTGTCCTTTTGGCATCAGTGTCCTTTTGGCATCAATGTCCTTTTGGCATCAGTGTCCTTTTAGCATCAGTGTCCTTTTGGCACTTATCATTGTCCTTTTGGCATTAGTGTCCTTTTAGCATCAGTGTCCTTTTGGCACTTATCATTGTCCTTTTGGCATTAGTGTCCTTTTAGCATCAGTGTCCTTTTGGCACTTATCATTGTCCTTTTGGCATTAGTGTCCTTTTAGCATCAGTGTCCTTTTGGCACTTATCATTGTCCTTTTGGCATTAGTGTCCTTTTAGCATCAGTGTCCTTTTGGCACTTATCATTGTCCTTTTGGCATTAGTGTCCTTTTAGCATCAGTGTCCTTTTGGCACTTATCATTGTCCTTTTGGCATTAGTGTCCTTTTAGCATCAGTGTCCTTTTGGCACTTATCATTGTCCTTTTGGCATTAGTGTCCTTTTGGCATCAGTGTCCTTTTGGCATCAGTGTCCTTTTGGCATTAGTGTCCTTTTAGCATCAGTGTCCTTTTGGCACTTATCATTGTCCTTTTGGCATTAGTGTCCTTTTAGCATCAGTGTCCTTTTGGCATTTATCATTGTCCTTTTGGCATTAGTGTCCTTTTGGCATCAGTGTCCTTTTGGCATCAATGTCCTTTTGGCATCAGTGTCCTTTTAGCATCAGTGTCCTTTTGGCACTTATCATTGTCCTTTTGGCATCAGTGTCCTTTTGGCATTAGTGTCCTTTTAGCATCAGTGTCCTTTTGGCACTTATCATTGTCCTTTTGGCATTAGTGTCCTTTTGGCATCAGTGTCCTTTTGGCATCAATGTCCTTTTGGCATCAGTGTCCTTTTAGCATCAGTGTCCTTTTGGCACTTATCATTGTCCTTTTGGCATTAGTGTCCTTTTAGCATCAGTGTCCTTTTGGCACTTATCATTGTCCTTTTGGCATTAGTGTCCTTTTAGCATCAGTGTCCTTTTGGCACTTATCATTGTCCTTTTGGCATTAGTGTCCTTTTAGCATCAGTGTCCTTTTGGCACTTATCATTGTCCTTTTGGCATTAGTGTCCTTTTAGCATCAGTGTCCTTTTGGCACTTATCATTGTCCTTTTGGCATTAGTGTCCTTTTAGCATCAGTGTCCTTTTGGCACTTATCATTGTCCTTTTGGCATTAGTGTCCTTTTAGCATCAGTGTCCTTTTGGCACTTATCATTGTCCTTTTGGCATTAGTGTCCTTTTGGCATCAGTGTCCTTTTGGCATCAGTGTCCTTTTGGCATTAGTGTCCTTTTAGCATCAGTGTCCTTTTGGCACTTATCATTGTCCTTTTGGCATTAGTGTCCTTTTGGCATCAGTGTCCTTTTGGCATCAATGTCCTTTTGGCATCAGTGTCCTTTTAGCATCAGTGTCCTTTTGGCACTTATCATTGTCCTTTTGGCATTAGTGTCCTTTTAGCATCAGTGTCCTTTTGGCACTTATCATTGTCCTTTTGGCATTAGTGTCCTTTTAGCATCAGTGTCCTTTTGGCACTTATCATTGTCCTTTTGGCATTAGTGTCCTTTTAGCATCAGTGTCCTTTTGGCACTTATCATTGTCCTTTTGGCATTAGTGTCCTTTTAGCATCAGTGTCCTTTTGGCACTTATCATTGTCCTTTTGGCATTAGTGTCCTTTTAGCATCAGTGTCCTTTTGGCACTTATCATTGTCCTTTTGGCATTAGTGTCCTTTTAGCATCAGTTTCCTTTTGGCACTTATCATTGTCCTTTTGGCATTAGTGTCCTTTTAGCATCAGTGTCCTTTTGGCACTTATCATTGTCCTTTTGGCATTAGTGTCCTTTTAGCATCAGTGTCCTTTTGGCACTTATCATTGTCCTTTTGGCATTAGTGTCCTTTTAGCATCAGTGTCCTTTTGGCACTTATCATTGTCCTTTTGGCATTAGTGTCCTTTTAGCATCAGTGTCCTTTTGGCACTTATCATTGTCCTTTTGGCATTAGTGTCCTTTTGGCATCAGTGTCCTTTTGGCATCAATGTCCTTTTGGCATCAGTGTCCTTTTAGCATCAGTGTCCTTTTGGCACTTATCATTGTCCTTTTGGCATTAGTGTCCTTTTAGCATCAGTGTCCTTTTGGCACTTATCATTGTTCTTTTGGCATTAGTGTCCTTTTAGCATCAGTTTCCTTTTGGCACTTATCATTGTCCTTTTGGCATTAGTGTCCTTTTAGCATCAGTGTCCTTTTGGCACTTATCATTGTCCTTTTGGCATTAGTGTCCTTTTAGCATCAGTGTCCTTTTGGCACTTATCATTGTCCTTTTGGCATTAGTGTCCTTTTAGCATCAGTGTCCTTTTGGCACTTATCATTGTCCTTTTGGCATTAGTGTCCTTTTGGCATCAGTGTCCTTTTGGCATCAATGTCCTTTTGGCATCAGTGTCCTTTTAGCATCAGTGTCCTTTTGGCACTTATCATTGTCCTTTTGGCATTAGTGTCCTTTTAGCATCAGTGTCCTTTTGGCACTTATCATTGTCCTTTTGGCATTAGTGTCCTTTTAGCATCAGTGTCCTTTTGGCACTTATCATTGTCCTTTTGGCATTAGTGTCCTTTTAGCATCAGTGTCCTTTTGGCACTTATCATTGTCCTTTTGGCATTAGTGTCCTTTTAGCATCAGTGTCCTTTTGGCATCAGTGTCCTTTTGGCATTAGTGTCCTTTTAGCATCAGTGTCCTTTTGGCACTTATCATTGTCCTTTTGGCATTAGTGTCCTTTTGGCATCAGTGTCCTTTTGGCATCAATGTCCTTTTGGCATCAGTGTCCTTTTAGCATCAGTGTCCTTTTGGCACTTATCATTGTCCTTTTGGCATTAGTGTCCTTTTAGCATCAGTGTCCTTTTGGCACTTATCATTGTCCTTTTGGCATTAGTGTCCTTTTAGCATCAGTGTCCTTTTGGCACTTATCATTGTCCTTTTGGCATTAGTGTCCTTTTAGCATCAGTGTCCTTTTGGCACTTATCATTGTCCTTTTGGCATTAGTGTCCTTTTAGCATCAGTGTCCTTTTGGCACTTATCATTGTCCTTTTGGCATTAGTGTCCTTTTAGCATCAGTGTCCTTTTGGCACTTATCATTGTCCTTTTGGCATTAGTGTCCTTTTGGCATCAGTGTCCTTTTGGCATCAATGTCCTTTTGGCATCAGTGTCCTTTTAGCATCAGTGTCCTTTTGGCACTTATCATTGTCCTTTTGGCATTAGTGTCCTTTTAGCATCAGTGTCCTTTTGGCACTTATCATTGTCCATTTGGCATTAGTGTCCTTTTAGCATCAGTGTCCTTTTGGCACTTATCATTGTCCTTTTGGCATTAGTGTCCTTTTAGCATCAGTGTCCTTTTGGCACTTATCATTGTCCTTTTGGCATTAGTGTCCTTTTAGCATCAGTGTCCTTTTGGCACTTATCATTGTCCTTTTGGCATTAGTGTCCTTTTAGCATCAGTCTCCTTTTGGCACTTATCATTGTCCTTTTGGCATTAGTGTCCTTTTGGCATCAGTGTCCTTTTGGCATCAGTGTCCTTTTAGCATCAGTGTCCTTTTGGCACTTATCATTGTCCTTTTGGCATTAGTGTCCTTTTAGCATCAGTGTCCTTTTGGCACTTATCATTGTCCTTTTGGCATTAGTGTCCTTTTAGCATCAGTGTCCTTTTGGCACTTATCATTGTCCTTTTGGCATTAGTGTCCTTTTAGCATCAGTGTCCTTTTGGCACTTATCATTGTCCTTTTGGCATTAGTGTCCTTTTGGCATCAGTGTCCTTTTGGCATCAATGTCCTTTTGGCATCAGTGTCCTTTTAGCATCAGTGTCCTTTTGGCACTTATCATTGTCCTTTTGGCATTAGTGTCCTTTTAGCATCAGTGTCCTTTTGGCACTTATCATTGTCCTTTTGGCATTAGTGTCCTTTTAGCATCAGTGTCCTTTTGGCACTTATCATTGTCCTTTTGGCATTAGTGTCCTTTTAGCATCAGTGTCCTTTTGGCACTTATCATTGTCCTTTTGGCATTAGTGTCCTTTTAGCATCAGTGTCCTTTTGGCACTTATCATTGTCCTTTTGGCATTAGTGTCCTTTTAGCATCAGTGTCCTTTTGGCACTTATCATTGTCCTTTTGGCATTAGTGTCCTTTTAGCATCAGTGTCCTTTTGGCACTTATCATTGTCCTTTTGGCATTAGTGTCCTTTTAGCATCAGTGTCCTTTTGGCACTTATCATTGTCCTTTTGGCATTAGTGTCCTTTTAGCATCAGTGTCCTTTTGGCACTTATCATTGTCCTTTTGGCATTAGTGTCCTTTTAGCATCAGTGTCCTTTTGGCACTTATCATTGTCCTTTTGGCATTAGTGTCCTTTTAGCATCAGTGTCCTTTTGGCATCAGTGTCCTTTTGGCACTTATCATTGTCCTTTTGGCATTAGTGTCCTTTTAGCATCAGTGTCCTTTTGGCACTTATCATTGTCCTTTTGGCATTAGTGTCCTTTTAGCATCAGTGTCCTTTTGGCACTTATCATTGTCCTTTTGGCATTAGTGTCCTTTTAGCATCAGTGTCCTTTTGGCACTTATCATTGTCCTTTTGGCATTAGTGTCCTTTTAGCATCAGTGTCCTTTTGGCACTTATCATTGTCCTTTTGGCATTAGTGTCCTTTTAGCATCAGTGTCCTTTTGGCACTTATCATTGTCCTTTTGGCATTAGTGTCCTTTTAGCATCAGTGTCCTTTTGGCATCAGTGTCCTTTTGGCACTTATCATTGTCCTTTTGGCATTAGTGTCCTTTTAGCATCAGTGTCCTTTTGGCACTTATCATTGTCCTTTTGGCATTAGTGTCCTTTTAGCATCAGTGTCCTTTTGGCACTTATCATTGTCCTTTTGGCATTAGTGTCCCTTTGGCATCAGTGTCCTTTTGGCATCAATGTCCTTTTGGCATCAGTGTCCTTTTAGCATCAGTGTCCTTTTGGCACTTATCATTGTCCTTTTGGCATTAGTGTCCTTTTAGCATCAGTGTCCTTTTGGCACTTATCATTGTCCTTTTGGCATTAGTGTCCTTTTAGCATCAGTGTCCTTTTGGCACTTATCATTGTCCTTTTGGCATTAGTGTCCTTTTAGCATCAGTGTCCTTTTGGCACTTATCATTGTCCTTTTGGCATTAGTGTCCTTTTAGCATCAGTGTCCTTTTGGCACTTATCATTGTCCTTTTGGCATTAGTGTCCTTTTGGCATCAGTGTCCTTTTGGCATCAATGTCCTTTTGGCATCAGTGTCCTTTTAGCATCAGTGTCCTTTTGGCACTTATCATTGTCCTTTTGGCATTAGTGTCCTTTTAGCATCAGTGTCCTTTTGGCACTTATCATTGTCCTTTTGGCATTAGTGTCCTTTTAGCATCAGTGTCCTTTTGGCACTTATCATTGTCCTTTTGGCATTAGTGTCCTTTTAGCATCAGTGTCCTTTTGGCACTTATCATTGTCCTTTTGGCATTAGTGTCCTTTTAGCATCAGTGTCCTTTTGGCACTTATCATTGTCCTTTTGGCATTAGTGTCCTTTTGGCATCAGTGTCCTTTTGGCACTTATAGGTTACAAACATAACCCCAGTTATCATTGGCCTTTTGGCATTAGTGTCCTTTTGGCATCAGTGTCCTTTTGGCATCAATGTCCTTTTGGCATCAGTGTCCTTTTAGCATCAGTGTCCTTTTGGCACTTATCATTGTCCTTTTGGCATTAGTGTCCTTTTAGCATCAGTGTCCTTTTGGCACTTATCATTGTCCTTTTGGCATTAGTGTCCTTTTAGCATCAGTGTCCTTTTGGCACTTATCATTGTCCTTTTGGCATTAGTGTCCTTTTAGCATCAGTGTCCTTTTGGCACTTATCATTGTCCTTTTGGCATTAGTGTCCTTTTAGCATCAGTGTCCTTTTGGCATCAGTGTCCTTTTGGCACTTATCATTGTCCTTTTGGCATTAGTGTCCTTTTGGCATCAGTGTCCTTTTGGCACTTATCATTGTCCTTTTGGCATTAGTGTCCTTTTGGCATCAGTGTCCTTTTGGCACTTATCATTGTCCTTTTGGCATTAGTGTCCTTTTAGCATCAGTGTCCTTTTGGCACTTATCATTGTCCTTTTGGCATTAGTGTCCTTTTAGCATCAGTGTCCTTTTGGCACTTATCATTGTCCTTTTGGCATTAGTGTCCTTTTAGCATCAGTGTCCTTTTGGCACTTATCATTGTCCTTTTGGCATTAGTGTCCTTTTAGCATCAGTGTCCTTTTGGCACTTATCATTGTCCTTTTGGCATTAGTGTCCTTTTAGCATCAGTGTCCTTTTGGCACTTATCATTGTCCTTTTGGCATTAGTGTCCTTTTAGCATCAGTGTCCTTTTGGCACTTATCATTGTCCTTTTGGCATTAGTGTCCTTTTAGCATCAGTGTCCTTTTGGCACTTATCATTGTCCTTTTGGCATTAGTGTCCTTTTAGCATCAGTGTCCTTTTGGCACTTATCATTGTCCTTTTGGCATTAGTGTCCTTTTAGCATCAGTGTCCTTTTGGCACTTATCATTGTCCTTTTGGCATTAGTGTCCTTTTAGCATCAGTGTCCTTTTGGCACTTATCATTGTCCTTTTGGCATTAGTGTCCTTTTAGCATCAGTGTCCTTTTGGCACTTATCATTGTCCTTTTGGCATTAGTGTCCTTTTAGCATCAGTGTCCTTTTGGCACTTTTCATTGTCCTTTTGGCATTAGTGTCCTTTTAGCATCAGTGTCCTTTTGGCATCAGTGTCCTTTTGGCACTTATCATTGTCCTTTTGGCATTAGTGTCCTTTTAGCATCAGTGTCCTTTTGGCACTTATCATTGTCCTTTTGGCATTAGTGTCCTTTTAGCATCAGTGTCCTTTTGGCACTTATCATTGTCCTTTTGGCATTAGTGTCCTTTTAGCATCAGTGTCCTTTTGGCACTTATCATTGTCCTTTTGGCATTAGTGTCCTTTTAGCATCAGTGTCCTTTTGGCACTTATCATTGTCCTTTTGGCATTAGTGTCCTTTTAGCATCAGTGTCCTTTTGGCACTTATCATTGTCCTTTTGGCATTAGTGTCCTTTTAGCATCAGTGTCCTTTTGGCACTTATCATTGTCCTTTTGGCATTAGTGTCCTTTTTGCATCAGTGTCCTTTTGGCATCAGTGTCCTTTTGGCACTTATCATTGTCCTTTTGGCATTAGTGTCCTTTTAGCATCAGTGTCCTTTTGGCACTTATCATTGTCCTTTTGGCATTAGTGTCCTTTTGTCATCAGTGTCCTTTTGGCATCAATGTCCTTTTGGCATCAGTGTCCTTTTAGCATCAGTGTCCTTTTGGCACTTATCATTGTCCTTTTGGCATTAGTGTCCTTTTAGCATCAGTGTCCTTTTGGCACTTATCATTGTCCTTTTGGCATTAGTGTCCTTTTAGCATCAGTGTCCTTTTAGCACTTATCATTGTCCTTTTGGCATTAGTGTCCTTTTAGCATCAGTGTCCTTTTGGCACTTATCATTGTCCTTTTGGCATTAGTGTCCTTTTAGCATCAGTGTCCTTTTGGCACTTATCATTGTCCTTTTGGCATTAGTGTCCTTTTAGCATCAGTGTCCTTTTGGCACTTATCATTGTCCTTTTGGCATTAGTGTCCTTTTAGCATCAGTGTCCTTTTGGCACTTATCATTGTCCTTTTGGCATTAGTGTCCTTTTGGCATCAGTGTCCTTTTAGCATCAGTGTCCTTTTGGCACTTATCATTGTCCTTTTGGCATTAGTGTCCTTTTAGCATCAGTGTCCTTTTGGCACTTATCATTGTCCATTTGGCATTAGTGTCCTTTTAGCATCAGTGTCCTTTTGGCACTTATCATTGTCCTTTTGGCATTAGTGTCCTTTTAGCATCAGTGTCCTTTTGGCACTTATCATTGTCCTTTTGGCATTAGTGTCCTTTTAGCATCAGTGTCCTTTTGGCACTTATCATTGTCCTTTTGGCATTAGTGTCCTTTTAGCATCAGTCTCCTTTTGGCACTTATCATTGTCCTTTTGGCATTAGTGTCCTTTTGGCATCAGTGTCCTTTTGGCATCGATGTCCTTTTGGCATCAGTGTCCTTTTAGCATCAGTGTCCTTTTGGCACTTATCATTGTCCTTTTGGCATTAGTGTCCTTTTAGCATCAGTGTCCTTTTGGCACTTATCATTGTCCTTTTGGCATTAGTGTCCTTTTAGCATCAGTGTCCTTTTGGCACTTATCATTGTCCTTTTGGCATTAGTGTCCTTTTAGCATCAGTGTCCTTTTGGCACTTATCATTGTCCTTTTGGCATTAGTGTCCTTTTGGCATCAGTGTCCTTTTGGCATCAATGTCCTTTTGGCATCAGTGTCCTTTTAGCATCAGTGTCCTTTTGGCACTTATCATTGTCCTTTTGGCATTAGTGTCCTTTTAGCATCAGTGTCCTTTTGGCACTTATCATTGTCCTTTTGGCATTAGTGTCCTTTTAGCATCAGTGTCCTTTTGGCACTTATCATTGTCCTTTTGGCATTAGTGTCCTTTTAGCATCAGTGTCCTTTTGGCACTTATCATTGTCCTTTTGGCATTAGTGTCCTTTTAGCATCAGTGTCCTTTTGGCACTTATCATTGTCCTTTTGGCATTAGTGTCCTTTTGGCATCAGTGTCCTTTTGGCACTTATAGGTTACAAACATAACCCCAGTTATCATTGGCCTTTTGGCATTAGTGTCCTTTTGGCATCAGTGTCCTTTTGGCATCAATGTCCTTTTGGCATCAGTGTCCTTTTAGCATCAGTGTCCTTTTGGCACTTATCATTGTCCTTTTGGCATTAGTGTCCTTTTAGCATCAGTGTCCTTTTGGCACTTATCATTGTCCTTTTGGCATTAGTGTCCTTTTAGCATCAGTGTCCTTTTGGCACTTATCATTGTCCTTTTGGCATTAGTGTCCTTTTAGCATCAGTGTCCTTTTGGCACTTATCATTGTCCTTTTGGCATTAGTGTCCTTTTAGCATCAGTGTCCTTTTGGCATCAGTGTCCTTTTGGCACTTATCATTGTCCTTTTGGCATTAGTGTCCTTTTGGCATCAGTGTCCTTTTGGCACTTATCATTGTCCTTTTGGCATTAGTGTCCTTTTGGCATCAGTGTCCTTTTGGCACTTATCATTGTCCTTTTGGCATTAGTGTCCTTTTAGCATCAGTGTCCTTTTGGCACTTATCATTGTCCTTTTGGCATTAGTGTCCTTTTAGCATCAGTGTCCTTTTGGCACTTATCATTGTCCTTTTGGCATTAGTGTCCTTTTAGCATCAGTGTCCTTTTGGCACTTATCATTGTCCTTTTGGCATTAGTGTCCTTTTAGCATCAGTGTCCTTTTGGCACTTATCATTGTCCTTTTGGCATTAGTGTCCTTTTAGCATCAGTGTCCTTTTGGCACTTATCATTGTCCTTTTGGCATTAGTGTCCTTTTAGCATCAGTGTCCTTTTGGCACTTATCATTGTCCTTTTGGCATTAGTGTCCTTTTAGCATCAGTGTCCTTTTGGCACTTATCATTGTCCTTTTGGCATTAGTGTCCTTTTAGCATCAGTGTCCTTTTGGCACTTATCATTGTCCTTTTGGCATTAGTGTCCTTTTAGCATCAGTGTCCTTTTGGCACTTATCATTGTCCTTTTGGCATTAGTGTCCTTTTAGCATCAGTGTCCTTTTGGCACTTATCATTGTCCTTTTGGCATTAGTGTCCTTTTAGCATCAGTGTCCTTTTGGCACTTTTCATTGTCCTTTTGGCATTAGTGTCCTTTTAGCATCAGTGTCCTTTTGGCATCAGTGTCCTTTTGGCACTTATCATTGTCCTTTTGGCATTAGTGTCCTTTTAGCATCAGTGTCCTTTTGGCACTTATCATTGTCCTTTTGGCATTAGTGTCCTTTTAGCATCAGTGTCCTTTTGGCACTTATCATTGTCCTTTTGGCATTAGTGTCCTTTTAGCATCAGTGTCCTTTTGGCACTTATCATTGTCCTTTTGGCATTAGTGTCCTTTTAGCATCAGTGTCCTTTTGGCACTTATCATTGTCCTTTTGGCATTAGTGTCCTTTTAGCATCAGTGTCCTTTTGGCACTTATCATAGTCCTTTTGGCATTAGTGTCCTTTTAGCATCAGTGTCCTTTTGGCACTTATCATTGTCCTTTTGGCATTAGTGTCCTTTTTGCATCAGTGTCCTTTTGGCATCAGTGTCCTTTTGGCACTTATCATTGTCCTTTTGGCATTAGTGTCCTTTTAGCATCAGTGTCCTTTTGGCACTTATCATTGTCCTTTTGGCATTAGTGTCCTTTTGTCATCAGTGTCCTTTTGGCATCAATGTCCTTTTGGCATCAGTGTCCTTTTAGCATCAGTGTCCTTTTGGCACTTATCATTGTCCTTTTGGCATTAGTGTCCTTTTAGCATCAGTGTCCTTTTGGCACTTATCATTGTCCTTTTGGCATTAGTGTCCTTTTAGCATCAGTGTCCTTTTAGCACTTATCATTGTCCTTTTGGCATTAGTGTCCTTTTAGCATCAGTGTCCTTTTGGCACTTATCATTGTCCTTTTGGCATTAGTGTCCTTTTAGCATCAGTGTCCTTTTGGCACTTATCATTGTCCTTTTGGCATTAGTGTCCTTTTAGCATCAGTGTCCTTTTGGCACTTATCATTGTCCTTTTGGCATTAGTGTCCTTTTAGCATCAGTGTCCTTTTGGCACTTATCATTGTCCTTTTGGCATTAGTGTCCTTTTGGCATCAGTGTCCTTTTGGCATCAATGTCCTTTTGGCATCAGTGTCCTTTTAGCATCAGTGTCCTTTTGGCACTTATCATTGTCCTTTTGGCATTAGTGTCCTTTTAGCATCAGTGTCCTTTTGGCACTTATCATTGTCCATTTGGCATTAGTGTCCTTTTAGCATCAGTGTCCTTTTGGCACTTATCATTGTCCTTTTGGCATTAGTGTCCTTTTAGCATCAGTGTCCTTTTGGCACTTATCATTGTCCTTTTGGCATTAGTGTCCTTTTAGCATCAGTGTCCTTTTGGCACTTATCATTGTCCTTTTGGCATTAGTGTCCTTTTAGCATCAGTCTCCTTTTGGCACTTATCATTGTCCTTTTGGCATTAGTGTCCTTTTGGCATCAGTGTCCTTTTGGCATCAATGTCCTTTTGGCATCAGTGTCCTTTTAGCATCAGTGTCCTTTTGGCACTTATCATTGTCCTTTTGGCATTAGTGTCCTTTTAGCATCAGTGTCCTTTTGGCACTTATCATTGTCCTTTTGGCATTAGTGTCCTTTTAGCATCAGTGTCCTTTTGGCACTTATCATTGTCCATTTGGCATTAGTGTCCTTTTAGCATCAGTGTCCTTTTGGCACTTATCATTGTCCTTTTGGCATTAGTGTCCTTTTAGCATCAGTGTCCTTTTGGCACTTATCATTGTCCTTTTGGCATTAGTGTCCTTTTAGCATCAGTGTCCTTTTGGCACTTATCATTGTCCTTTTGGCATTAGTGTCCTTTTAGCATCAGTGTCCTTTTGGCACTTATCATTGTCCTTTTGGCATTAGTGTCCTTTTAGCATCAGTGTCCTTTTGGCACTTATCATTGTCCTTTTGGCATTAGTGTCCTTTTAGCATCAGTGTCCTTTTGGCACTTATCATTGTCCTTTTGGCATTAGTGTCCTTTTTGCATCAGTGTCCTTTTGGCATCAGTGTCCTTTTGGCACTTATCATTGTCCTTTTGGCATTAGTGTCCTTTTGTCATCAGTGTCCTTTTGGCATCAATGTCCTTTTGGCATCAGTGTCCTTTTAGCATCAGTGTCCTTTTGGCACTTATCATTGTCCTTTTGGCATTAGTGTCCTTTTAGCATCAGTGTCCTTTTGGCACTTATCATTGTCCTTTTGGCATTAGTGTCCTTTTAGCATCAGTGTCCTTTTAGCACTTATCATTGTCCTTTTGGCATTAGTGTCCTTTTAGCATCAGTGTCCTTTTGGCACTTATCATTGTCCTTTTGGCATTAGTGTCCTTTTAGCATCAGTGTCCTTTTGGCACTTATCATTGTCCTTTTGGCATTAGTGTCCTTTTAGCATCAGTGTCCTTTTGGCACTTATCATTGTCCTTTTGGCATTCGTGTCCTTTTAGCATCAGTGTCCTTTTGGCACTTATCATTGTCCTTTTGGCATTAGTGTCCTTTTGGCATCAGTGTCCTTTTGGCATCAATGTCCTTTTGGCATCAGTGTCCTTTTAGCATCAGTGTCCTTTTGGCACTTATCATTGTCCTTTTGGCATTAGTGTCCTTTTAGCATCAGTGTCCTTTTGGCACTTATCATTGTCCATTTGGCATTAGTGTCCTTTTAGCATCAGTGTCCTTTTGGCACTTATCATTGTCCTTTTGGCATTAGTGTCCTTTTAGCATCAGTCTCCTTTTGGCACTTATCATTGTCCTTTTGGCATTAGTGTCCTTTTGGCATCAGTGTCCTTTTGGCATCAATGTCCTTTTGGCATCAGTGTCCTTTTAGCATCAGTGTCATTTTGGCACTTATCATTGTCCTTTTGGCATTAGTGTCCTTTTAGCATCAGTGTCCTTTTGGCACTTATCATTGTCCTTTTGGCATTAGTGTCCTTTTAGCATCAGTGTCCTTTTGGCACTTATCATTGTCCTTTTGGCATTAGTGTCCTTTTAGCATCAGTGTCCTTTTGGCACTTATCATTGTCCTTTTGGCATTAGTGTCCTTTTGGCATCAGTGTCCTTTTGGCATCAATGTCCTTTTGGCATCAGTGTCCTTTTAGCATCAGTGTCCTTTTGGCACTTATCATTGTCCTTTTGGCATTAGTGTCCTTTTAGCATCAGTGTCCTTTTGGCACTTATCATTGTCCTTTTGGCATTAGTGTCCTTTTAGCATCAGTGTCCTTTTGGCACTTATCATTGTCCTTTTGGCATTAGTGTCCTTTTAGCATCAGTGTCCTTTTGGCACTTATCATTGTCCTTTTGGCATTAGTGTCCTTTTAGCATCAGTGTCCTTTTGGCACTTATCATTGTCCTTTTGGCATTAGTGTCCTTTTAGCATCAGTGTCCTTTTGGCACTTATCATTGTCCTTTTGGCATTAGTGTCCTTTTAGCATCAGTGTCCTTTTGGCACTTATCATTGTCCTTTTGGCATTAGTGTCCTTTTAGCATCAGTGTCCTTTTGGCACTTATCATTGTCCTTTTGGCATTAGTGTCCTTTTAGCATCAGTGTCCTTTTGGCACTTATCATTGTCCTTTTGGCATTAGTGTCCTTTTGGCATCAGTGTCCTTTTGGCATCAATGTCCTTTTGGCATCAGTGTCCTTTTGGCATCAATGTCCTTTTGGCATCAGTGTCCTTTTAGCATCAGTGTCATTTTGGCACTTATCATTGTCCTTTTGGCATTAGTGTCCTTTTAGCATCAGTGTCCTTTTGGCACTTATCATTGTCCTTTTGGCATTAGTGTCCTTTTAGCATCAGTGTCCTTTTGGCACTTATCATTGTCCTTTTGGCATTAGTGTCCTTTTAGCATCAGTGTCCTTTTGGCACTTATCATTGTCCTTTTGGCATTAGTGTCCTTTTGGCATCAGTGTCCTTTTGGCATCAATGTCCTTTTGGCATCAGTGTCCTTTTAGCATCAGTGTCCTTTTGGCACTTATCATTGTCCTTTTGGCATTAGTGTCCTTTTAGCATCAGTGTCCTTTTGGCACTTATCATTGTCCTTTTGGCATTAGTGTCCTTTTAGCATCAGTGTCCTTTTGGCACTTATCATTGTCCTTTTGGCATTAGTGTCCTTTTAGCATCAGTGTCCTTTTGGCACTTATCATTGTCCTTTTGGCATTAGTGTCCTTTTAGCATCAGTGTCCTTTTGGCACTTATCATTGTCCTTTTGGCATTAGTGTCCTTTTAGCATCAGTGTCCTTTTGGCACTTATCATTGTCCTTTTGGCATTAGTGTCCTTTTAGCATCAGTGTCCTTTTGGCACTTATCATTGTCCTTTTGGCATTAGTGTCCTTTTAGCATCAGTGTCCTTTTGGCACTTATCATTGTCCTTTTGGCATTAGTGTCCTTTTAGCATCAGTGTCCTTTTGGCACTTATCATTGTCCTTTTGGCATTAGTGTCCTTTTAGCATCAGTGTCCTTTTGGCATCAGTGTCCTTTTGGCACTTATCATTGTCCTTTTGGCATTAGTGTCCTTTTAGCATCAGTGTCCTTTTGGCACTTATCATTGTCCTTTTGGCATTAGTGTCCTTTTAGCATCAGTGTCCTTTTGGCACTTATCATTGTCCTTTTGGCATTAGTGTCCTTTTAGCATCAGTGTCCTTTTGGCACTTATCATTGTCCTTTTGGCATTAGTGTCCTTTTAGCATCAGTGTCCTTTTGGCACTTATCATTGTCCTTTTGGCATTAGTGTCCTTTTAGCATCAGTGTCCTTTTGGCACTTATCATTGTCCTTTTGGCATTAGTGTCCTTTTAGCATCAGTGTCCTTTTGGCATCAGTGTCCTTTTGGCACTTATCATTGTCCTTTTGGCATTAGTGTCCTTTTAGCATCAGTGTCCTTTTGGCACTTATCATTGTCCTTTTGGCATTAGTGTCCTTTTAGCATCAGTGTCCTTTTGGCACTTATCATTGTCCTTTTGGCATTAGTGTCCTTTTGGCATCAGTGTCCTTTTGGCATCAATGTCCTTTTGGCATCAGTGTCCTTTTAGCATCAGTGTCCTTTTGGCACTTATCATTGTCCTTTTGGCATTAGTGTCCTTTTAGCATCAGTGTCCTTTTGGCACTTATCATTGTCCTTTTGGCATTAGTGTCCTTTTAGCATCAGTGTCCTTTTGGCACTTATCATTGTCCTTTTGGCATTAGTGTCCTTTTAGCATCAGTGTCCTTTTGGCACTTATCATTGTCCTTTTGGCATTAGTGTCCTTTTAGCATCAGTGTCCTTTTGGCACTTATCATTGTCCTTTTGGCATTAGTGTCCTTTTGGCATCAGTGTCCTTTTGGCATCAATGTCCTTTTGGCATCAGTGTCCTTTTAGCATCAGTGTCCTTTTGGCACTTATCATTGTCCTTTTGGCATTAGTGTCCTTTTAGCATCAGTGTCCTTTTGGCACTTATCATTGTCCTTTTGGCATTAGTGTCCTTTTAGCATCAGTGTCCTTTTGGCACTTATCATTGTCCTTTTGGCATTAGTGTCCTTTTAGCATCAGTGTCCTTTTGGCACTTATCATTGTCCTTTTGGCATTAGTGTCCTTTTAGCATCAGTGTCCTTTTGGCACTTATCATTGTCCTTTTGGCATTAGTGTCCTTTTGGCATCAGTGTCCTTTTGGCACTTATAGGTTACAAACATAACCCCAGTTATCATTGGCCTTTTGGCATTAGTGTCCTTTTGGCATCAGTGTCCTTTTGGCATCAATGTCCTTTTGGCATCAGTGTCCTTTTAGCATCAGTGTCCTTTTGGCACTTATCATTGTCCTTTTGGCATTAGTGTCCTTTTAGCATCAGTGTCCTTTTGGCACTTATCATTGTCCTTTTGGCATTAGTGTCCTTTTAGCATCAGTGTCCTTTTGGCACTTATCATTGTCCTTTTGGCATTAGTGTCCTTTTAGCATCAGTGTCCCTTTGGCACTTATCATTGTCCTTTTGGCATCAGTGTCCTTTTGGCACTTATCATTGTCCTTTTGGCATTAGTGTCCTTTTAGCATCAGTGTCCTTTTGGCACTTATCATTGTCCTTTTGGCATTAGTGTCCTTTTAGCATCAGTGTCCTTTTGGCATCAGTGTCCTTTTGGCACTTATCATTGTCCTTTTGGCATTAGTGTCCTTTTAGCATCAGTGTCCTTTTGGCACTTATCATTGTCCTTTTGGCATTAGTGTCCTTTTAGCATCAGTGTCCTTTTGGCACTTATCATTGTCCTTTTGGCATTAGTGTCCTTTTGGCATCAGTGTCCTTTTGGCATCAATGTCCTTTTGGCATCAGTGTCCTTTTAGCATCAGTGTCCTTTTGGCACTTATCATTGTCCTTTTGGCATTAGTGTCCTTTTAGCATCAGTGTCCTTTTGGCACTTATCATTGTCCTTTTGGCATTAGTGTCCTTTTAGCATCAGTGTCCTTTTGGCACTTATCATTGTCCTTTTGGCATTAGTGTCCTTTTAGCATCAGTGTCCTTTTGGCACTTATCATTGTCCTTTTGGCATTAGTGTCCTTTTAGCATCAGTGTCCTTTTGGCACTTATCATTGTCCTTTTGGCATTAGTGTCCTTTTGGCATCAGTGTCCTTTTGGCATCAATGTCCTTTTGGCATCAGTGTCCTTTTAGCATCAGTGTCCTTTTGGCACTTATCATTGTCCTTTTGGCATTAGTGTCCTTTTAGCATCAGTGTCCTTTTGGCACTTATCATTGTCCTTTTGGCATTAGTGTCCTTTTAGCATCAGTGTCCTTTTGGCACTTATCATTGTCCTTTTGGCATTAGTGTCCTTTTAGCATCAGTGTCCTTTTGGCACTTATCATTGTCCTTTTGGCATTAGTGTCCTTTTAGCATCAGTGTCCTTTTGGCACTTATCATTGTCCTTTTGGCATTAGTGTCCTTTTGGCATCAGTGTCCTTTTGGCACTTATAGGTTACAAACATAACCCCAGTTATCATTGGCCTTTTGGCATTAGTGTCCTTTTGGCATCAGTGTCCTTTTGGCATCAATGTCCTTTTGGCATCAGTGTCCTTTTAGCATCAGTGTCCTTTTGGCACTTATCATTGTCCTTTTGGCATTAGTGTCCTTTTAGCATCAGTGTCCTTTTGGCACTTATCATTGTCCTTTTGGCATTAGTGTCCTTTTAGCATCAGTGTCCTTTTGGCACTTATCATTGTCCTTTTGGCATTAGTGTCCTTTTAGCATCAGTGTCCCTTTGGCACTTATCATTGTCCTTTTGGCATCAGTGTCCTTTTGGCACTTATCATTGTCCTTTTGGCATTAGTGTCCTTTTGGCATCAGTGTCCTTTTGGCACTTATCATTGTCCTTTTGGCATTAGTGTCCTTTTGGCATCAGTGTCCTTTTGGCACTTATCATTGTCCTTTTGGCATTAGTGTCCTTTTAGCATCAGTGTCCTTTTGGCACTTATCATTGTCCTTTTGGCATTAGTGTCCTTTTAGCATCAGTGTCCTTTTGGCACTTATCATTGTCCTTTTGGCATTAGTGTCCTTTTAGCATCAGTGTCCTTTTGGCACTTATCATTGTCCTTTTGGCATTAGTGTCCTTTTAGCATCAGTGTCCTTTTGGCACTTATCATTGTCCTTTTGGCATTAGTGTCCTTTTAGCATCAGTGTCCTTTTGGCACTTATCATTGTCCTTTTGGCATTAGTGTCCTTTTAGCATCAGTGTCCTTTTGGCACTTATCATTGTCCTTTTGGCATTAGTGTCCTTTTAGCATCAGTGTCCTTTTGGCACTTATCATTGTCCTTTTGGCATTAGTGTCCTTTTAGCATCAGTGTCCTTTTGGCACTTATCATTGTCCTTTTGGCATTAGTGTCCTTTTAGCATCAGTGTCCTTTTGGCACTTATCATTGTCCTTTTGGCATTAGTGTCCTTTTAGCATCAGTGTCCTTTTGGCACTTATCATTGTCCTTTTGGCATTAGTGTCCTTTTAGCATCAGTGTCCTTTTGGCACTTATCATTGTCCTTTTGGCATTAGTGTCCTTTTAGCATCAGTGTCCTTTTGGCACTTATCATTGTCCTTTTGGCATTAGTGTCCTTTTAGCATCAGTGTCCTTTTGGCACTTTTCATTGTCCTTTTGGCATTAGTGTCCTTTTAGCATCAGTGTCCTTTTGGCATCAGTGTCCTTTTGGCACTTATCATTGTCCTTTTGGCATTAGTGTCCTTTTAGCATCAGTGTCCTTTTGGCACTTATCATTGTCCTTTTGGCATTAGTGTCCTTTTAGCATCAGTGTCCTTTTGGCACTTATCATTGTCCTTTTGGCATTAGTGTCCTTTTAGCATCAGTGTCCTTTTGGCACTTATCATTGTCCTTTTGGCATTAGTGTCCTTTTAGCATCAGTGTCCTTTTGGCACTTATCATTGTCCTTTTGGCATTAGTGTCCTTTTAGCATCAGTGTCCTTTTGGCACTTATCATTGTCCTTTTGGCATTAGTGTCCTTTTAGCATCAGTGTCCTTTTGGCACTTATCATTGTCCTTTTGGCATTAGTGTCCTTTTTGCATCAGTGTCCTTTTGGCATCAGTGTCCTTTTGGCACTTATCATTGTCCTTTTGGCATTAGTGTCCTTTTAGCATCAGTGTCCTTTTGGCACTTATCATTGTCCTTTTGGCATTAGTGTCCTTTTGTCATCAGTGTCCTTTTGGCATCAATGTCCTTTTGGCATCAGTGTCCTTTTAGCATCAGTGTCCTTTTGGCACTTATCATTGTCCTTTTGGCATTAGTGTCCTTTTAGCATCAGTGTCCTTTTGGCACTTATCATTGTCCTTTTGGCATTAGTGTCCTTTTAGCATCAGTGTCCTTTTAGCACTTATCATTGTCCTTTTGGCATTAGTGTTCTTTTAGCATCAGTGTCCTTTTGGCACTTATCATTGTCCTTTTGGCATTAGTGTCCTTTTAGCATCAGTGTCCTTTTGGCACTTATCATTGTCCTTTTGGCATTAGTGTCCTTTTAGCATCAGTGTCCTTTTGGCACTTATCATTGTCCTTTTGGCATTAGTGTCCTTTTAGCATCAGTGTCCTTTTGGCACTTATCATTGTCCTTTTGGCATTAGTGTCCTTTTAGCATCAGTGTCCTTTTGGCACTTATCATTGTCCTTTTGGCATTAGTGTCCTTTTAGCATCAGTGTCCTTTTGGCACTTATCATTGTCCTTTTGGCATTAGTGTCCTTTTAGCATCAGTGTCCTTTTAGCACTTATCATTGTCCTTTTGGCATTAGTGTCCTTTTGGCATCAGTGTCCTTTTGGCATCAATGTCCTTTTGGCATCAGTGTCCTTTTGGCACTTATCATTGTCCTTTTGGCATTAGTGTCCTTTTAACATCAGTGTCCTTTTGGCACTTATCATTGTCCTTTTGGCATTAGTGTCCTTTTAGCATCAGTGTCCTTTTGGCACTTATCATTGTCCTTTTGGCATTAGTGTCCTTTTAGCATCAGTGTCCTTTTGGCACTTATCATTGTCCTTTTGGCATTAGTGTCCTTTTAGCATCAGTGTCCTTTTGGCATCAGTGTCCTTTTGGCACTTATCATTGTCCTTTTGGCATTAGTGTCCTTTTAGCATCAGTGTCCTTTTGGCACTTATCATTGTCCTTTTGGCATTAGTGTCCTTTTGTCATCAGTGTCCTTTTGGCATCAATGTCCTTTTGGCATCAGTGTCCTTTTAGCATCAGTGTCCTTTTGGCACTTATCATTGTCCTTTTGGCATTAGTGTCCTTTTAGCATCAGTGTCCTTTTGGCACTTATCATTGTCCTTTTGGCATTAGTGTCCTTTTAGCATCAGTGTCCTTTTGGCACTTATCATTGTCCTTTTGGCATTAGTGTCCTTTTAGCATCAGTGTCCTTTTGGCACTTATCATTGTCCTTTTGGCATTAGTGTCCTTTTAGCATCAGTGTCCTTTTGGCACTTATCATTGTCCTTTTGGCATTAGTGTCCTTTTAGCATCAGTGTCCTTTTGGCACTTATCATTGTCCTTTTGGCATTAGTGTCCTTTTAGCATCAGTGTCCTTTTGGCACTTATCATTGTCCTTTTGGCATTAGTGTCCTTTTAGCATCAGTGTCCTTTTGGCACTTATCATTGTCCTTTTGGCATTAGTGTCCTTTTAGCATCAGTGTCCTTTTGGCACTTATCATTGTCCTTTTGGCATTAGTGTCCTTTTAGCATCAGTGTCCTTTTGGCACTTATCATTGTCCTTTTGGCATTAGTGTCCTTTTGGCATCAGTGTCCTTTTGGCACTTATCATTGTCCTTTTGGCATTAGTGTCCTTTTAGCATCAGTGTCCTTTTGGCACTTATCATTGTCCTTTTGGCATTAGTGTCCTTTTAGCATCAGTGTCCTTTTGGCACTTATCATTGTCCTTTTGGCATTAGTGTCCTTTTGGCATCAGTGTCCTTTTGGCATCAATGTCCTTTTGGCATCAGTGTCCTTTTAGCATCAGTGTCCTTTTGGCACTTATCATTGTCCTTTTGGCATTAGTGTCCTTTTAGCATCACTGTCCTTTTGGCACTTATCATTGTCCTTTTGGCATTAGTGTCCTTTTAGCATCAGTGTCCTTTTGGCACTTATCATTGTCCTTTTGGCATTAGTGTCCTTTTAGCATCAGTGTCCTTTTGGCACTTATCATTGTCCTTTTGGCATTAGTGTCCTTTTAGCATCAGTGTCCTTTTGGCACTTATCATTGTCCTTTTGGCATTAGTGTCCTTTTAGCATCAGTGTCCTTTTGGCACTTATCATTGTCCTTTTGGCATTAGTGTCCTTTTAGCATCAGTGTCCTTTTGGCACTTATCATTGTCCTTTTGGCATTAGTGTCCTTTTAGCATCAGTGTCCTTTTGGCACTTATCATTGTCCTTTTGGCATTAGTGTCCTTTTGGCATCAGTGTCCTTTTGGCATCAATGTCCTTTTGGCATCAGTGTCCTTTTAGCATCAGTGTCCTTTTGGCACTTATCATTGTCCTTTTGGCATTAGTGTCCTTTTAGCATCAGTGTCCTTTTGGCACTTATCATTGTCCTTTTGGCATTAGTGTCCTTTTAGCATCAGTGTCCTTTTGGCACTTATCATTGTCCTTTTGGCATTAGTGTCCTTTTAGCATCAGTGTCCTTTTGGCACTTATCATTGTCCTTTTGGCATTAGTGTCCTTTTAGCATCAGTGTCCTTTTGGCACTTATCATTGTCCTTTTGGCATTAGTGTCCTTTTAGCATCAGTGTCCTTTTGGCACTTATCATTGTCCTTTTGGCATTAGTGTCCTTTTGGCATCAGTGTCCTTTTGGCATCAATGTCCTTTTGGCATCAGTGTCCTTTTAGCATCAGTGTCCTTTTGGCACTTATCATTGTCCTTTTGGCATTAGTGTCCTTTTAGCATCAGTGTCCTTTTGGCACTTATCATTGTCCTTTTGGCATTAGTGTCCTTTTGGCATCAGTGTCCTTTTGGCATCAATGTCCTTTTGGCATCAGTGTCCTTTTAGCATCAGTGTCCTTTTGGCACTTATCATTGTCCTTTTGGCATTAGTGTCCTTTTAGCATCAGTGTCCTTTTGGCACTTATCATTGTCCTTTTGGCATTAGTGTCCTTTTGGCATCAGTGTCCTTTTGGCATCAATGTCCTTTTGGCATCAGTGTCCTTTTAGCATCAGTGTCCTTTTGGCACTTATCATTGTCCTTTTGGCATTAGTGTCCTTTTAGCATCAGTGTCCTTTTGGCACTTATCATTGTCCTTTTGGCATTAGTGTCCTTTTGGCATCAGTGTCCTTTTGGCATCAATGTCCTTTTGGCATCAGTGTCCTTTTAGCATCAGTGTCCTTTTGGCACTTATCATTGTCCTTTTGGCATTAGTGTCCTTTTAGCATCACTGTCCTTTTGGCACTTATCATTGTCCTTTTGGCATTAGTGTCCTTTTAGCATCAGTGTCCTTTTGGCACTTATCATTGTCCTTTTGGCATTAGTGTCCTTTTGGCATCAGTGTCCTTTTGGCATCAATGTCCTTTTGGCATCAGTGTCCTTTTAGCATCAGTGTCCTTTTGGCACTTATCATTGTCCTTTTGGCATTAGTGTCCTTTTAGCATCAGTGTCCTTTTGGCACTTATCATTGTCCTTTTGGCCTTAGTGTCCTTTTAGCATCAGTGTCCTTTTGGCACTTATCATTGTCCTTTTGGCATTAGTGTCCTTTTAGCATCAGTGTCCTTTTGGCACTTATCATTGTCCTTTTGGCATTAGTGTCCTTTTGGCATCAGTGTCCTTTTGGCATCAATGTCCTTTTGGCATCAGTGTCCTTTTAGCATCAGTGTCCTTTTGGCACTTATCATTGTCCTTTTGGCATTAGTGTCCTTTTAGCATCAGTGTCCTTTTGGCACTTATCATTGTCCTTTTGGCCTTAGTGTCCTTTTAGCATCAGTGTCCTTTTGGCACTTATCATTGTCCTTTTGGCATTAGTGTCCTTTTAGCATCAGTGTCCTTTTGGCACTTATCATTGTCCTTTTGGCATTAGTGTCCTTTTAGCATCAGTGTCCTTTTGGCACTTATCATTGTCCTTTTGGCATTAGTGTCCTTTTAGCATCAGTGTCCTTTTGGCACTTATCATTGTCCTTTTGGCATTAGTGTCCTTTTGGCATCAGTGTCCTTTTGGCATCAATGTCCTTTTGGCATCAGTGTCCTTTTAGCATCAGTGTCCTTTTGGCACTTATCATTGTCCTTTTGGCATCAGTGTCCTTTTAGCATCAGTGTCCTTTTGGCACTTATCATTGTCCTTTTGGCATTAGTGTCCTTTTGTCATCAGTGTCCTTTTGGCATCAATGTCCTTTTGGCATCAGTGTCCTTTTAGCATCAGTGTCCTTTTGGCACTTATCATTGTCCTTTTGGCATTAGTGTCCTTTTAGCATCAGTGTCCTTTTGGCACTTATCATTGTCCTTTTGGCATTAGTGTCCTTTTAGCATCAGTGTCCTTTTAGCACTTATCATTGTCCTTTTGGCATTAGTGTCCTTTTAGCATCAGTGTCCTTTTGGCACTTATCATTGTCCTTTTGGCATTAGTGTCCTTTTAGCATCAGTGTCCTTTTGGCACTTATCATTGTCCTTTTGGCATTAGTGTCCTTTTAGCATCAGTGTCCTTTTGGCACTTATCATTGTCCTTTTGGCATTAGTGTCCTTTTAGCATCAGTGTCCTTTTGGCACTTATCATTGTCCTTTTGGCATTAGTGTCCTTTTAGCATCAGTGTCCTTTTGGCACTTATCATTGTCCTTTTGGCATTAGTGTCCTTTTAGCATCAGTGTCCTTTTGGCACTTATCATTGTCCTTTTGGCATTAGTGTCCTTTTAGCATCAGTGTCCTTTTAGCACTTATCATTGTCCTTTTGGCATTAGTGTCCTTTTGGCATCAGTGTCCTTTTGGCATCAATGTCCTTTTGGCATCAGTGTCCTTTTGGCACTTATCATTGTCCTTTTGGCATTAGTGTCCTTTTAACATCAGTGTCCTTTTGGCACTTATCATTGTCCTTTTGGCATTAGTGTCCTTTTAGCATCAGTGTCCTTTTGGCACTTATCATTGTCCTTTTGGCATTAGTGTCCTTTTAGCATCAGTGTCCTTTTGGCACTAATCATTGTCCTTTTGGCATTAGTGTCCTTTTAGCATCAGTGTCCTTTTGGCATCAGTGTCCTTTTGGCACTTATCATTGTCCTTATGGCATTAGTGTCCTTTTAGCATCAGTGTCCTTTTGGCACTTATCATTGTCCTTTTGGCATTAGTGTCCTTTTGTCATCAGTGTCCTTTTGGCATCAATGTCCTTTTGGCATCAGTGTCCTTTTAGCATCAGTGTCCTTTTGGCACTTATCATTGTCCTTTTGGCATTAGTGTCCTTTTAGCATCAGTGTCCTTTTGGCACTTATCATTGTCCTTTTGGCATTAGTGTCCTTTTAGCATCAGTGTCCTTTTGGCACTTATCATTGTCCTTTTGGCATTAGTGTCCTTTTAGCATCAGTGTCCTTTTGGCACTTATCATTGTCCTTTTGGCATTAGTGTCCTTTTAGCATCAGTGTCCTTTTGGCACTTATCATTGTCCTTTTGGCATTAGTGTCCTTTTAGCATCAGTGTCCTTTTGGCACTTATCATTGTCCTTTTGGCATTAGTGTCCTTTTAGCATCAGTGTCCTTTTGGCACTTATCATTGTCCTTTTGGCATTAGTGTCCTTTTAGCATCAGTGTCCTTTTGGCACTTATCATTGTCCTTTTGGCATTAGTGTCCTTTTAGCATCAGTGTCCTTTTGGCACTTATCATTGTCCTTTTGGCATTAGTGTCCTTTTAGCATCAGTGTCCTTTTGGCACTTATCATTGTCCTTTTGGCATTAGTGTCCTTTTGGCATCAGTGTCCTTTTGGCACTTATCATTGTCCTTTTGGCATTAGTGTCCTTTTAGCATCAGTGTCCTTTTGGCACTTATCATTGTCCTTTTGGCATTAGTGTCCTTTTAGCATCAGTGTCCTTTTGGCACTTATCATTGTCCTTTTGGCATTAGTGTCCTTTTGGCATCAGTGTCCTTTTGGCATCAATGTCCTTTTGGCATCAGTGTCCTTTTAGCATCAGTGTCCTTTTGGCACTTATCATTGTCCTTTTGGCATTAGTGTCCTTTTAGCATCACTGTCCTTTTGGCACTTATCATTGTCCTTTTGGCATTAGTGTCCTTTTAGCATCAGTGTCCTTTTGGCACTTATCATTGTCCTTTTGGCATTAGTGTCCTTTTAGCATCAGTGTCCTTTTGGCACTTATCATTGTCCTTTTGGCATTAGTGTCCTTTTAGCATCAGTGTCCTTTTGGCACTTATCATTGTCCTTTTGGCATTAGTGTCCTTTTAGCATCAGTGTCCTTTTGGCACTTATCATTGTCCTTTTGGCATTAGTGTCCTTTTAGCATCAGTGTCCTTTTGGCACTTATCATTGTCCTTTTGGCATTAGTGTCCTTTTAGCATCAGTGTCCTTTTGGCACTTATCATTGTCCTTTTGGCATTAGTGTCCTTTTGGCATCAGTGTCCTTTTGGCATCAATGTCCTTTTGGCATCAGTGTCCTTTTAGCATCAGTGTCCTTTTGGCACTTATCATTGTCCTTTTGGCATTAGTGTCCTTTTAGCATCAGTGTCCTTTTGGCACTTATCATTGTCCTTTTGGCATTAGTGTCCTTTTAGCATCAGTGTCCTTTTGGCACTTATCATTGTCCTTTTGGCATTAGTGTCCTTTTAGCATCAGTGTCCTTTTGGCACTTATCATTGTCCTTTTGGCATTAGTGTCCTTTTAGCATCAGTGTCCTTTTGGCACTTATCATTGTCCTTTTGGCATTAGTGTCCTTTTAGCATCAGTGTCCTTTTGGCACTTATCATTGTCCTTTTGGCATTAGTGTCCTTTTGGCATCAGTGTCCTTTTGGCATCAATGTCCTTTTGGCATCAGTGTCCTTTTAGCATCAGTGTCCTTTTGGCACTTATCATTGTCCTTTTGGCATTAGTGTCCTTTTAGCATCAGTGTCCTTTTGGCACTTATCATTGTCCTTTTGGCATTAGTGTCCTTTTGGCATCAGTGTCCTTTTGGCATCAATGTCCTTTTGGCATCAGTGTCCTTTTAGCATCAGTGTCCTTTTGGCACTTATCATTGTCCTTTTGGCATTAGTGTCCTTTTAGCATCAGTGTCCTTTTGGCACTTATCATTGTCCTTTTGGCATTAGTGTCCTTTTGGCATCAGTGTCCTTTTGGCATCAATGTCCTTTTGGCATCAGTGTCCTTTTAGCATCAGTGTCCTTTTGGCACTTATCATTGTCCTTTTGGCATTAGTGTCCTTTTAGCATCAGTGTCCTTTTGGCACTTATCATTGTCCTTTTGGCATTAGTGTCCTTTTGGCATCAGTGTCCTTTTGGCATCAATGTCCTTTTGGCATCAGTGTCCTTTTAGCATCAGTGTCCTTTTGGCACTTATCATTGTCCTTTTGGCATTAGTGTCCTTTTAGCATCACTGTCCTTTTGGCACTTATCATTGTCCTTTTGGCATTAGTGTCCTTTTAGCATCAGTGTCCTTTTGGCACTTATCATTGTCCTTTTGGCATTAGTGTCCTTTTGGCATCAGTGTCCTTTTGGCATCAATGTCCTTTTGGCATCAGTGTCCTTTTAGCATCAGTGTCCTTTTGGCACTTATCATTGTCCTTTTGGCATTAGTGTCCTTTTAGCATCAGTGTCCTTTTGGCACTTATCATTGTCCTTTTGGCCTTAGTGTCCTTTTAGCATCAGTGTCCTTTTGGCACTTATCATTGTCCTTTTGGCATTAGTGTCCTTTTAGCATCAGTGTCCTTTTGGCACTTATCATTGTCCTTTTGGCATTAGTGTCCTTTTGGCATCAGTGTCCTTTTGGCATCAATGTCCTTTTGGCATCAGTGTCCTTTAGCATCAGTGTCCTTTTGGCACTTATCATTGTCCTTTTGGCATTAGTGTCCTTTTAGCATCAGTGTCCTTTTGGCACTTATCATTGTCCTTTTGGCCTTAGTGTCCTTTTAGCATCAGTGTCCTTTTGGCACTTATCATTGTCCTTTTGGCATTAGTGTCCTTTTAGCATCAGTGTCCTTTTGGCACTTATCATTGTCCTTTTGGCATTAGTGTCCTTTTAGCATCAGTGTCCTTTTGGCACTTATCATTGTCCTTTTGGCATTAGTGTCCTTTTGTCATCAGTGTCCTTTTGGCATCAATGTCCTTTTGGCATCAGTGTCCTTTTAGCATCAGTGTCCTTTTGGCACTTATCATTGTCCTTTTGGCATTAGTGTCCTTTTAGCATCAGTGTCCTTTTGGCACTTATCATTGTCCTTTTGGCATTAGTGTCCTTTTAGCATCAGTGTCCTTTTGGCACTTATCATTGTCCTTTTGGCATTAGTGTCCTTTTAGCATCAGTGTCCTTTTGGCACTTATCATTGTCCTTTTGGCATTAGTGTCCTTTTAGCATCAGTGTCCTTTTGGCACTTATCATTGTCCTTTTGGCATTAGTGTCCTTTTAGCATCAGTGTCCTTTTGGCACTTATCATTGTCCTTTTGGCATTAGTGTCCTTTTAGCATCAGTGTCCTTTTGGCACTTATCATTGTCCTTTTGGCATTAGTGTCCTTTTAGCATCAGTGTCCTTTTGGCACTTATCATTGTCCTTTTGGCATTAGTGTCCTTTTAGCATCAGTGTCCTTTTGGCACTTATCATTGTCCTTTTGGCATTAGTGTCCTTTTAGCATCAGTGTCCTTTTGGCACTTATCATTGTCCTTTTGGCATTAGTGTCCTTTTGGCATCAGTGTCCTTTTGGCACTTATCATTGTCCTTTTGGCATTAGTGTCCTTTTAGCATCAGTGTCCTTTTGGCACTTATCATTGTCCTTTTGGCATTAGTGTCCTTTTAGCATCAGTGTCCTTTTGGCACTTATCATTGTCCTTTTGGCATTAGTGTCCTTTTGGCATCAGTGTCCTTTTGGCATCAATGTCCTTTTGGCATCAGTGTCCTTTTAGCATCAGTGTCCTTTTGGCACTTATCATTGTCCTTTTGGCATTAGTGTCCTTTTAGCATCACTGTCCTTTTGGCACTTATCATTGTCCTTTTGGCATTAGTGTCCTTTTAGCATCAGTGTCCTTTTGGCACTTATCATTGTCCTTTTGGCATTAGTGTCCTTTTAGCATCAGTGTCCTTTTGGCACTTATCATTGTCCTTTTGGCATTAGTGTCCTTTTAGCATCAGTGTCCTTTTGGCACTTATCATTGTCCTTTTGGCATTAGTGTCCTTTTAGCATCAGTGTCCTTTTGGCACTTATCATTGTCCTTTTGGCATTAGTGTCCTTTTAGCATCAGTGTCCTTTTGGCACTTATCATTGTCCTTTTGGCATTAGTGTCCTTTTAGCATCAGTGTCCTTTTGGCACTTATCATTGTCCTTTTGGCATTAGTGTCCTTTTGGCATCAGTGTCCTTTTGGCATCAATGTCCTTTTGGCATCAGTGTCCTTTTAGCATCAGTGTCCTTTTGGCACTTATCATTGTCCTTTTGGCATTAGTGTCCTTTTAGCATCAGTGTCCTTTTGGCACTTATCATTGTCCTTTTGGCATTAGTGTCCTTTTAGCATCAGTGTCCTTTTGGCACTTATCATTGTCCTTTTGGCATTAGTGTCCTTTTAGCATCAGTGTCCTTTTGGCACTTATCATTGTCCTTTTGGCATTAGTGTCCTTTTAGCATCAGTGTCCTTTTGGCACTTATCATTGTCCTTTTGGCATTAGTGTCCTTTTAGCATCAGTGTCCTTTTGGCACTTATCATTGTCCTTTTGGCATTAGTGTCCTTTTGGCATCAGTGTCCTTTTGGCATCAATGTCCTTTTGGCATCAGTGTCCTTTTAGCATCAGTGTCCTTTTGGCACTTATCATTGTCCTTTTGGCATTAGTGTCCTTTTAGCATCAGTGTCCTTTTGGCACTTATCATTGTCCTTTTGGCATTAGTGTCCTTTTGGCATCAGTGTCCTTTTGGCATCAATGTCCTTTTGGCATCAGTGTCCTTTTAGCATCAGTGTCCTTTTGGCACTTATCATTGTCCTTTTGGCATTAGTGTCCTTTTAGCATCAGTGTCCTTTTGGCACTTATCATTGTCCTTTTGGCATTAGTGTCCTTTTGGCATCAGTGTCCTTTTGGCATCAATGTCCTTTTGGCATCAGTGTCCTTTTAGCATCAGTGTCCTTTTGGCACTTATCATTGTCCTTTTGGCATTAGTGTCCTTTTAGCATCAGTGTCCTTTTGGCACTTATCATTGTCCTTTTGGCATTAGTGTCCTTTTGGCATCAGTGTCCTTTTGGCATCAATGTCCTTTTGGCATCAGTGTCCTTTTAGCATCAGTGTCCTTTTGGCACTTATCATTGTCCTTTTGGCATTAGTGTCCTTTTAGCATCACTGTCCTTTTGGCACTTATCATTGTCCTTTTGGCATTAGTGTCCTTTTAGCATCAGTGTCCTTTTGGCACTTATCATTGTCCTTTTGGCATTAGTGTCCTTTTGGCATCAGTGTCCTTTTGGCATCAATGTCCTTTTGGCATCAGTGTCCTTTTAGCATCAGTGTCCTTTTGGCACTTATCATTGTCCTTTTGGCATTAGTGTCCTTTTAGCATCAGTGTCCTTTTGGCACTTATCATTGTCCTTTTGGCCTTAGTGTCCTTTTAGCATCAGTGTCCTTTTGGCACTTATCATTGTCCTTTTGGCATTAGTGTCCTTTTAGCATCAGTGTCCTTTTGGCACTTATCATTGTCCTTTTGGCATTAGTGTCCTTTTGGCATCAGTGTCCTTTTGGCATCAGTGTCCTTTTGGCATCAATGTCCTTTTGGCATCAGTGTCCTTTTAGCATCAGTGTCCTTTTGGCACTTATCATTGTCCTTTTGGCATTAGTGTCCTTTTAGCATCAGTGTCCTTTTGGCACTTATCATTGTCCTTTTGGCCTTAGTGTCCTTTTAGCATCAGTGTCCTTTTGGCACTTATCATTGTCCTTTTGGCATTAGTGTCCTTTTAGCATCAGTGTCCTTTGGCACTTATCATTGTCCT